>NW_022437018.1:10227070-10290802 GCF_009761245.1 Sapajus apella
GGTTTCACCATGTTGACCAGGATGGTCTCGATCTCTTGACCTTGTGAACCACCTGCCTCGGCCTCCCAAAGTGCTGGGATTACAGGCTTGAGCCACCGCGCCCGGCCCACTGAAAATTTTTAATAGGATTAAAAAAAAATTTTTTTTTGAGTCAAGATCTAGCTCTATCACCCAGGCTGGAGTGCAGTGGCTCGATCTGGACTCACTGCAACCTTCACCTCTGGCTCAAGCCATCCTCCCACCTCAGCCTGGGACTACAGGCATGCACTACCACACCCAGGTAATTTTTGTATTTTTTGTAGAGACACAGTTTTGCCATGCTGTCCAGGCTGGTCTCAAACTCATGAGCTTAAGCGATCCACCTGCTTCAGCCTCCGAAAGTGCTGGGATTACTGGCATGAGCCGCTGCCCTGACAAAATTTTTTTTTTTTTAAGATGCAGTCTCTTTGGATCTACCACTAATGAGCTAGTATGAAAAAAAAAAAAAAAAGATGGGGTATCACTTTGTCATCCAGGCTGGAGTGCAGTGGCACAATCTCGGCTCACTGCAACCTCCGCCTCCTAAATTCAAGCGATTCTCCTGCCTCAGCCTCCCCAATAGCTGGGATTACACGCATGTGCTACCATGCCTTTTTTGTATTTTAAGTAGAGATGGGGTTTTGCCATGTTGACGAGGCTAGTCTCAAACTCCTGGCCTCAGGTGATCCACCTGCCTCAGCCTTCCAAAGTGCTGGGATTATAGGCATGAGCCACTGTACCTGGCCTTTTTGTATTTTTAGTAAAAATGGGGTTTCACCATATTGGCCAGCCTGCTCTAAAGCTCCTCACCTCAGGTGATCCACCCGCCTCGGCGTCCCAAAGAAAAGTAATTTTAATTAACTTATTTATTTATTTATTGAGATGGAGTCTCTTCCTCTGTCACCCACACTGAAATGCAGTGGTGCGATCTTGGCTCACTGCAACCTCCACATCTCAGGTCCAAGCAATTCTCTGCCTCAGCCTCCCAAGTAGCTGGGATTACAAGCATCCGTCACCACGCTTGGCTAATTTTTGTGTTTTTAGTAAAGACAGTGTTTCATCATCTTGGCCAGGCTAGTCTTGTTGAATTCCTGACCTGGTGATCCACCAGCCTTGGCCTCCCAAAGTGCTGGAATTAGAGGCGTGAGCCACAGCACCCAGCCAGAAAAGCAATTTTTAAAACAAATTTCTTGAGGCATATTTAGCGTCCTGAAACTATATTACTAACTAGCAATGATTCCAGCACATAGGTTACACAGTAATGATGCTCTTCTTAGAAACAATGGAGAGCCATTTGCATTTGTCATGAATAAACGAAATCACATATCTATAATATGCTACATAACCTGTATTTGTCATAAATTCCAAATGCCACCTCACTAGCCAATGCAAACCACTGAAATCTTTCAGTATTAAATGGACTACTTGGCCGGGCGCGGTGGCTCAAGCCTGTAATCCCAGCACTTTGGGAGGCCGAGGCGGGTGGATCACAAGGTCAAGAGATCGAGACCATCCTGGTCAACATGGTGAAACCCCGTCTCTACTAAAACTACAAAAAATTAGCTGGGCATGGTGGCGTGTGCCTGTAGTCCCAGCTACTCAGGAGGCTGAGGCAGGAGAATTGCCTGAACCCAGGAGGCGGAGGTTGCGGTGAGCCGAGATCGCGCCATTGCACTCCAGCCTGGGTAACAAGAGCGAAACTCCGTCTCAAAAAAAAAAAATAAATAAATAAATAAATAAATGGACTACTTACATTTCCAAAGCAGGCCTTAGCCATATATTTTGGTGATTCTTTTTATTATCCTTTGACTGTGACTCCAGGGTTAACATTAGATACCAAAGGCTGAAATATTCTAAGTGTGTATGCTTCAGATGCTTGGTTTCTTCTTCTATTTTGGGCAGCATGAAAATTGGGACTGAACTACCATCCATCTGTTGTTCAACTGCTCTAAATATAAAGTTCCAAGTTAGAGATGCTTATAAACCATTTCCCTGGCTGGCTATGAAGTGAGATAATTCCAAATTAAGAACACATATATCATCATAACTCATAACCACAGCCCCTAATTTACCTTAAAAGTCATTTCAACATTTTATAAGCCATATGGTTTTTTATAAAACAAAATGTGTAAGAAACTCAATACTGCATTACATTGCCTCAATGACTATCTCCCAAACAACTCACGTTTGGTATACTATAATCTGCATTCCCAAATGCAAGAAGTTTTGGCTTTTAGTACAACATCATTTCTCAAAAATCACAATATTTGTACACCTAGCTCAGTGACATAAGTAAACATAAAAACATGGACAATCATTTGGATTTTGCTTAATACCAGTTTAAAATATTTTCTATAGAAACAAACATGCTATAGGACAGCATACAAAACATTGACAATAAACATAAGATTTCGAAGAAATGTACCCAGACTTCCTACGGTTCACAGTCCTCTGCTATTAAGAGATCCCTTGAACAAATACTTTAAAAAGGATTTATGTGAGGCTGGGCACAGTGGCTTACGCCTGTAATCCTAGCACTTTGGGAAGCCAAGTCCAGTGGATTGCCTGGGCTCATGAGTTCGAGACCAGCCTGGGCAACACGGTGAAACCCCATCTCTACTAAAATACAAAAAATTAGCCGGTGGTGGCAGCCTGCACCTGTAGTCCCAGCTACTCAGGAGGCTGAGGCAGGAGAAATGCTTAAACCCAAGAGGCAAAGGTTGCAGGGAGGTGAGATCACACCACTGCACTCCAGCCTGGGTGACAGAGCAAGGCTCTCTCTCTCAAAACAAATTTGAATTTCGGCCTAGTGTCATGGCTCACGCCTATAATCCCAGAACTTTGGGAGACCAAGACAGGCAAATCCCTTGAGGTCAGGAGTTCAAGACCAGCCTGGCTAACATAGTGAAACCCTGTCTCTATTAAAAATACAAAAAATTAGCTGGGCACGGTGACTCATGCCTGGAACCTCGGCCCTTTGGGAGGCTGAGGTGGGCGGATCATTTGAGGTCAGGAGTTCGAGATCAGCCTAACACAGTGGTCAGCTGTCACATCTTACTTGCTGTTTTAATCTCAGCCCTTTTGTAGTTAGAGACAGGGAAATTACTTTCAGATAGGTAGTTTGATATCCAGTGAACGGGCCTGTCCTGTTTATATATGGCTGTTTCTCTACAAATGGAAAGTTTATTAGCTGACATATGAATAGCCATATGTATTTTTTTATAATATCTTCATAATAGGGCAGTGAAAGTTTTGAAGGACATAAAATAATTAGATGTATATACAGATGGAAAACACAGTCAAATCAGAGCCAAAGTTCTAATTTAGTCTAAAAATTCGCATAAATGCTTTTTAAGAAATTATTTTGGCTGGACACAGTGGCTCATGCCTGTAATCCCAGCACTTTGGGAGGCTGAGGTAGGCAGATCATGAGGTCAAGAGATCCAGATCATCCTCACCAACATGGTGAAACCCCATCTCTACTAAAAAATTTTAAAAATTAGCTGGGCGTGGTGGCAGGTGCCTGTAGTCCTAGCTAGCTACTCAGGAGGCTGAGGCAAGAGAATCACTTGAACCCAGGAGCCAGGGGTTGCAGTGAGCCAAGCGAAAGAGCGAAACTCTGTTTAAAAAAAAAAAAAAAAAAAAAAGAAAGAAAGAAAGAAATGGAAGATGTCTTGAACTATCATTTAAGAAAACTTGTATTCAAAATGCCTATATAGGTTGAGTATCCCTTATCCAAAATGGTTGAGATTAGAAGTGTTTCTTATTTACTCAGATTTTGGAATACTTGCATTATATTGGTTAAAAATCAAAATCTGAAATGTGAAATCCTCCAATGAGCATTTTCTTTGAGAATCATGTCAGTGCTCAAAATGTTTCCGATTTCAGGCCAGGTGTGGTGGCTCACACTTGTAATCCTGGCACTTTTAAAGGCCAAGGCAGGTGGATCACTTGAGCCCAGGAGTTTGAGGCTATAGTCAGCTAAGATTGTACCACTGCACTTCAGCCTGGGCAACAGAGCAAGACCCTGTTTCTAGAAACAAAAGAAAACAAAAAACCTTTTGGATTTTTGAAGCATTTTAGATTTCGAGGTTTTGAACTTGGGATGCTCAAATGTACTACACCTTTCATAAGCTGATTCCACTGTCCTAAAATTATTTCATTTCACAAAACTGAATGCAGCAAAATTAAAACTATCCATTTTTGGAAAAACTTTTTAAAGCACTCTATTAATTTCTCATGGAAATAGGCTTCTGAGAAAATATGTACTATGGGCCGGGCGTGGTGGCTCACACCTGTAATCCAAGCACTTCTGAGGCCAAGCCGGGCGGATCACCTGAGGTCGGGAGTTCAAAACCAGCCTGACCAACATGGTGAAACCCCGTCTTTAAAAAAAAAAAAAGAAAATACGTACTGTGGTTGTTTTTCTATTCTCTTAATTTTAGAAATAATACACACGAAGGAAAATATAAAGGAAAAATAACTAAAATAATGATATCAATGCTGGACAAGCCACCAATGTTAAATCATATTTAGTTGAGTTCACATTCAACTTGAAATAATGCCTTTGGAAGACAATATTTACCTGCTATAAAGAGCACAATTGCCCATTTGTGAACAATATTTACAAGTTTTCTCTTCCTCAATTATCTGTGGCAAAGAAGCAAGCTGTGTCTTCTGTCTAGTAGCAGATTTGCTAATACGGTGAAACAAAGAAAATGCCATCTGATTTCTTAGCTTTAATAATTCTATAAAAAAAAAGGAGAATGTCTTTTTAAGAATTAAAGAAAATTCATCATGTCTTTTTCATTATATATGTAAAACTTTCAGATTTAAAAGCTTATTAGGGCTGGGGTCAGTGGCTCACACCTGTAATCCCACTTTGGGAGGCCGAAGCAGGCGGATCACCTGAGGTAAGGGTTGGAGACTAGCCAGACCAACATGACGAAATCCCAACTCTACAAAAAATACAAAATTAGCCAGGCGTGGTGGCACATCCCTGTATTCCAGCTACTCAGGAGGCTGAGGCAGGAGGATTGCTTGAAACCGGGAGGCAGCAGTTGCAGTGAGCCAAGATCAAGCCATTGCACTCCAGCCTGGGCAACGAGCGAAATTTCATCTTGAAATAAACAAACAGTGCTCACTTCGGCAGCACATATACTAAAATTGGAACGACACAGAGAAGATGAGCATGGCCCCCGTGCAAGGATGACACGCAAATTCGTGAAGCATTCCATAAAAAAATAAATAAATAAACTTTTTTTTTTTTTTTTTGAGACGGAGTTTCACTCTTGTTACCCAGGCTGGAGTGCAATGGCGCAATCTCAGCTCACCGCAACCTCCTCCTCCTGGGTTCAGGCAATTCTTCTGCCTCAATCTCCTGAGTAGCTGGGATTACAGGCACGCGCCACCATGCCCAGCTAATGTTTCGTATTTTTAGTAGAGACGGGGTTTCACCATGTTGACCAGGATGGTCTCGATCTCTTGGCCTCGTGATCCACCCGCCTCAGCCTCCCCAAGTGCTGGGATTACAGGCTTGAGCCACCGCGCCCGGCCCATAAACAAACATTTTTAAAAGGAAAAACAGCATTCATATTTCCCACTATACTAGAATAACTTAACATTTTGGCATATTTCCTTTAAGTTTTTTGTTCACTTGATAAATTTTCTTTAAACTACACATTTTATAACTAGCAAGCATTGTGAAGTTGGTATTAGCTGAATGCTGAGGAAAAATACAGCTATGTAGAATATCTTTCTTTAACATAAAATAGAAAGTTTGAAATAAATTTTGCATAATAAAATTTTAAAAGATTAATAATGTTTTCAACTACAGAGTATATTATCAAAATTCTTTTTAAAAAATACCACAATGGCGAGTTGCAGTGGCTCACGCCTATAATCCCAGCACTTTCAGAGGCCAAGGTGGGCAGATCACTTGAGGCCAGAAGTTCAAGACCAGCCTGGTCAACATGGCAAAACCCCATCTCTACTAAAAATATAATTAGCCAGCCATGGTGGCACATGCTTGTAATCCCAGCTACTCAGGAGATTGAGGAAGGAGAACAGCTTCAATCCAGGAGGTGGAGGCTGCAGTGAGCTGAGATTGTGCCACTGCACTCCAGCCTGGGTAACAGAGTAAGACTCTGTCTCAAAAATCAAAAACAAAAAAACACACACAAAACAGCAACAACAAAAAGCCCACAGATCGGCTGGGTGAACT
Source organism: Sapajus apella (assembly GCF_009761245.1). NCBI lineage: Eukaryota > Metazoa > Chordata > Mammalia > Primates > Cebidae > Sapajus > Sapajus apella. The sequence goes on from NW_022437018.1 coordinate 10,233,312, forward strand.
TTGGGAGGTCGAGGCGGGCAGATCACCTGAGGTCAGGAGTTTGAGACCAGCCTGATCAACATAGAGAAACCCTGTTTCTATTAAAAATACAAAATTAGCCGCGGTGGCTCACGCCTGTAATCCCAGCACTTTGGAAGGCCGAGGTGGGTGGATCACGAGGTCAAGAGATCGAGACCATCCTGGTCAACATAGTGAAACCCCGTCTCTACTAAAAATACAAAAAATCAGCTGGGCATGGTGGCGCATGCCTGTAATCCCAGCTACTCAGGAGGCTGAGGCAGGAGAATTGCCTGAACCCAGGAGGCGGAGGTTGCGGTGAGCCGAGATCGCGCCATTGCACTCCAGCCTGGGTAACAAGAGTGAAACTCCGTCTCAAAAAAAAAAAAAAAAAAAAATTAGCCAGGTGTGGTGGTGAATGCCTGTAATCCCAGCTACTCGAAAGGCTGAGGCAGGAGAATCGCTTGAACCCAGGAGGCGGAGGTTACAGTGAGCCGAGATCACACCATTGCACTCCAGCCTGGGCAATAACAGCGAAACTCTGTCTTTAAAAAAAAAAACACAAAAAAAACCCATAGCTACAAAGTACACCCTAGTAAGTACTGTGAGTAGATTGTCAGGTATAAATATGTATCACCAGAAGCTGAAGTGGGAGGTGGAACAAAGAAGCAAAGCTAAAAGAAAAGAGCTCCACCTCTTCTATCTAGATGGTTGGCAGGCACAGGGTACATCTGACCAGTCTTGAGGTAGAGAAGCAAGCCAGCCTCTGGATCAGTTCTTCTCTCTTGGCTTAGCAGAGTGTACAGAACAACCTGTGTAAACATTGACATTTGCTCAAACAAAATTATAACTTCTTGTATTTCCCTACATTTTCTTGCAACCAAAACCTAATTTTTAAGTCAAAACACCAATAAAGCTATTTCTATTTAAAAAGTAACATGGTTGCCCATCGATGATAGACTGAAAACAAAAAGAGAAAATAAATAAAATAAATAAATAAATAAAAAGGAACATGGGCCAAATTAGTAAAGGTAACACAACAAATTTGATGTCAAACATCTAATCCAACAATTAAATGGATTTTCTCAAAAAATCCAGGCCGGGCATGGTGGCTCACACCTGTAATCTCAACACTTTGGGAGGCCAAGGCAGGAGGATCCCTTGAGCCCAGGAGTTGGAGACCAGCCTGGGCAATACAGTGAGACAAACTGATGGTCATTATGTTAAATTAAAAAAGCCAGATACAGAAAACTTCGTATGTTCTCATTTACTTGTGGGAGCAAAAAATTAAACAACTAAACTCATGGAGATGGATAGTAGAAGGTTGGTTACCAGAGGCTGAGAACGGTAGTGAGGGTGGTGGGGGAGAAGTGGGGATGGTTAATGGGTACCAAAAGAAAGTTAGACGGAATGAGTAAGACCTAGTATTTGCCACCACAACAGAATAACTATAGTCAAACATAATTTAACTATGCATTTTCAAATAACTAAGGAGTATAACTGGGTTATTTGTAACACAAAGAATAAACGTTTGAGGGGATCTTATTGCATGCCTGTATTAAAATATCTTATGTAACCCACTAACTACCCACACCTGACCTCAGGTGATCCACCTGCCTCGGCCTCCCAAAGTGCTGAGATTACAGGCATGAGTCACCATGCCAGGCCAATTTCCTCATTTTTTTCAATACAATAATTACTATTTTATTCTTAAAATTTTCTTGCACTTCTTGCAAAATAAAACCTCCAATTGAACAAAATTAAATACAGTAATATTCTTTGCCTTGAAGGCACAGCAAATTAGAGCAGCAATCTCAATGAAAAAAGGTCTTGGGGAAAAAAAAAAGTCTTGGAATCTAAATCACTTAAGATACTGAAATGCTTTTATTTATTTTTTAGAGACTGAATCTTGATCTGTCACCTAGGCTGAAGTGCAGTGGCACAATCTGAGCTCACTGAAACCTCTGCCTCCCTGGTTCGAGGAATTCTCCTGCCTCAGCCTCCCAAGTAGCTGGGACTGGAGGTACATGACACCATGCTGGGCTAATTTTTTCGTTTCTTTTTTTTTTTTTGTAGTAGAGATGGAGTTTCATCACATTGGCCAGGCTGGTCTCAAACTCTTGACCTCAAGTAATCTACCCACCTTGGCCTCCCAAAGTGCTGGGATTACAGACATAAGTCACCACACCTGGCCTTGAAATGCTTTTATATTTCTCTCCTGTTTAGCATTATAAAGTGATTTCATTCAAACTTGTGATTTTTAAAAATCAAGTAAAAAATTTTCAGTCTGATATACACAAAACACATTTCTTCTGACCTTTGACTTCAAAAACAGCCTTTCTTCTATTGGCATAATTTTTCTTCCTCGAGAGGGTTTTAACTTAGCCAAGTCTGTAAGTTTGAAATTTCAATTATTTCTCTATTACCAAAGTAAAAAAGTTAAACTCTTTAAAAAGCGAAAATGTTTTCTTCCACATCCAACATCTCCAGAAAACCCAATAATAGGTGAAGCAAAGTTTTCATTCCCAAACTGTAGAGCTCTTGTGAAAACCTTCAATGTAGCCGGGTACAGTAGCTCATGCCTGTAATTCCAGCACTTTGGGAGGCCAAGGCAGGCAGACTGAGACCAGCCTGGCTAACATGGTGAAACCCTATCTCCACTAAAAATACAAAAACATTAGCTGGGCGTGGTGGCGCACACCTGTAATCCCAGCTACTCAGGAGGCTGAGGCAGGAGAACTGCTTCAACTGGGGAGGCAGAGATTGCAGTGAGCAGAGATGGTGTCAGTGCACTCCAGCCTGGGCAACGGAGGGAGGCTCCATCTCAAAAAAAAAAGAAAAAAAAGCCTTCGATGTTTGGTACACAATTAATAGCAAAAGGCTGGCATGGTGGCTCACACCTGTAAACCCAACACTTTGGGAGGCTGAGATGGGAGGATGATGTGAGGTCACGAGTTCGAGACTAGGCTGGACAACATGGCAAAACCCCATCTCTACAAAAAATACAAAAATTAGTCACCTCTAGTAGTGTGCACCTCTAGTCCCAGCTACTCGGAAGGCTGAGGTGGGAGGATGGCTTGAGTCCGGGAGGTGGAGGTTCCAGAGCTAAGATCGAGTCACTGCACTCCAGCCTAGGTGACAGTGCCAAACCTTGTCTCAAAAAAAGAAAAAAGCAAGAAATATTTTTTTTTCTTTTTTTGTTTGAGATAAGAGTCTCTCACTGTCACCCAGGCTGCCCAGGCTGGAGTGAAGTGGCGAAACCTCAGCTCACTGCAACCTCTGCCTTCCAGACTGAAGCGATTCTCCTGCCTCAGCCTCCCAAGTAGCTGGGATCACAAGCATCTGCTGCCACACCTGGCTAATTTTTGTATTTCCAGTAGAGACAGGGTTCCACCATTGGCCAGGCTGATCTCAAACTCCTGACTTTAGGAGAAACACCTGCCTTAGCCTCCCTGGGTTAAAGGCGTCAGCCACCTCGCCCAGCCTGCAAGAAAGATTTAATAAAGCATGACTCTTTAATATCTAATTATATAAGTATTTTGAACCTTATTTTATATAAAATATGTTCAAATAATATGCAAAATTGTAAGGGCAATGGAAATTTGTTATATTATAAACTCTACGTTGTTTTATTATTTATTTTCTTAGCAAATATTATATTGTAAAAATATAATAATGTTACTATCTTTTAGTTCTATCTTTGCTGATTTAAAAGCTTCTATAGGCCAGGCTCGGTGGCTCATGCCTGTAATCCTAGCACTTTGTGAGACCAAGGCAGGTGGAATGCCTAAGCTCAGGAGTTCAAGACCAGCCTGGGCAAAACAATGAAAGCCTGTCTCTCCTAAAATACAAAACAAAAAAAAAACCTGGGCACAGTGTCATGCGCCTGTAGTCCCAGCTACTCAGGAGACAGACAGGAGAATCACTTGAATTGGGGAGTTGGAGGTTGCAATAAGCTAAGATCATGCCCCTGCACTCCAGCCTGGGTGACAGAGCAAGACTCTGTTTCAAAATAAATAAATAAATAAACGCTATGAAAACATGATTTTTCATAGCTTTGTCAATGTAGAGATGCCAATGTAGAGATGGGTAGAAGGGATGACAATAATCAGAAAATACAACACAATTTAGTGTTAGCTGATTTGTTAAATCACTATAATTAATGTAAATTAAAAATAATTTTGGGCCGGGCGCGGTGGCTCACGCCTATAATCCCAGCACTTTGGGAGGCCGAGGCAGGTGGATCACGAGGTCAAGAGATCGACACCATCCTGGTCAACAAGGTGAAACCTCGTCTCTACTAAAAATACAAAAATTAGCTGGGCATGATGGTGCGTGCCTGTAGTCCCAGCTACTCGGGAGGCTGAGGCAGGAGAATTGCCTGAACCCAGGAGGTGGAGGTTGCGGTGAGCCAAGATCGCGCCATTGCACTCCAGTCTGGGCAACAACAGTGAAACTCTGTCTCAAAAGAAAAAAAAAAAAAAAAGATAATAATAACAATAATTTTGAAAGGACAATAGGAAATTGTTTATCAAAGAAAAATACAAATTTTTTTAATGATTTTTTTTTTTTTAAAGATGGACTCTCCGGTGGCTCACGCCTGTAATCCCAACACTTTGGGAGGCCGAGGCGGGTGGATCACTTGAGGTCAGGAGTTCGAGACCAGCCTGGCCAACACAGTGAAACCCCATCTCTTTAAAAAAAAAAAGATGGACTCTCACTCTGTCACCCAGGCTGGAGTGCAGTGGTGCAATCTCAGCTCACTGCAACCTCTGCCTCCTAGATACAGGTGATTCTCCTGCCTCAGCCTCAGGGATTACAGGTACGTGCCACCATGCACAGCTAGTTTTTGTATTTTTAGTAAAGATAGGGTTTCACCATTTTGCCCAGGCTGGTCTCAAACTCCTGAAGTTCCTCCCAAAGTGCTGGGATTACAGGTGTGAGAACATGCCTGACCCCAAATAATCTTTAAAACTTGAATTTAACATAATGGTAAAACAGATATCTGTATTTCATCTTAGATAAAAATCAATATAATCACATAAAGGTTGGAAATAAAAGAATGAATTTACATCGATATTTTCTGAAGACCAACCTAAGTGAATGTTATATGAAAAAACAGTTCCATGGTAAAAACTTTAATACAGTACACTGCAAAATCTTCAGATACACTTGGTTTCCCCAATTAACATAACCAAGAATTCTTTTTCTTTTTTTTTTTTTTTTTTTTTTTTAGACAGAGTCTCACTCTGTTGCACAGGCTGAAGTGGAGTGCAGTGGCAAAATCTTGGTTCACTGCAACTTCCGCCTCCCAGGTTCAAGCAATTCTCATGCCTCAGCCTCCCAAGTGGCTGGGATTACAGGTGTGTGCCATTACACCCGACTAATTTTTGTATTTTTAATAGACACAGGGTTTTGCCATGTTGTCCAGGCTGGTCTTGAACTCCTGACCTCAGGTGAAGTGCTGGGATTACAGGCATGAGCCACCGCACCCAGCCTTTTCTTTTTTTTTTTAATTTTTTTTTTTTGAGACGGAGTTTCGCTCTTGTTACCCAGGCTGGAGTGCAATGACGCAATCTCGGCTCACCGCAACCTCCACCTCCTGGGTTCAGGCAATTCTCCTGCCTCAGCCTCCTGAGTAGCTGGGATTACAGGCACGCGCCACCATGCCCAGCTAATTTTTTGTATTTTTAGTAGAGGCGGGGTTTCACCATGTTGACCAGGATGGTCTCGATCTCTTGACCTCGTGATCCACCCGCCTCGGCCTCCCAAAGTGCTGGGATTACAGGCGTGAGCCACCACGCCCGGCTACCCAGCCTTTTCTTTAGAGTCGGGGTCTTGTTCTGTTGCCCAGGCTGAAGTGCTGTGGTACAATCACAGCTCACTGAAGCCTCAACCTTCTGGGCTAAAGCTATCCTCCAGCCTCAGACTCCTGAGTAGCTCTGACTACAGGTGTGCACCACCATGCCTGGCTAATTTTTTTGTTTTTTTTGTAGAGATGAGGTCTTGCTATGTTGCCCAGGCTGGTACTGAACTCCTGGGCTCAAATGACCCTCCCAACACCGTGCCAGGACAATAACTATTTTTCTTAGGATCATCTGCTTAGACTTGTTTGGCAGCCTAAATTTGGCAACATTGGCTTACAAATTCAGCTGTTATATTACTTTGCTGATAGACATTTCTACTGTAGCATTTATGTATTTACAAAACAAGCTGAGTACCCTAAATGTTGTAAATGAAAAAGTACATGAAACTGAAATAAAAATGACCTAAATTGAACCAAAATATACAAAGCAGACTTTATCTTTAAAAGTATTAAACAATTTTCTTATTAAAATTTATACCTGACTACGGTGTTCAATAGAATTTGATTCTTTGCCAGTTTTAAGTTCCAATGGCATTATCTTGTATTTTGTTTTACACCCTCGATGTATTTTCACACCAACTGTAACATCTATTTTGCCCTTCAATCCAAACCTAGGGGACCAAATGCTTTCTTCAATATCCACTGATCTCACGACTTCAATGTTACATGTTGAATTATCCTTGTTATTATCACTTGGCCTAAAAAAAAAAGCACAAAAACACTTAATTAGAGGCTGGGCGTGGTGGTTCACGCCTGTAATCCAAGCACTTTGGAGGCCAAGACGGGCGGATCACCTGAGTTTGGGAGTTCAAGGCCAGCCTGATCAACATGATGAAACCCCGTCTTTAAAAAAAAAAAAAACAAAAAAAAAAAACCACTTAATTAGAACACTTAGCTCTTTTCCATCTGGTTAGGAGTTCAAGACCATCCTGACCAACATAAAAAAACCCCATCTCTACAAAAAATACAAAATTAGCCAGGTGTGGTGGTGCATGCTTATAATTGCAGCTACTTGGAAGGCTGAGGCAGGAGAATTGCTTGAACCCAAGAGGTAGAGTTTGCAGTAAGCCGAGATCAAGCCATTGCACTGCAGCCTGGAATAGGGCAAGACTCTGTCTCAAAGAAAAAAAAAGAAAGAAAAAGAATATACATATCTACATATAAAAAATAGGCTATCTTATAATAATGAAAATAAAATTTTCTATTCACTGGTTTCCTTTTTTTCAAGGAAAGATACTTAGGACCATAAATATCTTTCAAAAAAAGGAAATCATATAAAAAGCCTCCAATGGCTTCCTATCTAATCAGGGCAGTAGCCAAGTCTTGACCAGGATGAGGCCCCAGAAAAACTACTGCTGCTTTTCTCCTACTGCACTTTGCTCCAGCCATCACACTGGCTCCCTGAGATGCTGTACACACAGCTAGTATCACTTAAGGTCAGGAGTTTGAGACCAGCCTGGCTAATAAGGCAAAACTCCATCTCTAATAAAAATACAAAAATTAGCCGGGTATGATGGTGAATGCCTATAATCCCAGCTGCTTGGGAGGCTGAGGCAGAATTGCTTGAACCCGGAAGGCAAAGGTTGCAGTAAGCAGAGATCATACCACTGTACTCCAGCCTGGGTGACAGAATAAGACTCTATCTCAAAAAAAAAAAAAAAAGGAATCAAATGAAAAAAATTAGGACCCCCAAAATATTTATAATTGATTGCTTTATAAGAAAACACAGGCCAGGAATGGTCACTCACGCCCATAATCCCAGCACTTTGGGAGACCGAAGTGGAGGGATCACCTGAGGTCAGGAGTTCGAGACCAGGCTGGCCAACATGGCAAAACCTTGTCCTACTAAAAATACAAAAAATTAGCCAGGCATGGTGGTGGGTCCCTGTAATCTCAGCTACTTGGGAGGCTGAGGCAGAAGAACTGCTTGAACCCAGAGGGTAGAGGTGGAGTAAGCTGAAATCATGCTATTGCACTTCAGCCAGGGCAACAGAGCAAAACTCTGTCTTAAAAAAGCATAAAAGAATGAAAAAGACCATACATATCTTCATATAAAAAACAGGCTATCTTTAATAATGAAAATAAAATTTTCTGTTCACTGGGTTCTTTTTTGTCATGGAAAGATACTTAGGACCGTAATTTATAAAATAAGCAAGTAAAAAGGCTAATTGTAATGCTCAATCTTTTAAAAGCTGTGATTCAACACCCAGAATAGCATCCTGGTCTAAAAATATGAAGACTAGGGCCGGGCGTGGTGGCTCAAGCCTGTAATCCCAGCACTTTGGGAGGCCGAGGCGGGTGGATCACGAGGTCAAGAGATCGAGACCATCCTGGTCAACATGGTGAAACCCCGTCTCTACTAAAAATACAAAAAATTAGCTGGGCATGGTGGCGCGTGCCTGTAATCCCAGCTACTCAGGAGGCTGAGGCAGGAGAATTGCCTGAACCCAGGAGGCGGAGGTTGCGGTGAGCCGAGATCGCGCCATTGCACTCCAGCCTGGGTAACAAGAGCGAAACTCCGTCTCAAAAAAAAAAAAAAAATGAAGACTATATAAACAAAATGTGTTTCTTACAGAGAGAGCTGCATCTGAGGGAAGTCAGTTGAACTGTTCTTATGCATATAATCTCCTGCCCATTTACAAAATGCAGGAAGGTAGTCCTCTACTTCTTGTTTTATTTCATCTTGATTTAGATTTAAGCGGTACCTGCCAAAAATGTGATAGTAAATATGAAAGTATAAATATGAGAAAAGTAAATGGGGACAAAAGCATACAAATAAGCAACCCAACTATTCATCAGCCAATGAATAGATAAACCAAATGTGGCACACTCTACACAATCCAATATTATTCAGCTATAAAAAGAAAGGGAATTCTGACATATGCTACAACATGGAAGAACCTTCAGGACATTATGCTAAGTGAAACAGGCCAGTCATAAAGGACTAATATTCATATGAGGTACCTACAGTAGTCAAAATCATAGATACAGAAAGTAGAATGGAGGGTGCAAGAGGATGGGAGGAGGAAAGAATGGGGGTTATTGTTTCAAGGGTACAGAGCTTCAGTTTAGAAAAATGCAAAGAGTTCTGGAGATAGATGGAGTGATGGTTGTACAACAAGGTGAATGTACTTTGCCTCTGAAATGTACCCTTAAAAATGGTTGAGGCCGAGTCACGTGTCAGCCAAAGATGGCTGCGCTCAGGCGAGTAGAGCTGTAGTGACCTCCGGGGTGGCTGCGGAAGACCTGAGGAGGCACCCACAGGCTAGTGGGAGGAGAGCATAAGGCTCAAAATGGAAAATTATGAATCCAATAACCAGGAAAACATTTTTGAAATCGTAAACAGAAAAATTAACCAGCTTCCAGAAGCAGAAAGGAATCTACTTGAAAACGGATCAGTTTATGTTGGATTAAATGCTGCTCTCTGTGGCCTCATAGGAAACAGTCTTTTTCGACGCGTCTTGAATGTGACAAAGGCTCGTATAGTTTCTACCTTACCAATGGCAGTGATCCCTTTCTTTACAACACAAGTAACTTACAGAGGTTTTGTAGATATTCCTTTGATAACAGGTGATATGAATTGCAAAACCTGTACCGCAACACGTAGTGGACTGGTTGGTCTTCTTGCTGGTGGTCTATACCCTGTTTTCTTAGCTTTACCTGTAAATGGTAGCCTAGCAGCCAGGTATGAAACAGCTCTGTTACCAAACAAAGGGAACATCTTAAGTTACTGGCTTAGAGTTTCTAAGCCTGTCTTTAGAAAGATGTTATTTTCTATTCTGCTGCAGACTGTGTTTTCAGCATACCTTGGGTCTAAACAATATCAACTACTTATAAAGGCCCTTCACTTACCTGAACCTGGCCAAGAAAATCACTGATTTTAAACAAATATGTACACAAAAATAAAATAGTAAAAACAAAAAAAACACAAATGGTTAACATGAGTTGGGCGAGGTGGATAATGTCTGTAATCCCAGCATTTTGGGAGGCTGAGGCAGGTGGATCACTTGGGGTCATGTTGGTCACCAGCCTGACCAACATGGTGAAACCCCGTCTCTACTTAAAAACACAAAAATTAGCCAGGCCTGGTGGCTCATTCTTATAATCCCAGCTACTAGGGAAGCTGAGGCAGGAAAATCAGTTGAACCCAGGAGGCGGAGGTTGCAGTGAGCCGAGATCATGCCACTGTATTCCAGCCTGGGCAAGAGAGGAAGATTCTGTCTCAACAACAACAACAAAAATGAATACACATTTTAATTTCAAATGAATTAATAAACATCTCAGTTTTGACTTCTATTATAGCAATTAATCATGGATATAGCCCACATAAACAAAAGCTCTTTACAGTCCTTAATAATTTTTTAGCATAAAGAGGTCCTGAGAGCAAAAAGTTTTAAGAACTGCTGTTATAGACTTCCCCTCCTAGGATGATTATTCCAGCCTTCTTTATATTTAAGCCCCCCAATCTTAATAACTAGGGTGGTCGAAGCATATAAGTTTGTATGTCAGATCACACCTAGGACTGAATCCTAACTCTGCACTAACCAGATGTATGACTAAGATTAGTGTTAATTAAGCCTGTTTCCTCATCTGTAAGGAGAAGATGATAAGTACCTTACAAAGTTAGTCTGAGGATTAAATAGAACAATGTATGTAAAGCACTTAGCTGATGTTAAGAACTCATTAAGATAGAGGCTGGGCGCGGTGGCTCACACCTGTAATCCCAGCACTTTGGGAGGTTGAGGTGGGAGGATCACTAGAGGTCAGGAGTTTGAGACCAGCCTGGCCAACACGCTGAAACCCCATCTCTACTAAAAATACAAAAAAATTAGTGGGACGTAGTGGCGCACACCTGTAATCCCACCCACTCGGAAGGCTGAGGCAGGAGAATCACTGGAACCCAGGAGGCAGAGGTTGCAGTGAGCTGAGATCATATTACTGCACTCCAGCTTGGGCAACAGAGGGAGATTCAGAAAGGAAAAAAAAAATTATTAAGGTATAAAGACCATGATGATAACAACAAAGACAGTGCTGACTATAGATCAGCACCATTCCCAGTGCCTCATATGAATAAATGCCTTCAACCTTCATTGTAACTCTATGAGAGAGGTGCTATTATTGTCACCTCCATTTTCTGGCTGGAGAAACTAAAACATAGAAAATAAGGCCAGGCGGGCTCCCACCTGTAATCCCAGCATTTTGGAAGGCCAAGGCAGGTGGATCACCTGAGGTCAGGAGTTCAAGACCAGCCTGGCCAACACTGTAAAACCCAGTCTCTACTAAAAATACAAAAATTAGCTGGGCGTATTGGTGCACACCTGTAGTCCCAGCTACTAAGGAGTCTGAGGCTTGAACATGGGAGGTGGAGGCTGCAGTGAGCTGAATTTGCATGATCGTACTCCAGCATGGGCAACAAGAGCAAAACTCCGATCACAAAAAGATAAAATAAATAATTTTTTTAAAAAATTAAAGAAAAATACAAAAATTAGTTGGGCATAGTGGCACGCACCTGTAATTCCAACTACTCAGGAGGCTGAGGCATGATAATCACTTGAACCCTAGAAGCAGAGGTTGTAGTGAGCCAAGATCATGCCACTGCACTCCAGCCTGAGCAACAGAGTGAGACTCCGTCTCAAAGAAAAAAGAAGTTATATTACTTCCAAAGAATACACAGCTCTAGACTTGCAACTTGAGTTTGTTTGTTTGTTTGTTTTTAATGAACTCTCACTCTGTCACCCAGACAGGAGTGCCCTGGTGCGATCTCGGCTCACTGCAACCTCCGCCTCCTGAGTTCAAGCAATTCTTCTGCCTCTAGACCTGCAACTTGAGTTCTTAACCCTTATGATGCTTCCTTCTATACTGTGCTATCAAAATTTACTGCCATTATTCTCTCCCTGCAGGCCTGAGTTCATTTGAGTATAAGCATAGCCTCCCACAAACTGCAAATTTCTTTCAAAAGGTAACAAGTTTATAATTTTTCTCACACGCTTAAGGGGACACCGTAATAACACATTCATCAGACATGGAGACTTCAGGATACTACACATTTACCATACAACTGTGCAATATTTCTAACATCAAATTTTATAAGCTGTTACTTTCCTACATTTCTGACACATCCAGTTTACCACTGACAGAGAAGAGAGCTGTCAGCCCTCTGGGAGAGCCAGTCCAATAGAAAAGACAAAATTACAGCCGGGCGCGGTGGCTCAAGCCTGTAATCCCAGCACTTTGGGAGGCCAAGGCGGGTGGATCACGAGGTCAAGAGATCGAGACCATCCTGGTCAACATGATGAAACCCCGTCTCTACCAAAAATACAAAAAATTAGCTGGGCATGGTGGTGCGTGCCTGTAATCCCAGCTACTCAGGAGGCTGAGGCAGGAGAATTGCTTGAACCCAGGAGGCGGAGGTTGCGGTGAGCCAAGATCGCGCCATTGCACTCCAGCCTGGGTAACATGAGTGAAACTCCGTCTCAAAAAAAAAAAAAGAAAAGACAAAATTAGCAATGCTAGCTCTGCCAAAATTATCTTACACAAAATAGCCACCTCAGGTTAAAGAGAAGCTAAAATTCCTCAAGCCAGGAAGCCACTGCTAATACCAAAGCACCCAAAGAGATGCACAGAAAAACAGAGTTAGGCTACTCAAGGTAAAGGTTATGCTTGCAAAAGGCTGTTTGAAATCAGGCAGCTTCTAATTAAAAATGATGTGGATGAGCATCTGGTCTCACAAGGTTTCATATACTGCCAGTAGAAATGTAAACTGGGACAATGTCTATACAGAGAAATTTGGTAATATGTATCGAAATTTTAGGACAGGCATGGTGGCTCTCGCCTATAATCCCAGAACGTTGGGAGGCCGAGGAAGGTGGATCGCTTGAGGTCAGGAGTTCAAGATCAGCCTTGCAAACATGGTGAAACCCTGTCTTCACTAAAAATACAAAAAAAATTAGTCGGGCCTAGTAGCATGTGCCTGTAATTCCAGCTACTCGGGAGGCTGTGGTGGGAGGATGGCTTCAACCCAAGAGGTGGAAGTTGCAATGAGCCAATATTGTGCCACTGCACTCTAGCCTGGGTGACAGAGCACTCTAGCCTGGGTCTCAAAAAAATAATAATAATAATAAATTTTAAATGCGCCCAGACTTAGGCCTCCAGAATGTACTTAAAAAAGAAAAAAAAGGGCTGGACGTGGTGGCTCACGCCTGTAATCCCAGCACTTTGGGAGGCCAAGGCAGGTGGATCATAAGGTCAAGAGATCGAGACCATCCTGGTCAACATGGTGAAACCCCATCTCTACTAAAAATACAAAAAATTAGCTGGGCATGGTGGCGTGTGCCTGTAATCCCAGCTACTCAGGAGGCTGAGGCAGGAGAATTGCTTGAACCCAGGAGGCGGAGGTTACAGTGAGCCGAGACCATGCCATTGCACTCCAGCCTGGGTAACAAAAAAAAAAAGAAATGTGGCTTGGCGTGGTGGCTCACGGCTGTAATCCCAGCACTTTGGGAGGCCGAGGCGAGTGGATCACTTGAGGTCAGGAGTTTGAGACCAGCCTGACCAAATTGGAGAAACCCCCTTTCTACTACAAACACAAAATTAGCTGGGTGTGGTGGCACATGGCTGTAATCCCAGCTACCCAGGAGGCTGAGGCAAGAGAATCACTTGAACCCAGGAGCCAGAGGTTGCAGTGAGCCGAGATGCTGCCATTGCACTCATTGCACTCCAGCCTGGGCAAAAAGAAGGAAACTCCGTCTCAAAAAAGAAAAAAATAAATGCACCCAGACTGAATCCTGTATTGAAGGAAAAAAAATTCTATAAAGGACATTATTGGACACTTGGTAAAACTGAAGATAAAAGTATTATATCAATGTTACACATGGTTATGTAAAATAAAATTCTTGGCCAGGTGGAGTGGCACACACCTATAATCTCAGAACCTTGGGAGGCTAAGGCAGGTAAATCTTTGAGCCCACGAGTTGGAGACCAGCCTGGCCAACATGGCGAAATCTCATCTCTACAGAAAATTTAAAAAATTAACCAGGCATAGTGGTGCGCAACTGTAGTCCCAGCTACTTGGGAGGATGAGGCACAAGAATCACTTAAACCCGGGAAGGGAGGTTGCATTGAGCTGAGATCACTTGGGTGTACTCTACCTTGGGTGACAGAGCGAAACTCCATCTCAAAGAGAGTAGTTTTTTTTTGAGGGGGTGGGCGGGGACAGAGTCTCGCTCTGCGGCCCAGGCTGGACTGCAATGGCGCAATCTCGGCTAACCGCAAGCTCCGCCTCCTGGGTTCAAGCAATTGTCCTGCTTCAACCTCCCAAGTAGCTGGGATTACAGGCACCCAGCACCATGCCTGGCTATTTTTGTATTTTTTGTAGAGACGAGGTTTCACCATGTTGGTCAGGCTGGTCTTGAACTCCTGACCTCGTGATTCACCTGCCTCGGCCTCCCAAAGTGCTGGGATTACATACGTGAGCCACTTCGTCCGGCCTGAGAGTAGATTTTAACAGCTCTCACCACAAAAATAAAATGTATGTAAGGCAATACATATGTTAATTAGCTTTATTGAGCCATTCCAGTATATAAATATTTCAAAACATGTGGTTCAAGATCATATACAGACCAGGCGTGCTGGCTCACGCCTGTAATCCCCACACTTTGGAAGGCCGAGGTGGGCAGATCACCTGAGGTCAGAAGTTCAAGACCAGCCTGGCCAACATGGTGAAACCCCATCTCTACTGAAACAAAAATTAGCTGGGCGTGGTGGTTGGTGCCTGTAATCCCAGCTACTCGGGAGGCTGAGGCAAGAGAATTGCTTGAACCCAGGAGGCAAAGGTTGCAGTGAGCTGAGATTGTGCCATTGCACTCCAGCCTGGCCAACAGAGTGAAACTCCATCTCAAAAAAAAAAAAAAAGAATAAAATACCCTCACAAATTATCTGATTCTCCCCTCAAAACATGCTACCTAAGTCATCTACCCTTTAGGGAGAGTTGGACTTAAGTGACTTGCACCTAACAAATAAAAAAAAAAAATTAAGTGACAATGTACAGTCAAATACTAGGCTGTAAAAAGCATTGTGGCTTCTTGCTTGCTCTCTTTCTTGGTCCATTCCACCTGGAGGAAGCAGCTGCTGTGTCACAAGGACACATCTAGCAGCTCTATGGAGAGGAACTGAAACCTCCTGCCAACACGTGAGTGAGTGAACCATCTTGGAAGCAGAGCCTCCCACCCAAATCCAGTCTTCAAATGACTGCAGCCCCAAATAAAAGACCCACATGGAAGAACCACAAAGCTAAGTAAGCCACTTTCCAATTTCCAACCTACAATAACTGAGATAACAGATATTTGTCATTTTAAACCACTAAGTTTTGCTATAATTTGTTTCATGGCAATAGATAATCAATATAATACACAACAGATTACACATTACTATATGCTGATTAGGGTCTCAAAAAAAGGCAAAAGTTTGAAATGCAAAGTGGCAAATAAGGAGATAAGTGAAACTCAATGAACAAAGCCAAAACTTTCTTAAATCAATCTATTGATGTTTTGATTGCCATGCTTTGTGGCCATGAGCAAGCTCCAACTTCCCTGTGCTTGTTCCTTGATTTACAAACAAGCTGCTATCAGGTTGCATAAGATGTCTAAAAGCACTTAACACAGTACCTGACATATGCCAGGTTTCAAAAATATTTTTAGGGCCGGGCACGGTGGCTCACGCCTGTAATCCCAGCACTATGGGAGGCCGAAGCAAGAGGATCACGTGGTCAGGAGATCGAGACCATCCTGGCCAACATGATGAAACCCCATCTCTACTAAAAATGCAAAAATTTGCTGAGCATGAAGGTGCACACCTGTAATCCCAGCCACCTGGGAGGCTGAGGCAGGAGAATAGCTTGAACCTGGGAGGCAGAGGTCATAGCAAGCTGAGATCATGCCACTATACTCCAGCCTGAGCGACAGAGCAAGATTTCATCTCAAAACAAGAAAAAACAAAACGAAACACTGAAAAAACCAGGCCTGGCATGGTTGCATGTACCTCAGGAGGCTGAGGTGGGGAGAAACACACGAGCCCTAGTTTGAGTATAGCCTGGACAGCATGGCAAGACCCCCATCTCCCCCACCAAAAACCTGCAAAGCTGCATTACTTCTCAGTATATCACATTGTTTCTAGAACTAATGCAAAAAAGTTATTTATACATTCTCTGAAAGTAGTTAAGGATCTGCTATGCACATCCACAGAATATTTAGGTATTTTTACCCAAAAAATTCCTATTGCGCAATTTCAGAAACACTTCATAGAGTTCCAGTAGTGTACTGGAACTGTGAAATCTGCATTCTATATTACACTAATTTATATTGGATAGTCTAATATATAAAAACTTTATCATTTCTAGAACAGAAGTTGTATAATAAAATTATACCGGCAGTTCTTATAACTACTTACATTTCCTTCAAATGCCTTATTTCTTGAATTGTTTGAAAAGCAAGTTCTTGTAGCTTTTCTGGAGCAAAGTTATTACTTATTGCTTTTTGAAATACCTCATGGAGAACCGTACCAATCAGCATTTGGCGTGTGGCTGGCTCTGAGCTCTGTAAAAACAAATCACATAATTTATTTCACAGCATATTAACAGACACAGTTATATATTTATTACCCAATCTACTAAACCACCACAGCCAAAATGCACTGGTAAGACAAATGCCAAAATATTAAACAATTTTTTTTCTGGTGGGAGAAAAAAAACTTTCTTCTATTCAGAATTATCTGAATTAATGTATGAGTTACTTTTTTTTAAACAGAGTCTTGCTCTGTCACCCACGCTGAAGCACAGTGGCATGATCTCAGCTCACTGCAACCTTCACCTCCCAGGTTCAAATGATTCTCATGCCTCAACCTCCTAAGCAGCTGGAATTACAGGTGTGTGTCAACATGCCCAGCTAACTTTTTTTTTGTATTTTTAGTAGAGACAGGGTTTCACCATGTTGGTCAGGCTGAGTATGAGCTACTTTTAAAATCAACATTCTCCATTTAAAAAAAAATTAAAATAACCAATATTCAAAACTTTAAAATATTCTCAAATAATTAACATTTTTTTAAAGTATTGTTCTCTTCACTTGATAATCCACCCAACAGGAAAGTCAATATAGCGGGCACAGTGGCTCAGGCCTGTAATCCCAGCACTTTAGGAGGCCGAGGAAGGCAGATCATGAGGTCAAGAAATCGAGATCATCCTGGCCAGCATGGTGAAACCCTGTCTCTAGTAAAAATACAAAAAAATTAGCTGGGCATGGTGGCGCATGCCTATAGTCCCAGCTACTCAGGAGGCTGAAGCAGGAGAACAGCTTGAACCCAGGAGGCACAGGCTGCAGTGAACCAAGTTGACACCACTATACTCCAGCCGGGCGACAAAATGAGACTCCATCTCAAAAATAATAAAAAATAAAAAGCCAGCACAGTGGCTCATGCTTGTAATTCCAGCACTTTCAGAGGCTGAGTCAGGTGGATCACTTGATGTTGGGAGTTCAAGACCAGCCTGACCAACATGAAGAAACCCCATCTCTACTAAGAATACAATCAGCTGACCGTGGTGGCGCATGCCTGTAATCCCAGCTACTTGGGAGGCTGAGGCAAGAGAATGGCTTGAACCCGGGAAGCAGAAGTTGTGGTGAGCCTAGATCACACCATTGCACTCCCGCCTGGGCAACAAGAGTGAAACTCTGTCTCAAAAAAAAAAAAAAAGTCAATAAAGACATACATAGATGATAAACTCATGTAAGTAAAAGATACCATTCAAGGCCAGGCACGGTGGCTCACACATGTAATCCCAGCACTTTGGGAGGCCGAAGCAGGCAGATCATTTGAGGTCAGGACTTCGAGTTCAGCCTGACCAACATGGTGAAACCCTGTCTCTACTAAAAATACAAAACTAGCTGGGCGTGGTGGTGCGCGCCTGTAATCACAGATACTCAGAAGGCTAAGGCAGGAGAATTGCTTGAACCCGGGAGGCGGAGGCTGTGGTGAGCCGAGATCATGCCACTGCATTCCATCCTAGGCGACGGAGCAAGTTTCCATCTTAAAAGAAAAAAAGATACCATTCAAACCTACTTAGCAGTAATATTTGGGAAGAAAAAAAAATTTTTTTTAACCTACAGTAGAGATTTTTGGCAAGAAATTTTTCTCCACTCAGAAAGAAACAGTACTTCATATCCTGATTAACTCTTCTATTAGCCTAGAAATCTCTGTTGAAGCTACCAAAACACTAGATGAAGTTCACCAAAAAACTAGATGAATTTCATCAAAATATTCAGCAGAAATTTTAAAAATTAAATGACAGAGGAACTCTCTGTGCTATTTTTCAAGTTCTATGTGAGTCAAAATTTTATTAAAAAAAAAAGTTTTTTAAAACTTAATATTCAGGCCGGGCGCGGTGGCTCACGCCTGTAATCCCAGCACTTTGGGAGGCTGAGGTGGGTGGATCACGAGGTCAAGAGATCGAGACCATCCTGGTCAACATGGTGAAACCCCGTCTCTACTAAAAATACAAAAAATTAGCTGGGCATGGTAGTGCGTGCCTGTAATCCCAGCTACTCAGGAGGCTGAGGCAGGAGAATTACCTGAACCCAGGAGACGGAGGTTGCAGTGAGCCGAGATCGCGCCATTGCACTCCAGCCTGGGTAACAAGAGCGAAACCCCGTCTCAAAAAAAAAAAAAAAAAAAATTTATTCAGGCAGAGCACAGTGGCTCATGCCTATAAGTCCCGGCTACTCAGCAGGCTGAGGTGGGAAGATCACTTAAGCCTGGGAGGTCAAGGCTTCAGTGACTCACTGCACTACAGCCTAGGTGACACAGTGAGACTATGTCTCAAAATGAAATAAAACCACGTTTCAAGAAAAATAAATAAAAACCTGGGTGTTGGGTACATGGGTGTTTATTACAATCATTTCTTTGTATGCTTGAAATAGCCCAAAATACATTTTGTTTGTTTTTGAGATGGAGTCTTACTCTGTAACCCAGGTTGGAGTGCAGTGGCATGATCTCAGCTCACTGCAACCTCTGTCTCCCAGGTTCAAGTGATTCTCCTGTCTTAGCCTCCTGAGTACCTGGGATCACGGGAGCACACTACCACACCCAGCTAATTTTTATATTTTTAGTAGAGATGGGGTTTCACCATGTTGGCCAGGCTGGTTTCGAACTCCTAACCTCGTGATCTGCCCACCTCAGCCTCCCAAAGTGCTGAGATTATAGGCATGAGCCACCCCACCTAGCCCTAAAATACATTTTTAGAAGAGACTTCTAAAAATGTAGAAGTTTAGTGGGAATCACATGAAGCCAAGTTTGGAATTGTGTCTAGGTGTGTTTAAATTTTAAAGTTTATCATTTTTTTTATTATAATTACTTATCTTATTAAGCCCTAAACAAGACTCAAAGGACTCAGGAAGCTGGCCTTTAGTCTCAGCACTGCCACTTCATAGCTACGTGACTATGGGTAAGTCACTTAACCTCTCTGAGCCCATTTTCCTCATCTATAAAATGCAGCTGATTAATACCATTTATTTTTTAGGGCTGCTGGAAGGATTAAGTGAAACAAGGAATGTAACAGTACTGTGTAAACTCTCAGACCCTGCAGAAATATTAATTGTTACTATTATTTACCCTAAAAGTTTCACTCAGGACAGCTCTTCTCATACATCGAATACTACTGGCTATGCTTGTGCCAGAAATCAGCATGTCTGGATACAAAATCAAATACCCAAAATCTTTATCTATTATCCAAGTATCAGCTGTGCAGTCTCCCTCCAAATGTATGATATCTCCTGGTTCTACTGATACAGAACACCTGCAAATAAAGCAAAGTTAAAGTATAAATACATTGTTTAGGTTCCTACATTTAAACACACTAGGGGCCGGGAGCGGTGGCTCATGTCTGTTATCCCAGCACTGTGGGAGGCCAAGGTGGGCAGATCACGAGGTCAGGAGTTCAAAGCCAGCCTGGCCAACATGGTGAAACCCCATTTCTACTAAAAATACAGAAATTAACTGGGTGTGGTGGCATGTGCCTGTATTCCCAGCTACTCGGGAGCCTGAGGCAGGAGAATCACTTGAAACCAGGAGATACAGGTTGCAGTGAGCCGAGATTGTGCCACTGCACTCCAGCCTGGGTGACACACTGAGACTCCATCTCAAAAAATATGTATAAGGGGCCGGGCGCGGTGGCTCAAGCCTGTAATCCCAGCACTTTGGGAGGCCGAGGCGGGTGGATCACGAGGTCAAGAGATCGAGACCATCCTGGTCAACATGGTGAAACCCCGCCTCTACTAAAAATACAAAAAATTAGCTGGGCATGGTGGCACGTGCCTGTAATCCCAGCTACTCAGGAGGCTGAGGCAGGAGAATTGCCTGAACCCAGGAGACGGAGGTTGCGGTGAGCCGAGATTGCGACATTGCACTCCAGCCTGGGTAACAAGAGCAAGACTCTGTCTCAAAAAAAAAAAAAAAAAAAAAAATATGTATATATATATGTGTGTGTGTGCATAATATATATACTATAGATATGTCATATACTATACATATATCATATATATGGTATATATATTTAGGAGGCTTCAAAAAAAATAAATAAGTATTTTACCTGAAGAAAAAAAAGAAAAAAATCATTTCTAAATTTCTGGGTCTTTTTTTTTTTTTTTTTGAGACGGAGTTTTGCTCTTGTTACCCAGGCTGGAGTGCAATGGCACTATCTCGGCTCACCGCAACCTCCGCCTCCTGGGTTCAGGCAATTCTTCTGCCTCGACGTCCCGAGCAGCTGGGACTACAGGCATGTGCCACCATGCCCAGCTAATTTTTGTATTTTTTTAGTAGAGACGGGATTTTACCAAGTTGGCCAGGCTGGTCTCGAACTCCTGACTCAGGTGATCCACCCGCCTCATCCTCCCAAAGTGCTGGGATTAAAGGCATGAGCCACCATGCCCAGCCTAGGATACAGTCTTCTAAATCAGCTCCTAGTCACTCTACTCCTTAACTATGTGTCAAATACATGTAAGAAAAGTCAAAGATCTTCTATAAATCCCAAAGAGAAAAAGGACTTAGTGACAGCAAGGTCTATTGCAAAAGCTATCAAATCTTTGCTAATGTAATACAATAGCTCCAATTATGAATTGGGTTGTTTTAATAATTAATTTAGTCTTAAGACTTACAGGAAATCTACAGCTTCTACAAGGCTTGAAGCATGAAGCCAAACCCAGTGTAGCAATAATAAAATCATATTGAATTAGTTCAAACTAACAGCCTAGACAAAGCGCCAAAGTTAGACCTCTAGCTTTTCTGCATCTACCTCACATATCACACTTTAAGTAGAAAAATCTAAAGCCTAAGAACGTTCATATGTTTTAATTAATTTTGCTCTTAGTTAAAACTAACATGAGTTTAAACTGCAATATTAGAATGTATTGGGAAATAGGAAGTACTCATGTACTTTGTAAATGATTTTCAAATGACAACAAAAGTCAATTTTTGGAATACGAGACTTGAGATACAAGAGTAATAGAAACAATTTTCATGCAGAATTAGGCTAGGATCAAATCTACTCTCTTTTAAACAATTAAATTATAGTAACATTCACAGAAGCCATTTGATGAGTTTTATGATGGTACCCTTAAGACTCAAATTGGTGCTCAAAGTTGCATAAAAATTACCAGTCATTCCTAAGGATGCATAGTTCTTTATTTTCTAGCGACTGAGAAGCAGTGATGACCAGGTGCTTTTCACAGTTTCCCTCTTTGTTCTGTACAGTACTGATTGCCAACACCAGGTACCGGTTATCCATTCCTCGGCTCAGAGCCGTTCTAGGAAAGGAAGCTACCACTTTCTTCTGAAATCTAAAGCACACACATACAAAATTATTTGAGCACAACCATGAAATAAGAAGTCATCCAATCTGTTTTATCTACAAACCAATATTCCAGTTTTCTAGGTTTCTTTCTTCTGAAAACCTATTGCAATAACATTTAGCCAAAATAGGTAAAATTAATAGAGCAAAAACACAGAAGAATTTCTATTATAAAAACTCCCCTGTCAGTGTACTTTATTCATCCGTTGCTGAAAAGAAAAAAAAAATCTAAAAAAAAAAATACTTCCCAGAAGTAATGCCATTTAAAATATGCTCATGGGATGAGATTTTCTATTTTAATTTCTGTAAGGAGTTCTGTGGGACACCAGTGCAATGAGGATTAAGAATAAACTGGAAGGCCGGGCGCGGTGGCTCAAGCCTGTAATCCCAGCACTTTGGGAGGCCGAGGCGGGTGGATCACGAGGTCAAGAGATCGAGACCATCCTGGTCAACATGGTGAAACCCCGTCTCTACTAAAACTACAAAAAATGAGCTGGGCATGGTGGCGCATGCCTGTAGTCCCAGCTACTCAGGAGGCTGAGGCAGGAGAATTGCCTGAACCCAGGAGGCGGAGGTTGCGGTGAGCCGAGATCGCGCCATTGCACTCCAGCCTGGGTAACATGAGTGAAACTCCGTCTCAAAAAAAGAAAAAAAAAAAAAAAAAGAATAAACTGGAAGCCCAGGATGACGGTGCACGCCTATAAGTCCCAGCTACTCAAGAGGCTGAGGTGCTTGAGCACCAGGAGTTTGAGGCTGCAGTGAGATATGATCATGCTACTGCACCCCTTCCTGAGCGACAGAAAAAGATCCCATTTCTGGGGCATAAAAGGAAAAAAAGAAGAAAGTATAAATTGGATAATATTAAACAAGAAATTTCTTTTTTTTTTTTTGAGACGGAGTTTCGCTCTTGTTACCCAGGCTGGAGTGCAATGGCACGATCTCGGCTCACCGCAACCTCCGACTCCTGGGTTGAGGCAATTCTCCTGCCTCAGTCTCCTGAGTAGCTGGGACTACAGGCACGCGCCACCATGCCCAGCTGATTTTTTGTATTTTTAGTAGAGACGGGGTTTCACTATGTTGACCAGGATGGTCTCGATCTCTTGACCTCGTGGTCCACCCGCCTCGGCCTCCCAAAGTGCTGGGATTACAGGCTTGAGCCACCGCGCCCGGCCTAAACAAGAAATTTCTACCACTGGTGCAAACCTTCCCAAAGTACAAGTAAAAGCAGATGTGTTGGACATGATCCTTTTTGTAAATATGAGACTCATGTTATGGAAAAATGTAGTGTCCATGGTTTGCTGAAGTTCTACCATGAGCCACAGAATTGTACTTAGAAATCATTTGGGGCCGGGTGCGGTGGCTCAAGCCTGTAATCCCAGCACTTTGGGAGGCCGAGGCGGGTGGATCACGAGGTCAAGAGATCGAGACCATCCTGGTCAACACGGTGAAACCCCGTCTCTACTAAAAATACAAAAAAAATTAGCTGGGCAAGGTGGCGCGTGCCTGTAATCCCAGCTACCCAGGAGGCTGAGGCAGAATTGCCTGAACCCAGGAGGCAGAGGTTGCGGTGAGCCGAGATCGCGCCATTGCACTCCAGCCTGGGTAACAACAGCGAAACTCCGTCCCAAAAAAAAAAAAAGAAATCATTTGGTCCAACCTGCTAATGTAATGCCGGAAATCTTTTGATAAAATCTCACTGGACAGAAAGTAAGCATAATACCTATCGAATTAGCTAAATTCTTCACAGAGTAAGTCGGAACCTTCGTATTTACATTTATAGTGGGCAAGTCAATTTCTCAGTACTTTCATCCATAGGTCAAAGCTGTCTAAAATTATGCAAAATAATCTCTCCTCAAGAAAACAGCCCTTTTCGGCCAGGCGCGGTGGCTCACGCCTGTAATCCCAGCACTTTGGGAGGCCAAAGCAGGCGGATCACCTGAGTTCAGTAGTTCGAGACCAGCCTGACTCAACATGGTGAAACCCCGCCTCTACTACAAATACAAAAATTAGCCAGGGGTAGGCGGGCGCCTGTAATCCCAGCTATGCGGGAGGCTGAGGCAGGAGAATCGCTTGAACCCAGGAGGCAGAGGTTGCAGTGAGCCAAGATCGCGCCATTGCACTCCAGCCTGGGTTACAGAGTGAGAGTCGTTCTCAAAAAAAGTAAAAAGAAAACAGCCCTTCTCCTATTAAGTAAATGTTAAATCCTCTTAAACCTTCCTTGTTTGACTGCGGCATCAGTGAGGGACCAAAGGAGGGTCCAGTGTCAGTCATTATCTCTCCAGTGATAACACCAAAAGCCTTTCACGTTATCATATAAGTTATCTTTTGTTACTGGACTGTAGATTCTATTGTTTTGCAAACGCTTTACTCAAATACTCCACCTAGTCTCAGGCCATGAATTTCCCAAGATTGGTTATGATGCCTTAAAGATGTTTCTCAAAAGATATTTCTGATCAAAAGCCCAAACGCAAAAGTCCCTCAACGCTAATTAACATTATTGCTATAACATTGAAAATAATTCCACATTATGACCGTGGTTAAATTCCTCTGAAGATTTATATACACCATGCTGAGGGTGCAGAGTTCTCCCAAGGATAAATTAATCCAACTAAAATCCAGGAAAGCCTAGGGCGGTTGTAATTTCCTATCATAAAGACATTTCAGTGGCTGAAACTCCCCAAATCAGGGAAAGCGGTGATATCAAGGGAAAGAATAAACTCCTGGGCGAGGGAGAGTCCAGGCTCTAGCTGACTGTGGCCCTAAAGAACACCTTGAGACGCGGGCCCTGGCTCCGGAGACTCATCGGGTGCCCGGGGACCTGCGCGGGGTCCCTGGGCCCCGGGCCGGGTCAGTCTGGGGCGGCGTGAGAGCGGCCTCTCCCGCTCCTTCTTTCAAATCTCGCGCTTTGTTCCCAAACCCTCCCCCGGCTCCGCTCACAGCTCCGCCGGCAGCGCAGCCTCCTCCCCAAAACTCTTCTCCATCAGCAGCTCCAGTTCGTCCAGGGGCTCCATCCTGGACACAGGGACAGCAAACTGTAGCCAGGAAAACTAGCGGAAACGGGGACAACGCAGCAAACTCGGAAAAGGGAAAAAGGCGCGAGTTTGCGCACATCTTGCGCATGCGCCAATCCACCGAGGTCAAAAGACCTGCGCCAGGCCACCCCTCCCGCGCCGGCGCGGTCCACTTGGGGCGCCTCACCTGAGCAGCAGGGCCCTGGTCCCCGCCTAAGCTCCCATGCTTAGGACTGGGTATACAGGGAGTCTTCATATCTGACGCAGACTGAACGCTCCTGCCTTCTCTCTTTACACTCCAACCTGTGTCCGACACATGCTTAGTTTCAACAAAACCATTTGCAGGGCCGGGCGCGGTGGCTCAAACCTGTAATCCCAGCACTTTGGGAGGCCAAGGCAGGTGGATCACAAGGTCAAGAGATCGAGACCATCCTGGTCAACATAGTGAAACCCAGTCTCTACTAAAACTACAAAAAAAAAAATTAGCTGGGCATGGTGGCGCGTGTCTGTAGTCCCAG
This sequence comes from Sapajus apella, assembly GCF_009761245.1. NCBI lineage: Eukaryota > Metazoa > Chordata > Mammalia > Primates > Cebidae > Sapajus > Sapajus apella. The sequence continues at coordinate 10,258,590 of NW_022437018.1, forward strand.
CTACTCAGGAGGCTGAGGCAGGAGAATTGCCCGAACCCAGGAGGCGGAGGTTGCAGTGAGCCGAGATCGCGCCATTGCACTCCAGCCTGGGTAACAAGAGCAAAAAAACGTCTCACCCAAAAAAAAAAAAAAAAACAAACAAACAAACAAACAAAAAAAACCATTTGTAGTTGCCCAAAACCAGGCATTCCTTGTTAGCCTTCAGAATTGTGCACTCTCTGGAAAACAGCTTCTCCCCTTTTCTTCAGAAAAATTCATTGAGAATATAGAAACTGTCAGATAGGAACTCCTTGATCATGCCATGATTAAATCTACAAAACGTTTTTCTTTTTTTTTTTTTTTTTGAGACGGAGTCTCTGTTACCCAGGCTGGAGTGCAGTGGCGAGATCTCGGCTCACTGCAACCCCTGCCTGCTAGGTTCAAGCAATTCTCCAGCCTCAGCCTCCCAAGTAGCTGGGACTACAGGCACATGCCACCATGCCTGGCTAATTTTTCTATTTCTAGTAGAAACGGGGTTTCACCATATTAGCCAGGCTGGTCTCGAACTCCTAACCTTGTGATCCGCCCACCTCATCCTCCCAAAGTGCTGCCCGTGCACAGCAACATTCACTATTTCAGCATTAAGTATGATGCTAGCTGTAGGTTTTTTATGGATCCCTTTATCCAATGCTATATAAAAACAAAAGCAACACTAAAGAACACAACTAAACTCAAAAACTTGGTGGCTTACAGTAACAATCATTTATTTAGCTTATGAATCTGCAATTTAGGCAGGATTCTGTGGGGAAGGTTTGTCTGTTCCACACAGCATTAGTAAGGGCTGAAAGATCCGATTTGAAGATGATATACTCAGATGGCTAAAAAGTTGGTAATTCCTCTGTAGGGGCTGCTTGGCTTTCTCACAGCATAGTATCTGGATTCCAAGAGCAAGTGTTCCAAGACCACATGGAACTTGTTTTAGCTTTATGACGTGGCTTTGCCAAGTGACACAACATCACTTCCACGGTAGTCACAGGCCCACTCAGCCAGATACAAGGGAAGGGAATACAATTCCTACCTCTTGATGGGATGTCAATGACACACAAGAAAAGCATACGGGGCCTGGTGGCTCACACCTACAATCTCATCACTTTGGGAGGCCAAGGCAGGTGGATCACCTGAGGTGAGGAGTTTGAGACGAGCCTGGCGAACATGGTGAAATCCCATCTCTACTAAAAATACAAAAATTAGCCAAGCATGGTGGTGCATGCCTGTGATCCCAGCTACTTGGGAGGCTGAGGTAGGAGATTCGCTTGAACCCAGGAGGCAGAGGTTACAGTGAGCCAAGATCATGCCACTGCACTCCAGTCTGGGCAACAGTGACATTCCATCTCAAAAAAAAAAAAAAAAAAAAGCATATGAATGTGAATTGGGATGTGTTGTGGTCATTGTTGGAAAGTATAAAAGTATAATCTGCCAAAATTTCCTCTATTAGATTGAGGAAGAAGAATCCTTCTATTCTAAGTATGAATCACTCTGATAATGAATCAGTGCTAGATTTTGTCAAGCAGCTATTGCATCTATGGAAGGACTGTATGGTTTTTCTCCTTTATTCTGTTATTATGAGAAGCTTTACCACTGATTTTACAATGTTAAAAAAAACTTTGCATTCCTAGGACAAACCCAAATTGGTCATGACATAATAAATGTTTTATGTATTGCTGGATTTGATTTGCTGTTAAGAACTTTTCCATCTAAGTTGGTTTTTTCGTTGTTTAGTGTTTGTTTTTTGAGACAGGATCTTGCTCTGTCACCCAGGTTGTAGGGCAGTGGCACAATCACAGCTCACTGCAGCCTCCATCGGCCGGGCTCAAGTGATTCTCCCCTATCAGCCTCTAAAGTAGCTGAGACTACAGGAATATGCCATCACACACAGCTAATTCTGATTTTTACTAGCCACAAGCTCTTGCTGTGTTGCCCAAGCTGGTCTTGAACTCCTAGCAATCCTCTCAACTCAGTCTCCCAAAGTGCTGGGATTATGGGCATGAACCACACCCGGCTCATCTATGTTCTTGAAGGATACAGATCTGTAATTTTCTTTTTAGTAACATCATTGTCAGGTTTGGGTATCAGGGTTATACTGGCATCATAAAAGGAGTTGGGAATGCTCTCTCTTCTAATTTCTAGAAGTTTGTGAAATTATTCCTTAGCTATTTAGTAGAATTCACTACCTAGCCCTGGAGTTTTCGTTCTGCAAAGGCTTTTTATGATGAATTCAGTTACTTTTTAGTTAATTTTTTGAGACAGGGTTTCACTCTGTCACCCAGGCTGGAGTGCAGTACTATGATCACAGCTCACTGCAGCCTTGACCTCCCTAGACTGTTAATCCTCCTACCTCAGCCTCCCAAGTAGCTGAGACTACAGGTGAACACCACTATGCCCAGGTTTATTTTTAAAAACAGACACAGGGTCTCATTGTTGCTTGGAATGGTCTCAAAATCTTGGGCTCAAGTGATCCTCCCACTTTGGCCTCCCAAAGTGCTGGGATTACAGGCATGAACAACCATGCCTGTAATCCCCTCCCAAAATTCTGGGATTACAGGCATAAGCCACCACACATGCTCAGCCCCCATTATCTTTTTTGTTTGTGGAGTCTCGCTCTGTGGCCAGGCTGGAGAGCAGCGGTGCAATCTCAGCTCACCGAAACCTCCGATTCCCAGGTTCAAGTGCTAGTCCCTTCCAAGGAGCTGGGACTACAGGTGCCTGCCACCATACCCAGCTAATTTTTGTATTTTTAGTCGAGATGGGGTGTCACCATGTTGACCAGGATGGTCTCGATTTCTTCACCTCATGATCCACCCGCCTTGGCCTCCAAGAGTGCTGGGATTACAAGCGTGAGCCTCCACATCCAGCCTGTCTTTTAAACATCAGTGGGATCCAGTGATGTCCTCTTTCTCATTCTTGAGATTTAGGGTTTCTCTATTGTCTTTTTTATTTTTATTTCTTTTTTTTTTTTTTTTTTTTTTTTTTGGGACGGAGTTTCGCTCTTGTTACCCAGGCTGGAGTGCAATGGCGCGATCTCGGCTCACCGCAACCTCCACCTCCTGAGTTCAGGCAATTCTCCTGCCTCAGCCTCCTGAGTAGCTGGGATTACAAGCATGCGCCACCATGCCCAGCTAATTTTTTTTATTTTTAGTAGAGACGGGGTTTCACCGTGTTGACCAGGATGGTCTCGATCTCTTGACCTCGTGATCCACCCGCCTCGGCCTCCCAAAGTGCTGGGATTATAGGCTTGAGCCACCGCGCCCGGCTTTATTTTTATTTCTGTTTTAACTGCAAACCATCATTGAAAAAGCAGAGTGATCGTTGTAAAAAGATAATCACACAATGATACTCACCAGCTGAAAACCTTCAATAGTTTCCCATGTACATTTTTTTTTTCTTTTTTTTTTTTTGAGATGGAGTCTCACTGTGTCGCCAGACTGGAGTGTAGTAGTGTGATCTTGGCTCACTGCAAACTCTGCCTCCAAGCTTCAAGAGATTATCCTGCCTCAGCCACCCGAGTAGCCGGGCTTATAGGTGTGCACCAACATATCAGCTAATTTTTGTATTTTTAGTAGAAACGGGGTTTCACCATGTTGGCCAGGCTGGTATCAAACTCCTGATCTCAGATAATCTGCCTGCTTCAGCCTCCCAAAGTACTGGGATTGCAGGCATGAGTCACCACACCTGGCCTTCCCATTGCATTTAGAATAAAAGACGAAACCATTACTATATCCTATAGACAGTTACATGATCTGGCCTTTGTCTACTTCTTTAACCCCATTTGTTGCTACTCCTTTACACACAATACTTCAGTCACATCGGCCTTCTGGCAATTCCTAGTCAAACCAAACTTTCACCTGTTCCAGGGTTTTTGTACCTGGCATTCTCTTCACCTGAGCCAGTCTTTTCCCAGAACTCTTTGCATTGCTGTTTCCTTTTTATCCTCCATGTGTCTACTGAAAGTATATATAGCACATCAAAGAAACCTTTCCCTGATCATTCTCAAGTAGCTTATTTACCGTTTTCATAAGCACTTTCCACAAGCTGTAATTATTTTATTGCTTGGTATGTTTATTGACATGTTCAAATTTAATGACATGTTATAGTTTCATCTGAACAGCATATTACAGTATTAGAGTATAGCACTGTAGCTAAAAGAATATGCTCCAGATTCAGACTGGCTGAATTTGAATCCTAGATCCATTACTTACATGAACCTGGACAAGTAATTTAATCTCCCTAGGCCTCGATTATTCCCATCTGTCAAAAGAAATATTAAATAGTACTCATATCATAGTATTGTAATAGAGATTGAGTTAAGGCATCAAAGGTGCTTAAAACAAGGAATGGCACATAATTCTTCAGGAAATATACGTAACTGTAATTATTTATCACCGGTTTCTAGTGCCCAATATGGTATCTGGGATTCAAAGAACATATGAGAGGAATTGTGTAAAGTGTATGCCTGATCTATAAGTGTGTCAGGTGTTACTGATCCAACTCTGCAAGGGAATGCATTAATTGTATAAAAGCTTGGGAATAATCCTTGGGAAAAAATAAATAATTGTACATAGGATTTTAAAAAACATTTTTTATATAAAAAAATGAGTCAGGCGCCTGGCTCACTCCTGTAATCCCAGCACTTTGGGAGGCCAAGGTGGGCAGATCACGAGGTCAAGAGATCAAGACCATCCTGGCCAACATGGTGAAATCCCATCTCTACTAAAAATACAAAAATTAGCTGGCCATGGGAATTTGAGCCTGTAATCCCAGCTACTCTGGAGGCTGAGGCAGGAGAACCACTTGAACCCTGGAGACAGAGGTTGCAGTGAGCTGAGATTGCCTGGCGACAGAGCAAGACTCCGTCTCAAATAAAAAAAAAAAAAAAAAGAGGCGGGGGGTGGTGGCTCACACTGGAATCCAATTACTTTGGAGGCCAAGGCGGGCGGATCACCTGGGGGAGGACTTCACCAGCCTGACCAACAGGGTGAAAAACCATCTTATATTTATTAAAAAAAAAAAAAAAAAAAAAAAGAGACAGAGTTTTGGAACATTGCCCAGGCTAGGCTCAAATGCCTAGGCTCAAGTGATCCTCCCCAGTCAGCCTCCCAAAGGGCTAGAATTACAGACCTGAGCCACTTCACCCAGCCATAAAAACTATTCATAGGTTTTATTATATATTTGCCACTCATTCTGGCAAATTAGCAAACCAAATTACTTTTCTGGGTTTTTTTTCTGTAAAGAATATTTTATTGTATATGACTTTATTTCTTTTTTCTTTTTTTTTTTTTTAATAGAGATGGGGTCTCGCTATGTTGCCCAGGCCGAAGTGCAGTGACTATTCACAGGCACGATCCCACTACTGATCAGCACAGGAGTGCTGATCATTTCTGATCTGGGCCGGTTCCCCCTCCTTAGGCAACCTGGTGGTCCCTCACTCCCAGGAGGTCACCATATTGATGCCGAACTTAGTGCAGACACCCAATCGGCATAGTGCACTACAGCCCAGAACTCCTGGGCTCAAGCGATCCTCCCACCTCAGCCTCCCGAGTAGCTGAGACTACAGGCATGCATCACTGCACCCAGCGACTTTATTTCTAAATTGTTTATTTCTTGAACTATTTGTGCTTCATTTCTGCCTGCTAGAACATAAAGTCTCCAAAAACAGGGACTGACCCTTCCGTCTTCCCAACAGTAAACATCACTGAGTACCACAGTGACACCACACACCCTATGTTCCCTGTCCTTGAAAAAACCAGATGGAGAGAGGTAGAAACATTGGTAAACAGGCAGTTATCATAAAGTGTGGCGCATACTCTATTTGGGAAATATCTGGTGTTATATCCTAATTTGGGAATCCAATCAGATTGCAAGTACAGCTAACAAGCTTCCCAAGGGAAGTCCTCCATAATGCTGACACAACATCTGGCACACAAGTGGTGCTAAGTAAATGAATGGTCAGTAGCATGGTGAAGAATGGAACGAGGCCAGGTGCACGAACTCATGCCTGTAATCTCAGCATTTTGGGAAGCCAAGGTGGGCAGATCACTTGAGGTCAGGTATTCAAGACCAGCCTGGCCAACATGGCGAAACCTGGCTCTACTAAAAATACAAAAATTAGCTGAGCGTGGTGGTGAATGCTTGTAATCCCAGTTACTCGGGAGACTAGAGGCAGGAGAATCACTAGAATCCAGGAGGCGGCGGTTACAGTGAGCTGAGATCACACCACTGCACTCCAACCTACACAACAGAGTGAGGCTCTGTCTCAAAAAAAAAAAAAAAAAGAAAAGAAAAAAGAAAAATATAAAACTTAGCTAGACATGGTAGCACATGGCTGTAATCTCAGTTACTTAGAAAGACAACAAAGGAGAATCGTTTGAACCCCGGAGGTGGAGGTTACAGTGAGCCAAGATCACGCCACTGCCCTCCAGCTTGGCAACCAAGTAAAACTCTATCATTTAAAAAAAAAAAAAGAATATAATGAGATATTATTAAATATATCCAGTAACTTCTCCATCTTCTACAGGCAATCACTGAAAACTAGGAGGCAAACCTCACTTATCAATCTGTAGGCCAGACCACTGTCCCATTATACAGACCAGAGAGCTATACCCACTGAGAGCTGGAAGAGAGGAACAATAAAGTTCAAAAAAGACATAAAATCTCAATCTTCAAATGGAAGATAACCTGGCAAGATGCACTTTGGGTAATCTATCTGAAATAAATCAGATATAAACAAAGTCATTATTTTAAACAGTCTTCCATTCTGACTTATGTTTAGCATCTGTGCTTCAACATGTAAACAGTTAAAAGAAATTGTTAACACATAGATAAAATGAATTTTTAATATCCTTTGTATTCTATAACAGAAATAAGAGTGCAAATTTTTATTTAAAAAATATTTGCAATCCCCTTTTACTGACAACATAACTGAGATGCTTTTTTTTTTTTTTTTTTTTTTTTGAGACAGTGTCTTGCTCTGTCACCCAGGCTGGACTGCAATGGCGCAATCTCAGCTCACTGCAACCTCCACCTCCTGGGTTCAAGCAATTTTCCTGCCTCAGCCTCCTGAGTAGCTGGGACCACAGGCAGGTGCCACCACGCCTGGCTAATTTTTTGTACTTTTAGTAGAGATAGGGGTTTCACTGTGTTAGCCAGCATGGTCTCAATCTCCCGACCTCGTGATCCACCCACCTCGGCCTCCCAAAGTGCTGGGATTACAGGCATGAGCCACCACGCCTGGCCCAATACTTATTTTATATACTTAAATTATCTTAAGATTTAATAAGAATAATTAACCACAGTGTGGTCTAGAAATGAAACTACACAAAATGGTTTGAAGAACAAATTTTTTTTTTTTGAAATGGAGTTTCGCTCTTGTTCCGCAGGCTGGAGTGCAATGGCGCAATCTCGGCTCACCGCAACCTCCGCCTCCCGGGTTCAGGCAATTCTCCTGCCTCAGCCTCCTGAGTCGCTGGGATTACAGGCACACGCCACCATGCCCAGCTAATTTTTTGTATTTTTGGTAGAGACGGGGTTTCACCATGTTGACCAGGATGGTCTCGATCTCTTGACCTCGTGATCCACCCGCCTCGGCCTCCCACAGTGCTGGGATTACAGGCTTGAGCCACCGCGCCCGGCCCTTTCTTTTTTTTTTTTTTTTGAGACAAGAGTCTGGCTCTGCCGCTCAGACTGGAGCACAGTGGCACAGTCTCAGCTCAGTGCAACCTCTGCCTCCTGGGTTCATGCAATTCTCCCTGTCTCAGCCTCCCAAGTAGCTGGGATTACAGGTGCCCGCCAGTACGCCGGGCTAATTTTTATACTTTTAGTAGAGATGGGGTTTCTCCATGTTGGCTAGGCTGGTCTCAATCTCCTGACCTCAGGCGATCCACCTGCCTCGGCCTCCCAAAATGCTGGATTACAGGCGTGAGCCACCATGCCCGGCCAAAATAAAGACTTTCAAAGTGAAACCAGCTCATCAAATTTTTACCAAGATATGACAAGAAACCTTTTATGCAAAGAAATAAAAATTGAAGCAAAACTTTCAACTTAGTTTTCTTTCATTTGTTTGAAAGAGACGGGGTCTTACTACGTTACCCAGTCTGGTTTCGAACTCCTGGGGTCAAGATATCCTCCTGCCTTGGCCTCCCAAAGTGCTGGGATTCCAGGCGAGAGCCAACACTTCTGGCCTCAACTTAGTTTTCTAATGTCTTTTTTTTCTTTTGAGATGGAGTCTCACTCTGTCACCCAGGCTGGAGTACAGTGGTGTGATCTCAGCTCATTGCAACCTCCACCTCCCCGACTCAAGTCTCAGCCTCCCAAGTAGCTAGGACTATAGGCACATGCCACCATGCTGGCTAATTTTTGTATTTTTAGTAGAGGTGGGTTTCACCATGTTGGTCTTGAACTCCTGATCTCAGGTGATCCACCCGACTCGGCCACCCAAAGTGCTGGGAATAAAGGTATAAGCCACCGTGCCTGGCCTTTTAATGTCTTGAAAATCACATCAATTCTACAAATTACTCTTTCTGAAGACAGAACTTTAAATGTTTCCTTCCTATTTCTGCCATGCTTATAATAAATCATAAAAAGTACTCTAAACACAATAAATGGAATTCTTACATTTTAAACCATTTTCTTAATATAAAGGATAACAATTCAAATCATATTTTAAATTTCTACATCTTTATATTGCACTAAAATTATTTTACATGGAAGAACTAGTTGATGCCTCATGACATAATACCTTAGAAACATTTTTTGATATTCACATCTATATTAATAAATATTTCACAGCCTACTTAAATAAATATTCTTATATACAGCAAATCATCTAACAAAAACAAATCTGTAATGCTACTTTGTTTTTGAGAGCAAAGATATTCAGTATTTTTGTTTCTGTTTCTGTGAAACACACTGACTTTTTAAAACACATGTAAGTCACTCATAGTACCTAGTAATAACATTTGAGCAAAACTTAGTCATTCATTCATTTATTAAACGGGGTCTCATGATGTTGCACAGGCTAGCATGGAATTCCAGGGCTCAAGTGAACCTCCCACCTCAGCTTCCGGAGTAGCTGGGATCACATGCCCATGCTACAGTGCCTAGCTTCTTCATTTATTTTTTAGTCTCTACATGGCTACTTTTTAAATATAACCTTAATTTTATTTTAAAAATGAAAGAAAAAAAAATGAAGGAAAAAGTTCGTTCTCTATTATCCAGTGGAGCAGAATGGTGAGAAGAGAGATAACGAAAATAAAACTTCAATGCTGACTGTTTTATAGAACTTAAAAATTCAGTTCTCATTATTCTACTGCAACATAACCAACCCAGCTTATTTTAATAATAATAAACACTGTCAGTCTTTTAAAAACCAAGAATACAATTAAAAACTTTGAACAGGCAGGCAGGGTGGCTCACGCCTGTAATCCCAGCACTTTGGGAGGCTGAGAGGGAGTAGATCATGAGGTCAGGACTTCAAGACCAACCTGGCCAAGACGGTGAAACCCCATCTCTACTGAAAATACAAAAAATTAGCCAAGCGTTGTGGTGGATACCTGTAATCCCAGCTACTTCGAGGCTGAGGCAGAGAATTGCTTGAACCAGGGAGGTGGAGGATGCAGTGACCCAAGATCATGCCACTGCCTCCAGCCTGGACGACAGAGCAAGACTCTGTCTCAAAGAAAAAAACAAAAAAGTTTGAACAGCAAGAAAAAGTTAATGGCAACCTCTTGAACCCCGTTTTAAAGCTAGTTCTACTTCCAAATAAAGCTTTAAAGCGGTTTAGCCACCATCAGCTTAAGAATATTTTTTCAGTGTTCTAAGGTATAATGTTTGGCATCAAGAAGTATGGTAAGCACTTCTGATTTGTGACTAAAGAAAAAATAATCAAGTACTAAAATACCAGTGGTTCCTGTGACAGGGTAACTATCCCCATTCAAGTACTGTTCCCCCCACAATTAAAGTAATATTTCATTTTGCCCTCTGAGAATGTATTAAGAAAAACAAACCATGATTTTTTTTTCAGTTGAGGTGAAAAAACTGCTTCATAAGTTCATATGTTGTAAAAGCTACTGCTTGAGAGGGAACGCAGCGAATGTAATTAAGAGATAAACCACGATAGAGTCCTTTCCGAATTCCATGGTGTCCATAGACATACTTCATAGTATCCCGCATGGTACTGAAAGACAATGATGATTAAATTATGACACCTCTATAGCCAATCATGAAGAAACAATTTCAGGATCCATAATATCAATTTTTTTTTTTGAGATGAACTCTCCTGTGTTGCCCAGGCTGGAATATGGATTACAGTGGCAGGATCGCAGCTCACTGCAGCCTCCATCTCCTAAGTTCAAGCAATTCTCCTGCCTCAGCCTCCTGAGTAGCTGAGATTACAGGCATGTGTCACCACGCCCAATTAACTTTTGTATTTTAGTAGAGACAGGGTTTCACCAAGCTGGCAGGATGGTCTCGATCTGCGCCCCCCTCAGCCTCCCAAAGTGCTGGGGTTACAGGCGTGAGCCACCTCACCCAGCCCATATCAATTTTTAAAGAAGCTTAAATACCATCTTGAATAGCTTTTTTTTTTTTCTGGACAGAGTCTCACTCTGCCACCCAGGCTGGAGTGCAGTGCCGTGATCTCAGCTCAATGCAAACTCTGCCTCCCGGGTTTCAGCAATTCTCCTGCCTCGGCCTCCCAAGTAGCTGGGACTACAGGCGCACGCCAGCACGTCCAGCTAACTTTTGTATTTTTTTTTTCTTTTTTTCTTTTTTTTTTGAGACAGAGTCTTGCTCTGTCACCCAGGCTGGAGTGCAGTGGCGCGATCTCGGTTCACTGCAACTTCCCGCTTCCTGGGTTGAGGCACTTCTGCCTCAGCCTGCCAAGTAGTTCCAAGTAGCTGGGACTACAGGCACAAGCCACCATGCCCCTAGAAGACGTTCCTGTTTCAGAATTGTTCCTTTCCTTTCAAACCAATAATTTGGGCTTGGCCTTTTACTTTCAATAGACGATCTGAACTGAAATCTTTTCAAAAATCTTTTTTTTTTTTTTTAAGAGGCATGTTCTCACTTTGTTGCCCAGGCTGGAGTGCATTGGCAATCACAGCTCACAACAGCCTCTAACTCCTGGGCACAAGCAATCCTCCCACCTCAGCCTCTTGGGACTACAGGCACATATCACCATGACTCACTAATTTTTTTTTTTTTTTTTTAGTTAAAATTTTTTTAGAGACAAGATCTTACAATGTTTTCCAGGCTGGTCTCAAACTCCTGGCCTCAAGTGAACCTCCTACCTCAGCCTCTCAGGTAGCTGGATACTACAGGCATGAGGCAATGGCCCTGGCCCAAAAAAATCTTTTCAGTGAACAAGGCAACCCAAGTTCATTAACAAATGTTCTGCTCCTTCCCTGACAACTTATCACCAATCAAATGGAATGGTTTTAAATCTCTACAAAGAAAACTCTGGAGCTGTACTGTACAATAACAGTAGCCACTAGCCACGTATGGCTATTGAGCACTTGAAATGTGGCAGTCCAAATCAAGATGGGCTATGAATATAAAACAAATCCTGGATTTCAAATACTTAGTATAAAAATATATATATATTGAGGCCTGGTGTGGTGGCTCACGCCTGTAATCCCAATACTTTGGGAGGCTGAGATGAGTGGATCACTTGAGGTCAGGAATTTGAGACCAGTCTGGCCAACATGGTGAAACCCCGTCTCTACTAAAAATACAAAAATTAGCCAGGTGTAGTGGCACACACCTGTAATTCCAGCTACTCAGGAGGCTGAGGCAGGAGAATCACTTGATCCAAGGAGGCAGAGGTTGCAGTGAGCCAAGATCATACTACTGCACTCCAGCCTGCGTAACAGAGTGAGACTCCATCACAAAAAAATATACACACACACAGAGCGAGAGAGAGAGAGACAGAGAGAGAGAGAGAGAGAGAAATGTTGAGGTGATATTTTAGATATTTAAGGTTAAACAAAAAATATTTTTCACAATTACGTATATATTTTTTCTTTTGTTTTGTTTGAGACAGGGTCTCACTCTGTCACCCAGGCTGGAGTACAGTGGTACAACCTCGGCTCACTGAAACTTCCACTTCCTGGATTCAAGCAATTCTCCTGCCTCAGCCTCCTGAGTAATATTTCTTTTTTTTATTTTTTCTTTTGTTTTTTTGAGACGGAGTTTCGCTCTTGTTACCCAGGCTGGAGTGCAATGGCGCGATCTCGGCTCACTGCAACCTCCGCCTCCTGGGTTCAGGCAATTCTCCTGCCTCAGCCTCCTGAGTAGCTGGGACTACAGGCACGCGCCACCATGCCCAGCTAATTTTTTGTATTTTTAGTAGAGACGGGGTTTCACCATGTTGACCAGGATGGTCTTGATCTCTTGACCTCGTGATCCACCCGCCTCGGCCTCCCAAAGTGCTGGGATTACAGGCTTGAGCCACCGCGCCCGGCCTATTTCTTTCTTTAATTGAGACGGAGTCTTGCTCTGTAGCCAGGCTGGAGTGCAGTGGTACGATCGGCTCACTTTAACCCCCACCACCCGGTTCAAGTGATTCTCCTGCCTCAGCTCCCGAGTAGCTGGGATACACGTACGCGCCACCATGCCCAACTAATTTTTGTTTGTTTGTTTGTTTTTTTAAGATGGAGTTTTGCTCTTGTTACCCAGGCTGGAGTGCAATGGCGCAATCTCGGCTCACCGCAACCTCCGCCTCCTGGGTTCAGGCAATTCTCCTGCCTCAGCCTCCTGAGTAGCTGGGATTACAGGCACGTGCCACCATGCCCAGCTAATTTTTTGTATTTTTTTAATAGAGACGGGGTTTCACCATGTTGACCAGGGTGGTCTCGATCTCTTGACCTCGTGATCCACCCGCCTCGGCCATCCCAAAGTGCTGGGATTACAGGCTTGAGCCACCGCACCCGGCCTAATTTTTGTATTTTTAGTAGAGACATGGTTTCACCATGTTGGTCAGGATGGTCTTGATCTCTTGACTTTGTGATCCGCCCTGCCTCGGCCTCCCAAACTGCTGGTATTACAGGTGTGAGCCACGGCACCCAGCTGTTTTTTTTGTTCTTTGAGACAGAGTCTCACTCTGTTGCCCAGGCTGGAATGCAGTGGCACCATCTTGGCTCACTGCAACCTCTGCCTCCCTAGTAGCTAGCATTACAGGTGCCCACCACCACATCTGGCTAATTTTTATATTTTCAGTATAGATGTATTTCACCATGTTGGCCAGGCTGGTCTCAAATTCCTGACCTCAGGTGATTTGCCTTCCTTGGCTTCCCAAAGTGCTGGGATTGCAGGCGTGAGCTATGGTGTCCAGCCCTAAATTAAATTTTAACAGGAGGATTAGAACCTGACTGTAGGCCAGGCAAGGTGGCTCATACCTGTAATCACAACACTTTGGTAAGCCGAAGCAGGCAGATCACTTGAGGTCAGGTGTTTGAGACCAGCCTGGCCAACATGGTGAAATCTTGTCTCTACTAAAAATACAAAAATTAGCCAGGCGTGGTAGTGGGTGTAATCCACTAGCTGTAATCCCAGCTACCTGGGAGGCTGAGGCAGGAGAATCACTTGAACTGGGAGGTGGAGGTTGCAGTTAGCCAATACCACACCACTGCACTCCACCCTGGGCAACCAAGTAAGACTACATCTCAAAAAAAAAAAAAAAAAAAAAAAAAGACCCTGATTGTAATCTTATAAAGTTACCAAAATAAACAATAAACTTTGGGAGAGAAAATGGAAGATACAGACTATTGGTCAAACTAGAGTCCTATCTCCGACTGACTTTAATGTTACATTTCCTAAAGAAAATGAGCAATGGCGTATGATGAACTTACAGGCACTTTTCAAATTCTGGCAGAACAGTTCCTAACTGCATTCGCCGACGAGTTACATCAAATGGGTAGCTAAAAGAAAAAAAAGACGGGGGTGGGGGCAGGGGAAAAAAAAGGCATAAAGAATTAAAAACTTGTAGTTTTCTACTCAACAACTATTGAGTACAGAGCCCTATAAACTCAAAGAAATAATGTCTTACTGTTCTTATTGTTCTCTCTAACCTAGGAGTCAGGATACAGGCACATGAATAAAATCAATTAACAATAGAGACATCTTTGCTTATGTGATCCCTCTCATTAGAGGATTCTTCTCTCCCATCAAGTTCTGTTCATTCCTAAAAGCCAAATTAAATGCCACTTCCTGAAGAAACAAAATGGTTGCTTTTCATTGTTGAATGCTAATATAGGGTTTCTCAATATTGGCACTATTGACATTTTGGGCTGGATCATCCTTGGTTGTGGGGACCTGTCCTGTGCACTGCAGATGTTTAAGCGAATCCCTGACCTCTGCCCACTAGATGCCAGTAGCACTCTGCCAGCTGTGACAACCAAAAATGCCTCTAGACATTAACAAATGTCCACTGGCAATAAAATCACTCCCCGTTGAGAACTGTTCTAAGGTTATGCAGCAAGTCCCCTTGAACATAGCAGACCAATACAAAATTTTCCTTAAGGACTAAAACTAATAATACAGATAATTGCATTTCATGTTGGCATTCCCTAAAGTTAAATACACAATATACAAATGGCATCTTTTTTTGAGAGGGAGTCTTGCTCTGTTGCCCAGGCTGGAGCGCAGTGGTGCAATCTTGGTTCACTGCAACCTCCACCTCCAGGGTTCAAGCAATTCACTCCCTCAGCATCCAAGTAGCTGGGATTTCAGGCGCCCGCCACCACACCCACCTAATTTTTGTATTTTTAGTAGAGACAGGGTTTCACCATGTTGGCCAAGGTGGTCTCAATCTCTTGGCCCAGTGATCTGCCTGCCTTGAGCTCCGAAAGTGCTGGGATTACAGGTGTGAGCCACCGCGCCTGGCCTCTTTTTTTTCCTTAGGAACAGAGTCTCACTATGTCTCCCAGACTGGTCTCAAACTCCTGGGCTCAAGCAATCCTCCTACCACAGTCCCCAAGTAGCTGGGACAACAGACAGCACTACTGCATCCAAACTTGCAATTATTTGTAATATGCTTAAAGTGCATACACATCTAAAAGTATTAAGTTAATACTTATATTTTACAAGGGATCCTCTTTTTGAATAATCTATTAGAAAAATAAATGATTAATCCATGTTGAAAATCAGGATTGGGTAATTGTAATTTGACTGAATTAAGTTGGTGAATAAACTTACGATATTGTCTGTGCTATTGCTCCAGCAACACCACCACAAAGTAAGTTTATGTGAGTTTTCAAAACTAAGACATTGGGATTGTCTGATGAAGGTCTGCCAAGAAGGGTAGGGGCATGGGAAAGCCCAACACTCTTTAAAGTACCAAAAGTGAAAAATGAAACACCTGGAAAACAAAAAAAAAAATTCATCAGGATGCTGAACAGAACATGAGCTGTGACAAAGATACCATTCTTATATAATAACCACATTTCCTAGTTTCTAATGTTTGGATTAATCTAAAATAAAAACATTTGTGTATACAAATAACCTAAAGACAACAAAATTACCAACAAAAAATTATGGCTTTGGTTTTCACACACCACTGCAGTTTACAGCACTGAAGTAGGCAGTTAATATAATGCCACTTTATATATGAAGAAAACTAAAGTTTTCCAAGGTTTCACATGAGAAAAATTAAATTCATGATTTAAAAATTTTTTTTTCTTTATTTCTTTCATATGCAAGCCTACATGAATGACTTTTTTTTTTTTTTTTTGAGAAGGAATCTGGCTCTGTTGCCCAGGCTAGAGTGCAATGGCGCGATCTTGGCTCCCGGATTCAAGCGATTCTCCTGCCTCAGGCTCCCGATTAGCTGGGACTACAGGTGTGTGCCACCATGCCTGGCTAATTTTTTGTATTTTTAGTAGAGACAGGGTTTCACTGTGTTAGCCAGGATGGTCTCGATCTCCTGACCTCGTGATCCTCCCCACCCGCCTCGGCCTCCCAAAGTGCTACGATTACCGGCATGAGCCAATGCCTGGCCACTCATACTTATTAATTAAAGGAAATGTAACAACTTACATTTAAAATAACAATGATAGTGATAATGTAACATACAGGCAAAAAATTCAGAAGTGAAAAAGCATTGTTATTTCAATTCAGTATCTAAGTTTGTCTTCAAGGAAGAATTGTGACCATAAGAGAAGCATTTACGTTGGTTCACACAACACAGAGAATCTAATAAAAACAATATGCAGGTAATGCTTGTTAAACATTACATGATTTTAATAGAACCATTAAGGATGTTTATTAATAAATATGAAAATCAAGCAGTCCTCCCAACTAATGATTACTCAAGATATTGTGATGTTTATTGAATTGGCCAGGTGCAGTGGCTCACGCCTGTATTCCCAGCACTTTGAGAGGCCCAGGTGGGTGGATCGCTTGAGACCAGAAGTTCAAGACCACCCTGACCAAAATGGTGAAACCCCGTCTCTACTAAAAATACAAAAATTAGCCAGGCGCAGTGGCACATGCTTGTAATCCCAGTTACTTGGGAGGCTGAGACAGGAGAATGGCTTGACACCGGGAAGGGGAGGTTGCAGTGAGCTGAGATCATGCTACGGCACTGCAGCATGAAAGAGCAAGACTCCATCTGGAAAAAAAAAAAAAAAAGAAAGAAAAAGATGGCCAGGCACAGTGGCTCAAGCCTGTAATCCCAGCACTTTGGGAGGCAGGCGGATCACAAGATCAGGAGATCAAGACCAGCCTGGCCAATATGGTGAAACCCCCATCTCTACTAAAATACAAAAAAATTAGCTGGGCGTGGCGGCCTGTGCCTGTATTCTCAGCTACTTGGGAGACTGAGGCAGGAGAATTACAAGAACCTGGGAAGCGGAGGTTGCAGTGAACCGAGGTCATGCTATTGCACTCCAGCCTGGGCAACAGAGCGAGATTCCATCTCAAAAAAAACAAAAAAGAACAAAAATTAGCTGGGCATGGTGTTGGACATCTATAAGTAGCTACTCAGGAAGCTAAGACAAGAAAATCTCTTGAAGCTGGGAGGCGGAGCCAAGATCGCACCTGGGTGACAGAGCAATACCTTGTCTCAAAAAAAAAAAAAAAAAAAAGAGATTGTGATATTTATTACATTGAAAAATATATATATAAAAAGATACTTTATTTCCTTAAATAAAGAGAGTCTCACTCTGTCACCCAGGCTGGAGTGCCGTAGTAGCTCACTGCAGCCTCAAACTCCTGGGCTCAAGTGATCCTCCCACCTCAGCCTCTCGAGTAGCTGGGATTACGGCATTGTGCCACCATGTCCAGCTAACTTTCGAAATCTTTTGTAGATATGGAGGTCTTGCTTTGCTTCCCAGGCTGGTCTCAAAGTCTTGGCTCCAAGGGATCCTCCCACCTTGGACTCTCAAAGTGGCAGGATTATAGTTGTTAAACACAGTGCCCAGCCTTAAAAAGACAGTTAATGTTTGCTTAAAAAGATGTGAGTAACAACAAATATTCAGTTTAGGATAATATCTCAATATAAAATTCTTATAATCTTCTTTTTTTTTTGAAAAAGAGTTTCACTCTTTTGCCCAGGCTGGAGTGCAATGGTGTCATCTCGGTTCACCGCAACCTAAGCCTCCGAGGTTCAAGCAATTCTCCTGCTTCAGCCTCCTGAGTAGCTGAGATTACAGGTATGTGCCATCACTCCCAGCTAATTTTTTGTATTTTTAGTAGAGACAGGGTTTCTCCATGTTGATCAGACTGGTATCAAACTCCCAACCTCAGATGATCTGCCTGCCTCAGACTCCCAAAGTTCTGGGATTACAGGCATGAGCCACCATGCCCGGCCAAGAAGAGACTATTAAATAAAATGATACTAAGTCAGAAGTGAAGAAAAAACAAAAATTCCTTTACAAAGAAAACAAATACTTCCAGACAGATTAGGGACATACATATAAAAGGCTAAATATTAAAAATCATTCTCAGAAGAAAATATATTTTTGACACAATAAGGACTATCCATAAAAGAATAGATTGATGCATTCAACTACCTTAAAATTTGAATTTCTGAAACACTAGAACAGTTAACAAACAAAAAAAAAAAAAAAAAAAAAAGGCCAGGTGCAGTGGCTTATGCCTGTGAGCCCAGCATTTTCGGAGGCCGAGGTGGGTGGATCAACTGAGGTCAGGAGTTCGAGACCAGCCTGACTAACATTGTGAAACCCCATCTGTACTAGAAATACAAAAATTAGCCAGGTGTAGTGGCGAGCACCTGTAATCCCAGCTACTTGGGAGGCTGAGACAGGAGAATCGCTTGAACCCGGGAGGCAGAGGTTGCAGTGAGCCGAAATCATGCCACCGTACTCCAGCCTGGGTGACACAGAAAGACCCTGTTTCAAAAAAAAAAAAAAAGAAGTTTTTTTTTCCAAACCGGACAGGGTCTTTGTCATTCAGGCAGGAGTACAGTGGCATACTCACAGCTAACTGTAGCTTCAACCTCCTGGGCTCAGGCAATACTCTTGCCTCAGCTTGTTAAGTAGCTGGGACAACAGGCATACACCACCAAGTATGGCTAATTTTAAAAAATTATTTGTTTCAGATCTCATGAGACTTAAAGAAAAAACAAACAACAAAAAAATTATTTGTAGAGACAGATTCTCCCCATGTTGCCAAGGCTGGTCTCAAATTCCTGGGCTTAAGTAATCCTCCTGCCTCAGCCTCCCAAAGTGCTGGAATTATACGTGTGAGCCACCATGCCTGGCCATACCACATTTTAGTTTGCTATTAGTGTACTGTTTTTTGTTTGTTTGTTTGATTTTTAGAGACAGTGTCTCACTCTGTCACCTAGGAAGCCATTATTTTGGATGAAGCTCCTGCACTACACCCTAACAGACCAGACTAAAAATCAAAACAGACTCACCCATGATTAAGGTCCACACTGTCAAACTAAAACTAGCTGTTATATGACTTCCTGAGAAATTAGAAAAAAGAAGTAACAGCCAAATTCCCTAACAGGGCAGTTTCAATCTTGAATAAACTTGATAGTTAACGTCCCTCTGCTTTATTTATTTATTTATTTGGAGATGGAGTCTCCTTCACTCAGGCTGGAGTGCAGTGGCATGATCTCAGCTCACTGCAACCTCTGCTTCCCAGGTTCAAGCAATTCCCCTGCCTCAGCCTCCCAAGTAGCTGGGATTACAGGCATGCACCACCACACTTGGGCAATTTTTATATTTTTAGTAGAGATGGGGTTTTACCATATTGGCCAGGCCGGTCTCGAACTCAGGACCTCAGGTGATCCACCCGCCTTGGCTTTCCAAAGTGCTGGGATTACAAGCGTGAGCCACCACACCGGGCTCCTTCTACTTTAATGCGTACACAAAAAAGGTAGCCTAATGTAACCTGAAGTTAACTAGTGATTTTTCTATTTTATTCTCCCTGTCTCCAACTTCCAAGGATACTAACTTTGAACTGAGCAACCTGCTTCTTCATTGTTTCTGCTTTCTTCAACCTTTTCTCTATATAAAATGAATTCCAGCCAGGTGGGATGGCTTACACCTGTAATCCCAACACTTTGGGAGGCCAAGGTGGGTGACAAGAGATTAAAACCAATGGCTGGCTGTGGTGGCTCACACCTATAATCCAAGCACTTTGGAGGCCAAGGCAGGCAGATCACCTGAGGTCAGGAGTTCAAGACCTGCCTGACCAACATGGTGAAACCCCATCTAAAAAAAATAAAATAAAAACCAATCCAGCCAACACGGTGAAACCCCATCTTTACATACAAAAATTAGCTAGGCATGGTGGTTTGTGCCTGTAGTCCCAGCTACTCGGTAGGCTGAGGCAGGAGAATCACTTGAACCTGGGGGCAGAGGTTGCAGTGAGCCAAGATCGTACCACTGCAGTCCAGCCTGGCAACAGAGTGAGACTCCATCCCCACAAAAAAAATCAACTCCTGATCTAGTCATTACAACACTTAGGAAATGTATTGCCCAATTCTAGAATTGCAAATAAAGCCAATTGAGATGTTTAAATTAAACTGGCTGCAATTTTGTCGTGTAACACAACTGCATGTAAATCCATAATTACCCCAAAATAAAAAGTTCAGTTTAAAAAAAAACAACTTCACTCACAAGACTTTCTTGGAAAAAAAAAGAATAGGCTGACGCCCTTTTTGCCTCAGCCCGGCTGTGCCCAGGTGAATAAAATGAAATAAAAATTAAAAAATAAATAAATAATAAATAAATAAATAAAAAACAGAACTGTTAACAAGGTAATAACGGAGACTAGAGAACTACAGGTATCCTTATTTTTCTTCTTTCTACTTTTCTATAGTTTCAAAATTTCCCATAAGTCTTCACTATTTATGAGACAAAAACTACTTTTCAACTTCTATTTTAATTAACATGCCCATAAAAACTGAATGCCTAACATCATCTAACGTGTGTGTTAACAAGACTACAGCTGGCTCAGATATTAAGAAAAAGATGTAAAAGTACTTTTCTACTTATTGTACATGAATAGTCATGTTCAAATGCAAGATATTATTACGTGACCATGCATAAATCATTTCTTATGAAAAGTACTTAACAGATAGCATCTTTTTATATTACCATTTCAGAAAAAAAAAAGAAGGTAACAAATTTTAAACATACAAATTAAGATTCTGGCAAATTTGAAACATACCTGCATATGGAGCCATTCCTAAAATAGTAGGCATCAGGCCTCTGTAAAATCCAAAGAAACCACCTTCCTTTTGAGTGAAGAAAAATTGCAAGTGAGATTACATTGTGCTCATTATAATAAACATCAAAGAATAAAATCACACTTTATAACAGAAAAATTATGCTGGGATCCACCCTGAAACACAAAGATGTGCTTTCATAATTACTGTTATTAACATCAATAATTGTAAGTAAAATAATAATTATTTATGTAACATTCAAAATATTTTCCTAAGTATAAAAGGGCATGTTATACATGAGGAAGGTAAATATGAAATACCTTTGCATAAATAGTTTTGAATGCATGAATAATTCCTGTATAGGTGTGTTCCCCTTTCACCTGGAATGCTAGGCGGACCCTAACCATGTCAAGAGGGTAAGTACAGATAACTGCTGTCATACCTGAAAAGAAAGTAGAAACTTAAAGGTAAAAAAAAATTTTTATACACACAAATATTTTCCTATCATTAGTAGTATTCTCAATATTATAACAATGGTAAAAACACAATGAAATCAAAGGTGATATTAATGACAGAATTATGCCGTATCATTAGATGGAAAACAACTTAGTAAGTGAAGGGTCAGTTTGTAAAAATGTTTTCAAGTTCTTCCCACAGTGAAGTTATATTGTTAGCACCAAAATGGTGTAAGTGGATCACGAGGTTTTTTTTTTTTTTAATTATTCTACTATTTATGTATTTCCAGTTTGGACATCAGAAAGGAAACACAGTACGTCCTCCTGATCCATGGTTTCCACATCCATGGATTCAAGCAACCATGGATGAAAAATGTAGTGAGGTCTACAATGGTTGAATCTGTGCTGAATATGTACAGACTTTTTGGTCACTATTTCCTAAAACATACAGGATAAAAAGTATTTGCATAGCAATTACCTTATAATAGGCATAATAATCTATACTCAGCCCAACACCATCTATTTCTTAATTTCTTTTCCCATGTTCCAAGCTTTCTAGTTACTGGCTCAAAGTAGTTTAATAAAAAATTACTGTGGGAGCCGGGCGCGGTGGGTCACGCCTGTAGTCCTAGCACTCTGGGAGGCAGAGGCAGGTAGATCACCTGAGGTCAGGAGTTCGAGAACAGCATGGCCAACATGGTGAAACCCTATGTCTACTAAAAATATAAAAATTAGCTAGGTGTGGTGGTGAGCGCCTGTAATCCAGCTACTTGGGAGGCTGAGGCAGGAGAATCACTTGAACCCAGGAGGCGGAGGTTGCAGTCAGCCAAGATTGTGCCGCTGCACTCCAGCCTGGGTGACAAAAGTAAAACTGCATCTAAAAAAAAAAAAGTGGGGGGGGGGAAGAAGAGAAAAGAAGATCACTATGAGAATTAATGTAGTAGTTAAGTAATGAATTGGCAGGACAAGAACATGCAGAAATTTGTAAAGGTAAAGGAGGTGGGCAGGTGCCGTAGCTCACACCTTTCAATCCCAGCACTTTGGGAGCCTGAGATGGGCAGATCACTTGAGCCCAAACATTCAAGAACAGCCTGACACTATTTAAAAAATAGGCCAGGCACAGTGGATCATGCCTTTAATCACAGCACTTTGGGAGGCCGAAGTGGGCGGATCACTTGAGGACAGGCGTTCAAGACCAGTCTGGCCAACATGGTAAAACCCCATCTCTACTAAAAATACAAAAATTAGCCAGATGTGGTAGCGGGTGCCTGCAATCCCAGCTATTCTACTTGGGAGACTGAGGCAGGAGAATCTCTTGAACCCAGAAGGCAGAGGTTGCAGTGAGCCGTGATCGCACCACTGCACTCCAGTCTGGGCAACAGAGCCAGACTCCATCTCAAAAAAATAATAATAGGCCGGGTGCGGTGGCTCACGCCTGTAATCCCAGCACTTTGGGAGGACGAGGCAGGTGGATCACGAGGTCAAGAGATCGAGACCATCCTGGTCAACATGGTGAAACCCCATCTCTATTAAAAATACAAAAAATCAGCTGGGCATGGTGGCACGTACCTGTAATCCCAGCTACTCAGGAGGCTGAGGCAGGAGAATTGCCTGAACCCAGGAGGCGGAGGCTGTGGTGAGCCGAGATCGCGCCATTGCACTCCAGCCTGGGTAACAAGAGCAAAACTCCGTCTCAAAAAAAAAAATAATAATAATAATAATAATTAACTATTAACTATTGACTGATAGTCAAATTTGACCAAAATGGTCAAAAGTTAAGTGTATATACTCAAGGGCCAAACACATTGGCTGATGCCTAAGGCCAAGGAGGGTGTACCATTTGAGACCAGGAGTTTGAGATCAGTCTGGGCAACATGGTAAAACGCTGTCTCTACTAAAAACACAAAAATGAGCCAGGTGTGATGGTGGGTACCTGTAATACCAGCTATTCAGAAGGTTGAGGCAGGGAATCCTTGAACCTGGGAAGCGGAGATTGCAGTGACCCGAGATCATACCACTACATTCCAGCCTGGGCAACAGAGCAAGACTATGTCTCAAAAAAAGAAAAGAATATGGACTCTAGAGTGCACCCCCTTGCTTCAAATTAAGACTCTACCACTAACTAGCCTAACTAGCTATATGACCTTGATCAAGTTACTTAACCTGGATTTCAACCCTGATACCTGTCAAATGAGTATCATAGTAAGTGGGTACCCAAATCAGGCTTTTGTAAAGATTGAGTGAGCTAACATATGTAAATGCTTAAAATAATTTCTGGTATATAGTAAAGATTATATATAAGTGTTAGCTACTATTCTCCAGTGTATTCTATTGAAACTATGTACTTTTTTACCCTTTCCTTTGAGAACCAAATTATTTGCCTTATCTTCTTGCACCCCCCTGTCCCCCATCTTTCTCCTGCACGTCAAAGGTAACAAATTTGAATTAAAAGGGAAGCACAATCAGAGAATTACTAAAGAGGAATATGTAACAACATGGGAATTCAGCTTGCCTGCTGCTAGTAATCAGACTGACATCCATAACAATCATTCAGAGGGTGACTGAAGTTTTCAATTCATGAAGCTACAGTCTCCCATTGGGCCTCTTTTCTCCATTCATACACTCCTTACTATTCTACCTAGCACTGCTTTGTAAGAAGGCCAAAAACGCCCTCCATGAACAAATAAGGCAATCAGAAACTACTTACCTTGAATAGCGGTGATAACAGCTTTCTTCTTCCCTCAGTTTACAACTACAATCCAATACAAACAGTAGAATATCTTTACCTACCAAGAAGCAATGAGACTCAATCAAGCTGAGACTTGCTTTCAATTTCTATGAATGTGCAAACTCTTTTCTTTCCCTCCCTTAAGTCAAGAAACTGAGGACATAAAGATGAATCTAAACAAAATCAGACGTTTTTCTCTAAATTCTCATCTCCTTACTGTCTCTATAGTCTAGAATCCCAGGAATTATGGGAAAACTGAGAATATGTTTTACCTAGTAATTACATTACATTAGAGATCATATTTAGAAAGTATGGTCATTATGAATTATTTATTGTTTTCCAGTAAGAAATACAAAGGACTTATTTTCTTCTTTTTGTTGAGATGGTGTCTCGCTCTGTCACCCAGGCTAGAATATAGTGCCACTACAGCTTCAAACTCCTGGGCTCAAATATTCCTCCTACCTCAGCCTCCCAAGTCGCTGGGACCACAGGTGCATATCACCCCAACAAGCTACGAAGGACTTCTTAAAAAAAGAGCTAACAATACAAGGAAAGAGTAAAGGGAAAGAAGAAATTAAGATTAGAAATTGCATAAGACAGGGTTGAAGTATATGGATTTTTTTTTTTTTTTTTTTTTTTAAGAGACAGGGTTTCACCATGTTGGCCAGGTTAGTCTCGAACTCGTGACTTCAGGTGATCCAATGGCCTCGGCCTCCGAAAGTGCTGGGATTACAGGCGTGAGCCATCACGCCTGGCTGGAGTATATGGATATTTACAGACTCATCAATTCATCCTCTCCCAAAACTTCTCAATGAATACAGAAGTGGATTTGAGCTTTCAAAGATGGCTTCTCACTACCCTCCATTCTCATCTGAGGTTGACATAGTGGGAACAGCATCCAGAGTCCATGTACATATTCAAAGAGATTAAAGTATGACAAAAATACATAGATTCTAAATATATACTTTAGACAAAAGAAGGGCTCCAAGCATCATAGATACAAATAGCTAAGCAAATTGGTCCCGAGTAGAAGTCCAAGGGAGTCCAACTCTACAACAGCTTGTCCTTTGGAAGCACATTACTGCTTCGAGCTTGATTAAATATCAGTTATGAACAACCAAAATACACCTGTCTATAGTTGTGTGCAATCTCTAATGAGTATGACAACTAAAGTCATGTTCTTACAAAAGGTTCTAGGGAGAGAAAATTCAGTTACAACACTTATGAGCCATAACAGCAACCATTATAACACAAAAGAATAACTAAACTTTTTAATTTAAAAAAAAAAATACGGTGGCTCATGCCTGTAATCCCAGCACTTTGGGAGGCCGAGGCGGGTGGATCACGAGGTCAAGAGATCGAGACCATCCTGGTCAACATGGTGAAACCCCGTCTCTACTAAAAAAAATACAAAAAATTAGCTGGGCATGGTGGTGCGTGCCTGTAATCCCAGCTACTCAGGAGGCTGAGGCAGGAGAATTGCCTGAACCCAGGAGGCGGAGGTTGCGGTGAGCCGAGATTGCGCCATCGCACTCCAGCCTGGGTAACAAAAGCGAAACTCCGTCTCAAAATAAATAAATAAATAAATAAATAAATAAAATAAAATAAAAATAAAAAACGTATGCAAGTGCTAGAGGCCAAAAAAGCAGGAAAAAAAAAAAAGTTCTAGGATAAAGGAAAATTTTTTAATTTTTAAAAAAGAATAAATAAAAAAAAGAATAACTGTATGTCTTTTTCTTCTTACCTCTAACTTTTTTTTTTTTTTTTTTTTTTACTTTATTGTACTTTTTAAAATTTTTTTTTTCCAAGACGGAGTCTTGTTCTGTTACCCAAGCTGGAATGCAGTGACACGATCTCAGCTCACTGCAACCTCCACCTCCAGTGTTCAAGCAATTCTCCTGCCTCAGCCTCCTAAGTAGTTGGGATTACAGGCACATGCCAAGACATCTGGCTAATTTTTGTACTTTTAGTAAAGATGGGGTTTCACCATGTTGGCCAGGCTGGTCTTGAACTTTTCACCTCATGATCTGCCCACCTTAAACCCCCAAAGTGCTGGGATTACAGGCATGAGCCACCATGTCCAGCCTTTATTTTTATTTTTGAGGAAAAGGGGTCTCATTGTGTTGCCCATACTGGTCTTAAACTCCTGGGCTCAAGCAATCCTCCTTAGCCTCCCAAAGAACTAGGTTTATAGAATATATGCCTTTTGTACAGGATTCTCACATAGAAATCACAGATCTCTAATACCTGTGCAATGTAAGTCAAAAAGCCAAATAAAGGGCTTAAGAATAGAGGTCTAAGCATCATGCCACACCCTCATTCCCACAAATCAGGACTCAAGTTGTATTAATCAGAACATACCTATATTCCAATTTTCAAAAATTCAAGGGTTGGACTACCAGCTCAGAAGAGCAATTTTTCCAAACATGTAGGAAACTTGTTGCTTTTGAATTCAGGATCAGAGCTCGAGGGAGATAGAATTCCCTTTTATTTTTTTATTTTTTATTTTTTATTTTTTTTTTGAGACAGAGTCTGGCTCTGTCACCCAGGCTGGAGTGCAGTGGCAAAATATTGGCTCACTGAAACCTCCGCCTTCCGAGTTCAAGCAATTCCTCGGCCTCAGCCTCCCAAGTAGTTGGGATTACAGGCAACCAAGTGCAACTTTGCCCAGCTAATTTTTGAATTTTTAGTAGAGACAGGGGTCTCATCATGTTGGCCAGGCTGGTCTCAAACTCTTGAGCTCAAACGATCTGCCCGACTTAGCCTCCCAAAGTTCTAGGATTACAGACGTGAGCTACCATGCCCTAGCCCTAGAATTACCTTTTAAATATAATAGATAATTTAAATATAATAGGTATTGCAAAGCCAGGTGCAGTGGCATGTGCCCGTAGTCCCAGCTACTTGGAAGGTTGAGATGGGAGGATTGCTTCAGACCAGGAGTTCAAGACCAGTCTGAGCAACATAGCCTGAGCAACATAGGCTTTCTTTTTTCTGTCTCTACAAAAAAAAATTAAAAATTAGCCAGGCATGATGGCATGTGCCTGCAGTCCTGGCTATGCAGGAGGCTGAGGGGGAAGGACTTCTTGAGCCCAGGAGTTAGAGGCTGCAGTGAACGATCATCTCACCACTGCACTCCAACCTGGGCAACAGAGCAAAACCCTGTCTCTGGAAAAAAAAAAAAAAAAAAAAGTTATTTGGGAAAGGTGACTCCAAGCCTCTTTCAGATTGTCAAAACACAGTTAGCACCTGGTTCTAATAATCATCGGAGTATACTGAACAGTCATTCTGGTTGCAGTTATCCAGCCTCTGCTGTGATTGCCTACTGCCTTTGCCATAGTGGTTGTTAAATATTTTGAATATCACCACTACTTACAAGTAAAATATTCACTACATTACAAATGAAACCAAAAGAAGAAGAAAGAATTCAGGTTGCTGACTTAAGATCATGCAAAAAGTCACTGGCATGGAAGGATTATTAACATTCCCTTGTGTTCATGAAGGACTTCAGATCTTTCAGAATGTTTTTACAGCAATTCTTTATGCTGACCCTCAGAACAACTGAGAGAGAGAGAGGAGAGAGAATGGGAAAAAGGAGGGTGAGGAGAGAGAGAGGAAAAAACCCATAAGCTCCACTTTAACAAACATAGATGCAAGTTACAGAGGTTTTGGGTGATCTGCCCATGGTCAAAGGGATGGTAAGTAATGGAGGCCAGCAGGATATCAGCAAATGTTCCGCACACTCAACCACCAAGCTTTGGACCAGAACAGCAAGTAGGAGCAGACCAAAGAGCAGAACAAGCAGAACTCAGCTCATCACTTCTACTAACGCTTTGCTTCTTTTTTCTCTACTCTTTATTTTGTAGAGTTTAGTTCCATGGAAACTAGCAGAGCCAGATGGATTTTAGACAACTAAAACAAACATGAGGAAAGAAGACGACCTTCTTTTTTTGTGCGTGTGAGATGGAGTCTGGCTCTGTCGCCCAGGCTGGAGTGCAATGGCGCAATCTCAGCTCACTGCAAACTCTGCCTCCCAAGTTCAAGTGATTCTCCTACCTCAGCCTCCCAAGTAGCTGGGATTACAGGCGCCTGCCACCACGCCTGGCTAGTTTTTATATTTTTAGTAGAGATGGTGTTTCGCCATGTTGGCCAGGCTGGTCTTGTACTCCTGACCTCAGGTGATCCATTGGTCTCGGCCTCCCAAAGAGCTATGATTACTTGGCTGAGCCATCGCACTCAGTCAAGACCTTCCGTAAAAATACAAACCCTCTCTTCCCTTTTGCCGCCATGATGGAAGCAGGAGCAGCCAAAATGAAGTTCAATGCCTTTGTGACTTCCGACCAAAGCAAGAACCACAAAAGGCACTTCAGTGCACCTTCCCACATTCGCAGGAAGATTGTCTTTCCCTCTTTCCAAAGAGCTGAGACAGAAGTAAAACGTGTGATCCATGCCCATCTGAAAGGTTTTGATGAAGTTCACATTGTACGAGGACACTCTAAAGGTCAGCAAATTGGCAAAGGTTTACAGGAAGAAATATGTCATCTACATTGAATGAGTGCAGCGGGAAAAGGCTAATGGCACAACTGTCCATGTAGGCACTCACCCCAGCAAGGTGGTTATCACTAGGCTAAACCTGGACAAAACCGCAAAAAGTCTCTTGAACAGAAAGCCAAATCTCACCAAATAGAAAAGGAAAAGGGCAAACACAAGGAAGAAACAATTGAGAAGATGCAGGAATAAAGTAATCTTTTATACAAGCTTTGATTAAAACTTGAAATGGAAAAAAAAAAAAATACAAACCTTGATTCTCAATCTATAGGACTCTTTTTCCTGGTCAACTAAGATTTAGTATGTATTGGATTGCAGTTGTAGGATGAAGGAAAAGGGAAAAAGTTTTTTAAAAGCTTTAAAACAAGTTGCATAGAAACAATCATAAAAACACCACTTTTTATACGAGTATGATGACTTAGGCTGGAGTTAAAAAAAAAAAAACACCACTTTTTACTTGGCATATATAAAATTTCTGAAGTTATATTTACAGGCCTTATCAAAAGTAGAGGAGCAGAGATATCAGACATAAATTAATCAGAACATTCATTTCAACAGTTTCAATCAAAGAAGAAAAATATAAATTGTAATTACTTAAACATGGTAATAAAAATAGAAATTTTTTTTTTCTTGAAATGGAGTTTTGCTCTTACTGCCCTGGCTGGAGTGCAGTGGTGAGTTCTTGGCTGACTGCAACCTCTGCCTCCCAGGTTCCCACCACATCCGGCTAATTTTTCTATTTTTAGTAGAGATGAGGTTTCACCATGTTGGCCAGGCTGGTCTCAAACTCCAGACCTCAGGTGATTCACCCACCTCGGCCTCCCAAAGCACTGCGATTACAGGCATAAGCTAACATGTCCAGCCCTAAATTAGATTTTTAACAAGAGGATTAGAACCTGATTGTAGGCGAGGCACCCTGGCTCACACCTGTAATCCCAGCACTTTAGGAGGCTGAAGCAGGCAATCACCTGAGGTCAGATGTTCAAGACCAGCCTGGCCAACACCGTGAAATCCCGTCTCTACTAAAAATACAAACGTTGGCCGGGCGCGGTGGCTTACTTGTAATCCCAGCACTTTGGGAGGCCAAGGCGGGCGAATAACAAGGTCAAGAGATCGAGACCATCCTAGCCAACATGGTGAAACCCCGTATCTACTTGAAAAAAAAAAAAAAATTAAAAAAAAAAATACAGGCCGGGCGCGGTGGCTCAAGCCTGTAATCCCAGCACTTTGGGAGGCCGAGGTGGGTGGATCACGAGGGCAAGAGATCAAGACCATCCTGGTCAACATGGTGAAACCCCGTCTCTACTAAAAATACAAAAATTCAGCTGGGCATGGTGGCACGTGCCTGTAATCCCAGCTACTCAGGAGGCTGAGGCAGGAGAATTGCCTGAACCCAGGAGGCGGAGGTTGCGGTGAGCCGAGATCGCGCCATTGCACTCCAGCCTGGGTAACAAGAGCAAAACTCCGTCTCAAAAAAAAAAAAAATACAAATGTTATCTGGGCATGTGGCAAGCGCCTATAATCCCAGCCACTCGGGAGGCTGAGGCAGGAGAATCTCTTAAACCCAGGAAGTGGAGGCTGCAGTGAGCTGAGATTGCACCACTGCACTCCAGCCTGAGCAACAGAGGAAGACTCAATATCAAAAAAAAAAAAAAAAAAAAAAGATAATTACAAAGTGAGACACAGGCTGGGTGCGGTGGCTTACACCTATAATCCCAGCACTTTGGGAGGCTGAGGCAAGTGAATCACCT
This sequence comes from Sapajus apella, assembly GCF_009761245.1. Lineage (NCBI taxonomy): Eukaryota > Metazoa > Chordata > Mammalia > Primates > Cebidae > Sapajus > Sapajus apella. Next base: position 10,288,743 of record NW_022437018.1, read on the forward strand.
GAGGTCAGGAGTTCACAACCAACCTGGCCAACATGGCAAAACCCTGCCTCCACTAAAAATACAAAAATTAGCTGGGCATGTGGCATGCATCTATAATCCCAGCTACTCGGAAGGCTGAGACAGGAGAATCACTTGAACCCAGGAGGCAGAGGTTACAGTGAGCTGAGATAATGTCACTGCACTCCAGTCCGGGCAACACAGTAGGGCTCCCTGTCAAAAAAAAGTGATATACAAAATAACACATTGTAAAATTTGGAAACTTTCTAACATTGCTCTTCTGTAAACTGAAGATAAATCATAGAGCTTTCCTCATAATATTGTCCTGTGGACTCCATGTCTAGTGTCCAAATATTACATGTCAAGAGTTCTGTTGGCCAAGCTGAGTGCAATGAGCTATGATCCCATCACTCAGCCTGGGTGACAGAGCGAGATCCTAGCACAAAAAAAAAAAAAAAGGAAAGAGAGAGAGAGAGAGAAAAGGAAGGGAGGGAGGAAGGGAGGAAGAGAGGAAGGGAGAAAGGGAGAAAGAGAAAGAAAAAGAGAGAGGGAAGAAGGGATGGAGGGAAGAAAGGAGGGAGGAAGGGAGGGAGGGAGAGAAGGAGGGAAGGAGAGAAAAGAAAGAAGAGAGAAAGGAATCTTGCAAGAATTTGACTCAAAATTTGAATTTTCAGATAGGTGTGGTAGTATGTGCCTCTAGTCCCAGCACTTTGGGAGGCTAAGGCAAGAGGATCCTTGAATCCAGCAGGTTAAGTCATCCTGGGTAACAGAGCAAGACTCCATCACTAAAAAAACTTTTTTTGGCAAAAAAGTTACTTGAGTGGCCCCGCACATTGGCTCACGCCTGTAATTGCAGCACTATGGGAGGCAGGGGCAGGTGGATCACGAGGTCAAGAGTTCCAGACCAGCCTGACCAACATGGTGAAACCCCATCTCTATTAAAAACACAAAAATTAGCCGGGCATGATAGCACAAGTCTGTAATCCCAGCTACTGAGGAGAGGCAGGAGAACTGCTTGATCCCAGGAGGTGAAAGTGACACTGAGCCAAAATCACACCACTGAACTTCCAGCCTAGGAAACAGAGCGAGACTCCATTTTAAAAAAAAAATGTTACTAGAGTGAATAACGTTGGCACAACTGACAAGTCATATAGAAAAAAAATTATTCCATCCATCCCTCATTCCCTCTATAAAAGTAAACATAAGATCAACATGGCCAAAACAAATCGTTTTAGTAGAAAGCATGACTAAATGTCTTTATCTTAGAATGGGAAGGGAATTTCTAAACACAACACAAAATTTAGAAGCAACAGAGGAAAAACTAACATGTTTGGCCATGTAAAACTTCTGCATAGGGAAAAAAATTTTCAATGATTTTTTTTTTTTTTTAATATCATAAAACCAAGTCAAATCTAAAACTGGGAAATAAAATATTACCAATCTCTCACGGAAAAAGAACTAATGTCCTAATTCCCAAACTCATAAAAATGAATACTTAAAAAACTGAAATAGGTCAGGTTTGAGGAGTTTGAGACTAGCCTGGGCAACGTGACAAAAGCCCATCTCTACAGAAAATATAAAAATTAGCTCAGTGTGATGGCATGCACCTGTGGTCCCAGCTACTTCTGGGAGGCTGAGATAGAAGGATGGCTTGAGCCTGGGAGGTGAAGGTTGCAGTGAGTTGTGGTCATACTACTGCTCTCCAGCCTGGGCAACAGAGCCAGATCCTGTCTCAAAAAAGAAGAGGGGAAAAGAGAGGAAGGGAGGAGAAGAGATGGGGGGAGGGGAGAGAAGAAGGAAAGGAAAGGAGAGGAAAGGGGAAGAAAAGGAATGGCTAATCATGGTTGTCTTAGAGAATGCAACTATTTTTACTGTATAGGAGTAGTTATTACTATAGTCATTATAATTTTTTACCATCTTTTTAAAGAAAAAAGATAAATAATTTAAAAAAAAAAAAGATAAATTCTGAAAAGTAATAGCTAGTCCAAATGAGGTACAGTGGTGTTTAAAACTCATGGATCGGCCGGGCGCGGTGGCTCACGCCTGTAATCCCAGCACTTTGG
>NW_022437018.1:10290902-10292023 GCF_009761245.1 Sapajus apella
AAAAAAAAAAAAAAAAAAAACTCATGGATCACAGTAGGTTACAGGTTTCTTTGTTTTTCTCCAATCCCACTGTGTTACATGACTAGCCTTCAAAAACATTTCTTCAATTTTTAAAAATTTCCAAAATTAGAATTGTCAAAGAGAACGCAAACTTTTCACACAGTTTTAAGTTGAAACTATTCCGCATCCTCTACTATAAAAAGACTCTTTTCCAGTTGGGGTACTAATGATTTCATATACAACTGAGTATAGAAAAACAACAAATGTGTGCTACTAAATCAATGTCACACTTTTTTTTTAAATACATCTTTTCTTTGAGGATGCACACAGGAAAAAAAATTACAAGTCACAGGACACCTGCAACCTGTGCTTTCCCTAATGCCACACATATAACCTAAACCAAATCAAGTATTTTAATACAAAATTAATTTGTCAGAAATAAAATATACCTAACACCTCTTACCTGCCATGGATCCAGCCATTAATCTATGCACATGACCCGAAACTCCCAGCTTTGTAGTAATAAACTAGAAAACAAGAACACTGATTTAAATGAGATATTTTTTAAATCCTGCCCATTTCACTGTTTAATAATGAAGATTTACTTCAAGAGTTACAAGACTTAGCCAGGCGCAGTGGCTCACGCCTGTAATCCCAGCACTTTGGGAGGCCGAGGCAGGTGGATCACGAGGTCAAGAGATCGAGACCATCCTGGTCAACATGGTGAAACCCATCTCTACTAAAAATATAAAAATTAGCTGGGCAAGGTGGTGCATGCCTGTAGTCCCAGCTACTCAGGAGGCTGACAGAAGAATTGCTTGAACCCAGGAGGCAGAGGTTGCAGTGAGCTGAGATTACACCACTGCACTCCAGCCTGGGTAACAAGAGCGAAACTCCATCTCAAAAAGAAAAAAAAGAGTTACAAGACTAATATAAAGAAAATTAAAGCCGGGCGCGGTGGCTCAAGCCTGTAATCCCAGCACTTTGGGAGGCCGAGGTGGGTGGATCACGAGGTCAAGAGATCAAGACCATCCTGGTCAACACGGTGAAACCCCGTCTCTACTAAAACTACAAAAAATTAGCTGGGCATGGTGGCGCGTGCCTGTAATCCCAGCTACTCA
>NW_022437019.1:0-347326 GCF_009761245.1 Sapajus apella
TGCACTGTGTGTGAGCCTGTGAGTGCACTGTGTGTGAGCCTGCATGTGTACTGTGTGTGAGCCTGTGTGTGTACTTTGTGTGAGCCTGTGTTTGCACTGTGTGTACTAACCTCCAGCTCAGTGACTCTCCCACATCAGAACTCCAAGGAACACCATTCAAGTTTGAACCTAAGCAAAATCACTGGTGACAGCATGCCATGGGTCTTCAGATCATTCGCGACTAGCTTAAAAGGCCAATGTCAAACTCAGCTGCCTGGTTCTGCTGCAGCTGTGAGTGGCTGATGTGGGCATGCGGCTCACACACCAGGTCCTCACAATAGATTGCCATTCACAGCCCCCGAAGAACTAACAGAAGCTTTGAGAGGGAAAGTGGTCTTTTTAATGTTCCATAGAAGGCACAGGTCTTGAGAATTCTCACTCGGGTCTTCCTGATGCCCAAGCCCAGGTAGTTTCTCCTGGGCCAGTACCCATCTCAGTTTAATTCAGCTCTGCAAACATTTGTTTGCTTAGTTGGCTCTAGTCTCTTTTGTAATAAGGAAGAATATTAGCTAATAAGCAAATACATAGTTTAATTTAACTTCGGCCATATGTCAGATCCTGGAAGCTCTGTAAGGCTTGGACTCTGATATTAGAGCTTCATGGCTTGGAGCTCCATGCTGGGCTGCTTAGGAGCAAGGGAGTTTTGGAGCATGGAGAAGGATCACCTAAGCTAGGCTTGGGATGACAGAGGGACCAGGGAAGTATCAGGGAAGGTGATGTCTATACCATGTCCCAAAGGACTGGAAGAAGCTAATCAGGCCAGGTTCAGTGGCTCACACCTGTAATCCCAGAACTTTAGGAGGCCGAAGCAGGCAGATCACCTGAGGTCAGGAATTCAAGAACAGCCTGGCCAACATGATGAAACTCTGGCTCTACTAAGAATACAAAAATTAGCCGGGCGTGGCAGTGGGCACTTGTAATCCCAGCTACTACTAGGGAGGCTGAGGCAGGAGAATTGCTTGAACCCAGGAGGCAGAGTGAGACTCGGTCTCAAAAACGAAGAAGAAGAAGAAGAGGAAGAAGAAGAAGGAGAAGAAGGAGAAGAAGGAGGAGGAGGAGGAGAAGAAGAAGCAGCAGCAGCAGCAGCAGCAGCTAATCAGACAAAGGGTACGGGTGAGACGTTGGGCAAAGGTGTCGCATCAGTGGGAAGAGGTTGAGCAAAGGCAGGGGGATAAGAAGCAGCTGACGATACCTCAGACTTCTCCTTCCAGATGTCACTACCTGAGTTGTATTGGTGACTCTCTAAGTCCAATAAACCTCCAAAGCACAGAAGGACAGGTCTCCAATTAAGGATAGATATAATCTGGGTGCAGTGCATATTTGATGTGTATGGGAATGAATGGGTCCCTCTAATGGCAGCTCCAATACAGCCTGGAAAGAGCAGAAAAGCCCAGACTGAAACCAGACAGGCCTGAGTTGGAATCCACCCTGGACACATGCCTTTCCTTCCCGTAGCCTCCTGTTCTTCATCTGCAGAAAGGGGCTACTTTGTAGAGTTGATATTGACAACATAGCTGGCATTATTGGGTGTGTGGTGGGAGCCAGGCACTGTTCTAAGCACTGCTGACTGCTTTCTCATTTCACAGTCACAGCATGTAGATTGAATTTTACAAATGAGGGTATTGGATGTCCAGGAGCTTGACATGAGTATGGCCAGGTCTCACTAGTGCAAGGTGAAGGAGCCAGGTCTCAATCCCAGCCATAGGTGAAAGTGCCTAATGACCCTGAGCACACAGTGAGGTCAAATGATGTGAGGCTCCGTGACTGAGCCGGGGCTGGCACATGGTGAATATTGGAAGGGAGATTGTAAGATGGCAGACATGTCGCCCCAGGAGAGCAGCCTGGTTGGTGCTGGCTGCTCAGCAGCCCGTTTCCCTGGTGACTCTGACACAGAAGCCCTGTGCAGAGGTGTGGTTTCTGGGCCCAGGACGCAGGGTGGGAGGCATGGCTAACATGACCCGAACTAACACCGTCACCCTTGGCTAGTGGAGATGTCAGAGAAAGAGTCTGGAATTATTTCCTTCAACCAGGTGGACAGTGCAGCATCAGATGGCTCTGCCTACCCTTACTCCCACCCTGGGAGAAGCTTCCAGAACACTGCTGCCTGTCCTCAGTTGCCTGGGAAGGGGCTTGTCACCACGTTTGGCTGGCACTGCAACACTGCAGTCTGAGTCAGAGAAACACACGGTGGGAAAGGTCACAGGCTCCCAAATTAACTAGAGGAAAAACTGCCAATTGCCAAAGATGTATGTAGGATTCTCACGGAGCTCTTCCTTCCTCTGCATTCTAGGGAGGGAAGGCAAAGGGATCACGCACAAAGATGGGTGCCCTCCATGCATGGAAGTGCTTGGTTCTTGCCATTTTTAGATGTTGATTGAGCCTTTACTAAATCTCAGGCACTACCTAAGTGCTTTTATGCAGATTCTATCCCTTATCTTTACAACAACCCTGTGGGGCAGATATTATTTTGATCTCCCATTTACAGAAGAGGAAACTGAGGCTCAGGGAGGGTAAGTCACTTGCCCAAGGTCATCTGATAGTAAGTGCAGGAGTAGGGCTGAGGACCCAGGCAGCCTGCAGAATGCATGCTCTTAGCCCATCTGCTAAAGGTCTGCTGAGACAAGGTCTCACCCATGGACACAGCTGTTTCCAAAGCTCAGGATGGTTGGCTCCCCAGAGATGGGTTCTTTCCACTGATCCTGGGCTCAGAGCAGGGACCCAGAAAACAGGACACATCAGGCTGATCTTAGGAGCCTAAATCCTAGGCAAAGCTTCCCAGGCCTTGCACAGAAGCCCCCTCCTAATACCACCACCATCAAATGTCCCCTCATTGGCTTACCCTGGAAAGCCGAGCTGAATTGCACACTTTTCTTCTCCCATAACCCACTACTCAGAGTCAGGGGTTTGGTGGGGAGGAATTCCTCTCACCACTGGTAAGCCCTCAAAGAACTCAGAGAACTTGACCACCCAGAGGGAGCTGTTTGCTCCATGCCAGGTCAGCCAGGCCTCAGAATGGAGAACACTGGGCTGGGTCCCGGGGTGGCCATGGGTAAGACCCCTCTTCTCTCAGAACCTCAGTTTCTCCCTCTGAAAGGAGATGAAGGCATGAACTAGTTTAAACTTAATTCCCACCATGACCTGCCCCATCCCACTCTACCACCCACGCTTGGATGTCACATTTTGTTTCCATCTTGGGACAGGCAGCAGACACTTGATAGGATGGCCACTGTGCACTGGTCATGCTCTGAGTCTTTTACATGAATACGTCATTGAATCCTCCCAACAACCCTATGGATGGGTTCTGTTATTACTATTATTTCTATGTTATAGATGGGAAGAAAGAATAACAGAGGGGTCAAGTGACTTGCCCTGGGTTACACAGCTAGCAAGTGACCGAGCTAAGATTTTAACCCACACAATGTAGCTCCAACATTCGCCCTTGCATTCCTCCCTTCCTCACATGTATGATCAGGCTTGGCAAAGCCACATCAGAGGAACTGGGAGAAGTTCACATGGCATCCGATAGAATTGGGTGTCGTGAGTGGGGCAGGGGATGCAGCGCTAGAGCACTGGCCGCTTGGGAAGGGTCTTCAGCACAGTCAAAGTGGCCATGTTGGTGCTGAGAGTGAAGGAAACCGTGGAAGAACTCCCAGCATGGGAATATGTAGCCAGACTTACTAGAAGACATTGGATCTGAAGGCAGTGAGAGGCTGGTCTACAGGGGGTGAGGGTGGGGAGGTCAGGGAGGAGGCCACCACAAGAAAGCCAGGGCGGACCATGGAGCCTGGACCTGCGCTGTGCAGCGGGGACTGGGAGGACAGGCAGGAACCAAGCATAGCTGCTGTAAAACTGACATGGTCTGGTTTCGGATGGTACACAGCTAGTGGGAAAGGACTAGAGGGCTTGGACTGCTGGGTGCCTAGCGGGTATCTAGGAGGATAGCTATGTCTGGCTGGGAAGAGAATATGGACTGAGAGGCAGACTGGGGTAGGAGGAAAACAGCTCAGGTTGGAGTGTGATGGGCTGGAGGAGATGCCCAGCATGCACTTGCAGATGCCGGGCTGGAAAGGTACTTGGTGTCATCAGCATATATGTGCTAATGGGCAGGGGTGGACTGTCCCAAGGAGGTGACACGTGGAGAGAGTACAGAAGAGGGATTAGGTCAGAACTCTGGGGACCCCCTCCTGTAAGGGGGTGGATGGAGGAGGGAACTCATCAACTTCCTGCCTCCCTCAGCTTTACATTTGCCATGTCCTGGCCCAGCCAGGTAGGAGTCTTAGGAGGGGGAACGATTACCCTCCTCTTTCAAAGTCGACTCTGAGAATCGGCAACTGGCTGCAGTTCCGGAACCCTGCCTTTCTGCTCTGGCACCAGCCCAGGATTCTCCAGCAGGCTGAATCGTGTAATTATCCATGCAATAATTATGCCTGGCAGAAAGCATCAGCTTTCTTGGGGGAGGGCTTCCCAGAGTGTAGCCTAGCAGTCCAGCCACCCTCAACCTGCTCTGAGGACAGCTCTCTGCAGCCTGCAAGATCAGAGCGCAGTGTCTGGCTGAGGAAGCTGAGCTTTACCTTGGCCACCTGTCAGACTGTCTCCCAGGGTGGCAGGGTGGGGGAGGGGGGAAGCTGTCCACATCATTTGGTTGGGCCTCCTGGATGTACAGCCCATCTCTACCTGCTCCCACCAGCATGTCTCCACCATCTCCCACAGACCTATTTATGACCCAGAGGGAAAAAAATCTATCAACTCAGAACAGCAGCTAATCAGTTTACTGGGTTGCCTGGGGTCTTCTGATGTAATTATAATTCCTACTAAGGCACTGGCGAGTGTCAGGCTCATTTCAACAACTGCTGCAGACACGATCATCAAAGTGCCAAGATTCCTTTGTTCCAAGTCCTATTCAGAAGCAGCTTGGGAGGTCCGCTTTAGAAGGAAAACTCTAAGCACTGGAATTTTTTTCTGCTTCTTCTCCTTTCTGCTGCAGTCTTCCTTACAGAGATCAGGGATAACTTGCCAGAATGTCCCAGTGCAGCTGGAAACAGACCCAGACCTGTGGGGTGTGAATGTAGCTCCCAAATGCCCATGGGCTAACCAGAGACACCTCATGCTGAGGCAGGAATGCTGCCCTGGGGAGGCTGCTGGCTGTGTCTCAAAGGCCTCACAAGGTGGCATTTACTTTGGCGAATTCCCCAGCCTCTGGCAGTGAGCCTCGGAGGTTTGGAAGCCTGATTTTGCTGGCATACCCAGAAGAGACTCATCTGTTAGGCGAATACTCCCATTAGCTCAGATCATGTGAGCAACGTATAAACCACAATGAGAAATGCAACTGCCATGCAGAACAAGAATGCTGAAGTTGTCATGCCTGGCATTGTCTCTCCCTGAGGCTGCCTGGGGAGCACATTACAATAATGTTTCTTGGTGAACCCAGACTCATCGGGATGCTGGTGGAACCACTCAAATGTTTAACGGCAACAGGCTCTGACCATCTGCTGCATGCTATCCTCAGGAGGGAAGCAGCTGACATCAGGATTACACAGGCCTTGTCCATGATCAGGGCAGGAGTTCCCTGGACAGGCTTGGTGTGGACCCTGCCTGCTGACTTCTGTTCCTTGAGCTGTCCTGCTCCATGCCCAGGATGACCACATAGCACCTGGGGTCAGAGTCCTTGGCCAGCTGGGAGTCTACCCAGCTGATCTGGTGCCCAGCCCTGAACTGCTACCTGGCTGTGATCTTTATACTATATCATGTGCTCCTCCAAGACTAGAGTTGTTTCTGGGCTATAGACCACATTTTCTGCTCCCTTTTCACCTAGATGTAGAGGAGGCCATAGGGTTGGAGGAGCAACAAGATGGAAGGAGTCTGGGTCCCTGAGTGATCAAATGGAGGAAGGCTTCTGGCCCACCAAAAACAGTTATATGAATGATAAAAACAATTCTATGTGTTAGGCTACTGCAATATTGGGGTTTATTTGTTACAGCAGCTAGGGTTACCTTAAAGTATAATTGTTCTAGCCTAGACCTACTTCCTTGAGATTATGGTTGTCAGCCAATGGAGTGCTAAATCTTTGGAAAGACTTCAAATTTGTATTCCAATACCACCTCTTGGGTCACTCCTAAAGGTGGCTGATGGTGCATGCTGTGTATGGATTTTGCTCTCCTAAGTTCTAACTTTGGTTCCCCTTGTCCCTCCCAAATGTAAGCTGATGTTACTTGGAGATCCCAAGACACAGACATGATATTGCAAGTGGGATTCAGAAAGTCCAGTGATTTACACAAATCAGCACACAAATGACTGAAATGGTCTTTCACTCTGGAAGAGAAGTTTAAACACACACATACACAAAAAAAGAAACATACACTCACAAAAGCAGGTGGGAGACAGAATAGAGAGACAGCCTGCACTGAGCAGACGGAGCAGTGAACATGGACTTGGTCAGAACCAGAATGTAAATAAACTTCATCTATCTTCCATGCCAACTATGTTCAACTAGTAGTGACTGCTTGAAGCATTGTGTTAAGAAGGATTCTGAAGTCACATTCTAGCTCAGAATAAGAAAGTCTCATAATGAGGGATCTGTGTCTGCATGGCTGATGGATATGGGAGGGATAGCACATGCCAGGCAGTGTCATACTTGTGTAAGGAAAAGGATTGTGGTTGCAGAGGAATCTGTCTTAATCAAGTCTACCACCTGAGACCCATGGGCTCACACTGTAACAACCCAAACATTGTCAATTCTCAAACGAGTGTCTATTATGGAGCAGGCATTTTACATAAACGTTTTCGATTAAGCCTCACAGCAACCCTAGAAGGGAGGTGTTAACTCTGTTTTGCAGACAAAGGATCTGAGGCTCAGAGAGAGTAGGTGACTTACCCAAGGCCACATGCCCAAGAAAGGCAGAGCAAGGTTCCAGAACAGCACTGCCTGGCTTCTGAGTCTGTGCACTTCACCATTATGTGGAGCCTTCCAGTGGCGTCTGGATTGAGAAGGGGCAATGCACGTCAGCCCCAGAGTCTGGCTGCTGAAACTGACAATGGTGGGCGAGAGGGAGGAGGGTTTGTCTCCCAGGAAGCTCAGACGGAGGTAATACAAACACCAAAATGTTTTGGGATTGGATCTTCCTACAGGCTTTCTCTGTCTCTCAAGTTGGTTTATCATGCCCCTAAAGTTTTGGATGACAGCCAAGAAAAGAAGGACGAGAAGGAAGGAGATGGAAGATTCTTGTCAGTTCCAATAATGCATGAGGCCACAGGGAGGGACTGTGGAACTGGCAGTCAGAACTGGGATGCAGTCTACCATTGCTTCAAGTTGACTGTGCAACTGAAGAAAACAGCTTTCCTGAGCCTCAATTTCCCCAAGTGTCAGACGGAGCTGATACTAGGAAGCAGGTGTAGAATCTCTGAGACCTAAGGGCACAGGTGGGCCTGGGTTCTGATGCTGTCCCTGCACTTAGCAGCTGTGTAATCTTGGGCTGGTCCTCGCTTCTCCTATCTGAGCTTCAGTTTCCTTGTCTCTAAAACTGAGACAATAACAGCATCTGCTTCATAAGACCGTGTGAAAATTAAATGAGATAATTTAAGGGCAGTGCCCAGCACAGTGCCTGATGTTGTATACAAAGAAAGCACGCTTCCTCTCTCTGTGCACATGCACACACACAAACACCCTTTAAAGAACTCCTCTGTTTGACACGTAGAGTCACAGCATGGTACTAGAAGCTTGGGGACAGCCTACCTCCATTTCCACCCTTTGCAGTTTGAATAGGGTGCTTTGTAAACTCAAAGAAATTCAGCCTAGATTCTGTTGATCTCTCCATGCTTTTGCTCACCCTGTGTCTTTGCTTGAGTTCTTTCTACCTGATTTCTCTTCTACATCTTTCAATAATGAGAACAATTACAACAATACAAATGACAACAACCAATCAATTCTCCCTCTGTGGAGGACTTGCTATGGGCAGGCAGCCGCAGTCTACATGTTTTTTTCTTCCATACTCGTATTACCCATCTCCCTCCCTTCCGGCTTCCCTTTCTTGACTTTGTTCCAGGATTTGGGGGAATAATAAATCAACTCTGGAGACAGATAAAGACTGCAGGCAGCTCTAATCCGAAAACCACTTTGGTCTTTCCATTACCTCCTGTCCTGTGCTGCCTCGGAGACAAATTCCCTCCCCCGCTCCATTTACACTTTATTTTCCATACTCTTCCCAAAGAGCCAATGTGATCAATATTACTAACCTTATTGGACACAGGAAGGAAGGAAGGCTCAGCAGAAGTGCTTCCCTAGGGCCACACAGCCAGGAGAAAGCAAGTCCGGGATTTAAATCCAAGGGTCTTTGATCCCCAAACCGTATTCATTATTCAGTAGAATAGCACTTGAACCCAAATGCCTGCAGACCATCTCATCTTTCTCAACAATGCCACCAGCACCACATGACTCATCCAGAGGACACTCTCAGGCCAGATTGCCAGAATCAGGGGATTCAAGGTGAATCTGAGCCACACATGTTCTACCAAAGAAACATACAAAGTCTCTGGTCTATCATTATTGACCATGTATCAGCTCAATGTTTCTACTAGTAATGGAAATAATAAATGATACCAATATGAATAGCCGCTGCCATTAATGGAGCCCTCACTATGTGCCACACCCGGAAAAACCATGAGAATTCTATAATGCTGGTGTGAGATTATTCCTTTCCACGGAAAGAACAGAGGTTCCACAGGTTCCTCTGACTTGCTTAGAGCAGAGGGTGGGTGGGCTGTGGAGACACTGGCACCTGAAATCACTTCTGTAATCCCCCCTGCCATTGGGGAGGACTTGCCAAGAGAACATCTCCGGAGCCAGGACATGCCTCTCATTCCTGCTTCACAACAAGGTCACTGAGGAGGGAGGCTTGGACTCCCTAGAATCAGCCGGCGGGAGAGGCCGTATTCCCCAGCTTTCCCTGTGATCAGTTAGCACAGAATCCAGGTAGAACAGGCTATACCTCTGAGGGCAAGGTGGTGGGCACAAGAGGTCAGGCCAAGCTGATGTCTGGGGGCTTCCAGGGGCAGAGTAGGTGCCAAGAAGTCTTCCCAACCTGGTTACTGAATTGCTCATGCTGGCGATGCTGTTAATGCAGGTATATTCTGGTGTGCCTGATAACCCCTGCCTTATCTTCAAAGGTGAGACATTTAACTCTGATAAGTTCATCCAAGAGAACAGCCTGTGTCTTTCTGCAAGTTCATCCCTTCATTTCACAAATATTTATTGAAGACTTGACGATGTACCAGCCACGGCACTGTGCTACGTGCTGGAATGCAAATGTCAAGAAGGCAGCTTACATTAAAATGACTCTGAAAGTACCAACCAGGAATAAGAGAAGAAATCTGGAGGCATGGGATCCATTTGTCTTATTCTTTCCTGCTTTTGAGAAATACACCTTGGGGAATTCAAGTTCTGGGGATTGGAAATCCTTCTGTGCAGCCTAGTCAAAGAAGATAGTTTGGACAAAGGGAATGATTGCCTCAAATTCCCCAGTGCTATTGACACCACTACCACCATCATCTTATCAACAACACTACTACTCACACCATTATATCATCACCACCATCATCACTCTCAGCCCTATTGCTATCATCATGACTGCCACCATCACCACCTTTCATCACAAATACTATCACTACCACCATATCGCCAACATCACTGTCATTACTACCACACCATCATCATTACTATTATCATTATCAGCACCATCACCAACACCACGACCACCAACTCCATAACCATCATCACTACCACTGTCACCATCATCACTACTATCACCACCATCACTACCATCATTACCATCATCACCATCACCACCTCCATAACCACCACCATCACTGTCATTACTACCACACCATCATCACTACTACCACCACCATCACTACCATCATTACCATCATCACCACCACCACCTCCATAACCACCACCATCACTGTCATTACTACCACACCATCATCACTACCACCACCACCATCACTACCATCATTACCATCATTACCATCACCACCTCCATAACCACCACCATCACTACCACCAACACCATCGTCACCACCACCTTCTTAACCACCACTACCTTCATAATCATCACCATCACTACCACCATCACCATCACCACCAACACCACCACCACTCCCATAACCACCACCATCATCACTATCACTGTCATCACCACCATCACTGTCTTCATGACCTTTACCATACCACCATCGCTGTCATTACTGCCTACCATCATCATTTCTATTATCATCATCAGCATCACTACTATCATCACCATTGTCACCACCACCATCCTTATAATCAACAACATCATCGATACTATAATAATCTCCATTACCACTAATATTGTCATCCTCCATCATCATCACTACTGCCATGAAGCCCCTACTGTCATTACTGTCACCAACACCTCTGCCACCATCAACAATATTATCCCTTTATATAGTTTGCCTCTATGTCCCCACCCAAATCTCATGTTGAACTGTAGTTACCAATGTTGGGGGAGGGACCAGGTGGGAGGAGATTGGATCATGGGGGCAGTTTCTCCCATGATGTTCTCATGATAGTGAGGGAGTTCTCATGAGGTCTGGTTTTTTAACAGTATGTAGCACGTCCCCCTTTGCTCTCTCTCTGTTTTACCACCCTGTGAAAATGCGCCTGCTTCCCCTTTCGCCTTCTGCCACAATTGTAAGTTTCCTGAGGCCTCCCCAGCCAAGCCTCCTGTACAGCCTGTGGAACTGTGAGTCAATAAAACCTGTTTTCTTCATAAATTACCCAGTCTCAGGTAGTTCTTTATAACAGTGTGAAAACAGACTAATACATCAATAATAATCACCACCACTAATAACACCACCTCTATCACCACCATCACTACCACCAACACTATGAGCACTATCAGCATCACTGACATCACATCATCATCACTATCTAAATCATTATTTGCTATGACCATTGTCTCATCTAATACTCATCCCCACCACGTATGCACTGCCTTCTAGCTTACTGAACACATTCATATTATCTTACTAATCCTGATGTCAATCCAGTGACTTGATACCATGATTGTAATTGTTTAACAGATGAAGAAGCTGATATGCAGAAACAGGCTAAACAATTTCCTCAAACTACACAGCTCCTAAAGGGTAAGCTAGGACTGGCCTTCAGTTCAATTTCGCCCAACACACCATACCTTTTTCTTTCCATCAGCTCTAAGCTGTTATGGAACAGCCTCTAACTTGCTATGTTTTTGTGCCAAGCCACAATCTTTGATGTTCACATTTGTGAAAATGCTGTTGGTGGTGGTGGGGGGGGGCGGTTGGTCCTCAAAGTCATGCCCAAGTTTCTCTGCCACACGACTTCTAATTAAGGAATCCCAAGTCTTTGTGTAGCTACGTGAAATATTAGTTCAAGTCACCAAGTACCAGTCTTTTGCCTACAACTGTCCTGGGCTCCTCGAAGATGCTCAGAAGGGAAGAAAGAAAGGTCCAGGTCTTTGAGGAAAGGCCACTCTTGCTGGAGAATCAAGCATGTTTATAGGGAATGATGATAGAACAATTCAAGGTAATCAATAGCTAAATCAAGGGGGCAAATAATTAGTCCCCTGGGAGAGGAGAAGGAGGAACCAAATGAAAGCTGCAGTGATTATGGGAGACACTTAGGGGGACATGGGTGAAGGTGAGGGCATGGTCTCAATCCTTACTTACTCAGTCTTTCCTCATCCTCACTGTCCACGACCTCCCAGGACCTTGTCCCACTCTCCTGAACATGGACAGCCTGACTCTGCTCTTTACCTCCCGCTTCTGATGGCATCCTCTTTCTGCTAACATCCTCCAAGTCACAAGCATACAATACATCACCGTCATTTTTCACTCTTTTCTGCTTCTTGTTGCCTGCCTCTGTGACTTTGCTCATCCTGTCCCTTCTGCCTAGAACTTCACTAACCTAAATTCCTGCTTGGGCCAACCCCTAGCTCTTTTGTCGAGCTCTAATGCCACCTCTTTGGGGCATCTGCTGTAATTCTCCAGCCCCAGCCTCTCAGATAGAGGTGCTTTCTCCCTCTTCTGAATCCCCACAGTGTTACATAATCAATAACGTCCTCTAGTTAAATGCGCAGGTCCAGCCTAGTCCAGTGATTCAGCATGCAGATGCTGGAGACAAACCATCTGGGTTCGAATCCCAGGTTGTCCTCTTACGAGAAGTGAGACATTGGACATTTGCTTATGCCCTCTAGTCTTCAGTGTCCTCATGTGGAAAGAGTCTAGTAACAGTGCTTGCTTCCTTGAGACACTGTAAGTCTTACCCAAAACCAAGCTGCTAAAGTGTCTAGCACATAGTCAGCATCTATAGATCTGTGGTTAATGTTATTATCTTGAGCAGAGAGAACTTCCTTGGGGACCAAGACTGTGTCCAACATAACTCTAATCTTCCAGCAGCTTCTTCCTCAGGAGAAGGCAGATGGGAGCCAGACTTGCCTCCAGCAGAGGCTACACGATATGGACCAATGTGTAGAGTGGTCATTCAGTAAGAGAAAAACAAGGGAGGGTGGAATGGCAGCACCGGGTGAGGACAGATGCAAAAGGCAATTGGAAATGGCAGAGGCTCCCTAAGAAGATCAGGACAAGACTCAGTGTTCATTGTAATCCCAGGTCTTCCTACCTCCCCTTATAATGCATCCTGAGGACATAACAAATCATAAGGTGCTTCCAGGAAATGAGTGAGGCCTGCATTTGGAGTGTCAACAACAAGGGCTTTGGAAGTGGACAAAGTTGGTGTGAACCCTTTTCTTCCACCAGCATCTACGGTACTCGGGCAAGTCACTTCTTCCTAATCCTCAGTTTCCTCATCTATAAAGTAGGGGGATTGGTGCCTACCTCTCATAGTGTGAGATTTCATCTGTTACATGGGAATAATCGTACTACCACATAGGGTTGTTGTGAGGATTAAATCAATGTACCAAAAGCGCTTAGAGGGGTATTTGGCACAGAGTGCTATTTAAATGTCATAAGGACGACTTAAATGTTACGTTTGTTATTGTTGCTATTTTGTCAACACCTTGCACAGTTCCTGGCATGCAGCAGGTGCCCGATACAGATCAGTTTTTTCTTTTTCCTGTCTGGTTCCAACTCCAATGCTGAAATACCTCACAGGCACACTGAAGAGATGCTTAAGGCACTAGCAAAGTAGAGGCATCAAAAATTATGTTTTGAAAGCATATTATATTTCAGAAAAGTCACTGAAGTAGTCAACATGGGAAAAATCCAAATTCAGCAGACTTCCTTAGACTTATTTTACTGTTTCTCCTTTGGGTTTCCTGTGTAGCCATTGGTGGGGCTGGTGCGGGGGAGGATCTGATCATTTTAGTGTTAGGGCCTGCAGGACTTAGAATCCCTAATCAGAATGAGAATCCCTAATCCCCCAGGGCTGGATGCATGCAAAGGGGGAAGAAAACAAGGGAATCCCCTTGCTGCCCCAACTTTGATGGGTGGAGAAGCCTCCTGGAGACGGCCCTGCTGAGTGCACCATTTGGCCATCTGGGAGAGAAATACATAGGTGAATCCCAGAGACAGAGAGAAAGTGCAGCCTCAGCCACAGGGATGCAAATACTCCGGCTTCCCCAAGGCAGCTGGGAGCTGCATGGTCCCCAGCAGAACACTCCTCTCACTCTGGGTCCAGGGTTGGCATGGGTGAGGAGCTGATAAGCCTAGAGGAGGCTGTCATTTTTGGTTCCTGGGAGTTGGGAAACTAGCCGTAACTGCTCAGCCTCTTCCTGGGGCTCAGAGGCTTGTTTGTCCTGGATATGCCCTCCAGCTGCAGGCAGGGGGCTGGGTGGTAGAGTGCCTTGCAATCAGATCCGCTTCAAGTCCTTGCTCACTAATCACTAGCCAATCAAGAACCTCCCTGCACCTAAGTTTTCGACTCTGCAAAGTGAGAATAATAATGAAACCATCACAGGACTCCTTCAAAAATAAAAAGATTTCATTTTTTGGGGGGGATTCCTGCCACCACAGAGGTCCTACTAGACCCCCTGGAAAAGGCATTTGACTTTCATTCTCCAGGCCCTGACTGTGTCTGTTTAGACTCTTACTTTGGTCACATTTTCTGGCTTCAAATGTGGCCAAAGTAAGAGTCACATTTGAGGCCAGAAAAGCCTTCAAAGGCTCTGCACATAAACGAGGCTACCAGTCTGCTCTGGGATTCTGAACATGATCAGTGAAATCCATTATGCAGGCAGGTGTCTAGTTGCGGTCCACATGGCTCTGCCCTGCACCCTGTCCTGGCCTGTACTCTTAGAAGCAACTTAGATAAAGACCTAGAGCGCCTCCTTATCATATCTTCAGGTAGCAGAAAACTTGGAGGTACAGCTAAGATGATGGCTGGTAGAATCAAGATTCAGAATCTCACTTGGCTGGAATAACAGCTAAAATGAGTAGATTAAAACTTAATGGCCGTACATCGTCCTGCGTTTCTTTTTTGTTGTTAAAAAGAAAGAAAGAAAGAAAAACAGACAAGCTTGATTGCAGAAATGCAAATCCGGAAATCTTACTGCATAGCAATTTACATGAGATGAGACAAGCAGGGCTGGGGTTCAGATGCCAGGCCGGACACTTGAGCTGTGTGATTGTGGGCAAACCACTCACCTTCTCTGGACCCTATTTTCTTATTAGTAAAATGAGGCTTAACTCAGAAGTCTTCAAAGGGCTTTTCAGGCTTTATATATAATTTTACATAATACAATACATATATTTCCATAATCTGTGCTTTAGGCCAGTATTTCTCAGACTTCAGTGGGCATGTAAACCATCTGGTGATCTTGTTAAAATGCAGGTTCTGATTGGGCAGGTCTGACTGAATTGGGGCCTGGGACTCTGTGTTTCTAACAAGCTCCCAACTGATGCTGAGGCTGCTGGTCTGAGGAGCACACTTTGAGTAGCACAGGCCCAGATAGTAATAATTTACCTTTAGAGCATTCTATGTGCTGACCACTGTATATTACACGGATGATTGAATTTAATCCTCATAACAATCTGGGAGGGAATTATCAACAATATCCTCATTTTCTAGATTATGTAGAGATGAAAGTCCACAGAGGCAGGGTAACCTGCTCAATGTCACACAGCTAATGAGTTGCAGAGCCAGGATTTGAATTCTAGGTTTGCCTAACCAGGAGTATATGCTCATAACTACCATGCCACATACATAGGTGATTCAGGCCAAAGTGTGGCTAAGGAAAGAAAGGAAATGGACAGGAGAGCAGTAATGTATTTGCAAACGTACAAGCAAGTTCTGGTGTTTTTTTCTTTGCAGTGATAACCACTTTTAAACCAACTGGCCTCTCCTTGCCCCCCTGGACCATGTGAAAACTCAGACTGATCTTGGTCCCTGATTCTGAACGTTTGCAATTCTAACATACTTGGGAGCTATTTGAATGCTCTATCTTCACTGACAGGCAATGGTGGCTATAGCAAAGGGAGAAAATTTTAGTTCACATAAATGATTAGAGCAGAAGAGAGATGTTTAATCCTATTAATGAATTGCTAATTGGCCTTCTGCCCCCAATCATTTCATATTCAGGCTTCCACAGTATCAGATTAAATGGAAACAGATCTGGAGGGAGGTGGGGCTGGGATGGGGTTAAAAGCATTTTGCTCAGGGCATGTAGGTGGCTCAGTTCTGTGTGGCTAATGAGGTGCTTCAGTCTATCCTTGAAAGCCTTCTCCCCGATATCCACGCACCCATTTTGGCTGTTTTTCTACCCAGGTCCCTAAGGTTCCAGAGGCAAAGCCAGGAGGAGAGGAGTTTGGCGTGGCAGTTTCAAGCTCAGGCTCTGGGACCAGCCAGAACCAGGCTCTGTGGTTCCCTAGCTCTGTGACCCTGAGCAAGGTACTTCCCTTTTTAGAGCCTCAAGTTCTTCAACTACAATATGAGAACTGTAACAGCATCTTGTCCTCCAGGGTTGGGGTTAACAAAATACCATAGGAAAGGGCTGAGCAAGGTGCCTGGTACTGGGTAGAAGCAGAGTGATTTGAGCTAGTGTTGTTATCCACCTTGAGCTGATTATTATTATGACCCGCATTTTCACACTTAGCTGTTGGGAACTGCCTTTACCATCTAAAGTTGACAGCTTCCCTTAGGAATCACCAGAGAAACTGTTTAGGGTGCCAGTGACCATGGATGTGGTGGCCCAGGATCCCAGAGGCTGGGAATCAGAGGCGGCAGCTTGAAGGGATTGGGAGATTACCAAGGGTCACACAGTCATCGTCCAGGTGGAGCAAGGCAGAAGGAAGGGACCTGCCCTGCGATGGGAAAAAGGCAGCAGTAAAACCAGCACCGCCAACTCACCTGGTGTGCAGCACCACGCTCACCTCCTCCTTGGCCCTCATGCAGCCCTGTAGGGAGACACTGTCATTGTCCCCCCGCCCTCTTTTTTTTTGAGACAGAGTCTTGCACTGTTACCCAGGCTGTAGTGCAATGGCACGATCTTGGCTCTCACTGTAACCTCCACCTCCCAGGTTCAAGTGATTCTCCTGCCTTAGCCTCCTGAATGGCTGGGATTATAGGAGTGTGCCTCCATGCCCAGCTAATTTTTGTATTTTTAATAGAGATGAGGTTTCACCATGTTGGCCAGGCTGGTCTTGAACTCCTGACCTCATGATCCACCCACCTTGACTTCCCAAAGTGCTGGGATTATAGGTATGAGCCACCATGCCTAGCCCATTGTCCCCATTTTATAGAGGAGGAAACTGAGGCCTGGAGAAGCCCAGATATGAACTGATAAAAGGGAGATCAATCTCAAGACTCTTATTTTAACGCAGCCCTCCTAACCATAATGCAATCCTACTTCCAGCCTCCTGATTTCGGTGGCGTGTAGGTCCTACTTCCCCCACCACACCATGAGGCTTTCAGTCTGGTCTTAAATAACAAGATTTAATCCAAAATAATAATTTAATCCATGGCTGGGATACCGGAAGCTAGCAATATCCCAACTGACTTCAACTACTTCCAGAAGGTGACCTATTTAACATACTAGCTGGAGATATGTGAAGCATTTAAAGAGAAGTTTCTCTGAAGATCCTAGGACTCTTAGGCTCTCTCTCTCTCTCTCTCTCGCTCTCTCTTTTCTAAATACTGCTCCTTCCCTGCCTGATGAATGGGAACATCAGCTCCAGGGCGATTATGCAGAATTTTGCATAACTTCTCCCCAGGAGCAGACTTGGATTTCTCATCTGCACCACCTCATTCCCGCATCACTCAGAGCCATTGAGAACGCACGCTCTGGCCCATCCATCCTTACCTCCATGCCGCCAGCATCCATCAAGTCTGGATGCAGTGCCAGGCGTGATAGAGGCCCTGGAATAAGACTCAGTCCCTGAAGCTAGTCAGAGAGATAAATGTGAAAACCCATAATGACAACCTCATAGTGTGTCAGAATTGTAGTGAGGGAAAGCAGCAACAGCTATGCGAGAACAGAGAAGGGGGAGATGTTCTCTGCCTGCAGAAGCCTAGAAGGGCTTCCCAGAGGGGTGGCATTGAATGAGGCCTTGAAGGATGAGTAGGAGTTGGCCAGGTGAATGAGGAGATGGAGGAGGAGGGAGGATGAGGAAGCCAGAGTGGATGTTAGGCAGAAATGACATCAGGGAAGCAGCGCTGAAGGACAATTGTGGGATTGGCTAAGCGAACAAATAAATGAATGGGTAAATATACAGATTCTGATCTCACCCAGGCAAGGCAAGGGTGAACCTGAAATATAAGGGAAGACAAGGGGAATCACTATGAGTCAGTCCCTGCTTTTGTTTCAGCAAAAGAATGAAAACCTAGAGACATCTCCTCACCTTCCCCAAAGACACTATACACCTACCAGTATCCAAAATATTACCAGGGCTCTTCTTGACTGAATTTGTATTTTTCAACTTTGGATAGCAAGACAATCAATGCTCTTTGTGAAAAGATAGTCTTTTAATTATAGCTGTTCTGAGACTTAATTATCCATCCATTTATGGACATATTCATTCATTCATGCAGTCATTTATTCAATCGTTCTTTCTGTCATTCGATAATTCATTTGCTGCTTCATTCATTCACTCCTTTACTGCTTCCCTTATTCATTCTATCATTCATCTTTTCCCTCATTTTGTTACAGCATATGCTCACTTACTCACTTACACATTTACAAAGCATACACGGAGCAAGGCCCTTCCAGGCAGACAAAGAGGTTGAAGCCTTGGCCGTTTCTAGAGACCAAGTCAGAAAAATCCCACTTATTTTAGGCAGCAAGTCCTTTCCCTCTGTCTTGCATTCTTTTCCATCTCTCTGTTTATCTTGAGATCCACCGAGCTTCTTCTGGGATTGAGGGAGCAGAACTGTGCCTGGTGCTGGGTGTGGGTTCCTCATACCTTTGTGATTGTTGGGGGAGTGGGAGTAGAATCACTGCTTTCAGCACTTTCCTGCTAAATGGTAAACAGATTCAGTACATTTCATGGGCAAAGCCAATTCAAAGCCAGCAGACCGAATAACAGAATTCATTCCGAGCAGAGGGCTGGTAACTGAAATTCCAGTGGGAAGCTGACTTTTTCTGCAGGGTCTGCAATTCTAGGAAATAATGGAGAGTGGCTAGCCATTCCATTATTTATAATTTCCTCTAGAAAATATTTACTAAGCACCTACTATGTGCACAGAACCAAGCAGAGCGTTGTGAAGGATGAGTTAGACATGCTCCTGCCCCCAAAAAACCTGCCCTCTGGTGGTGGGAAAGGGGGTTAACACCTCCATTGATTGTCTAATTCCAAGCAGGACTGTGAGTAGTAAGAAAATGTACACCTTAAAAGAATATGGGAATTCAGACAGGAGAAGTCATTTCTCTCTGGGGCTTGGAGAAGGCTTCCTGAATATGGAAACTGCTGAGTGAGACCTTGGAATGTGGGTGGAATTTTAACTGTTAGACAAGGCAGCAAGGGGTGGGGTGGGGCAGTATTACAGAATTAAAAGGACAGGCAAATATGCAAAGACAGGTAAAGACCAAAGCACAAACATTTCTATACAGTAGGATTCTTCTTTTACAGATAAAGAAACTGGCATTTACAAAGTGAAACGACTTGCCAAAGGCCCCTTGAGCTCAGGACTATGTGACGACAGGGCTGCTGCTTCTCCATGCCTCTCTGCCTCTTGTCAGTCACCCAGATCTTTAGGTTGAAGATGCTGCCCTGACCAAGAAACTCCAAACCCAGCCTCATCAGGTACATTCTGCTTCCATAAGTTCTCAGAGGTGCTCATTGATCTAGGCGCAAATATGGGACTGATCAGGAACAGTGCTATGTTTGACACTCTACTAACCAGTGCCGTATTAACTCACCATGTGCCCTTAGTAAAAGCATCTGATAGCTATGGGGTTGAGTTTGCTTCCCTATGCTATGACTGTTCTGGAGACCTGAAGCTCAGCCCTTTCAGAAAGTTCTGCATGTTTGCACTGAGTCGTGGAGGATTTCTAACCCAGCCGCCTTTGTAGTGTGGGGTTATTTCCTTGTAGGCAATTCTCTGTTGAGATGGTCTTGGTCTAGTGATGTTGTCCCTAAATTCTCCTGCCCCTCTGACAAGCCTAGCAGCTGCACCTGTCTGGTCCTCCTCTGGTTCTCCTCAATGCCCTAACCTGTCTCACTTACCCATTCAAGGCCAGGAGCAGTGTCCTTGGTGTGCCATGCACATGCAAAACTGTCAGAGCCAGAAATTCTATCTGGGACTGGGATGCAGAGGCTGAATCCCAAAAGCAGGGCTCTTCTACTTTTAATTAAAGACACACAAAGATTCTAAACAGAAAGAAGGACAGGAAATGAACTTGAATATTTTTATTCAGTCGCATGGCTCTTAAATTACTTTAGATTTCTGTTGCCTTTAGAGAGCTCTCCCTGAACACCTGGATTGGACTGGATATGTTCTTCTTGCAGCATTAATCATGCAGAGTTTTTGCCCTATTTAAAAACTATGTATGTTTCTAAATTGTATTATCAAAGCATTCAGGATTTTAATTGAGCAGGCTTTGATGTTTTCAGAACAAGCCACAGAGGAGAGGTCAGTGGGGGTTGCAGCAAGGGACAAGCATCTGTGTGCCTGGGTTTTTGGTCCTAGGTATCTGAATAGGGCTGGATGAGGTTTCCTGAAACGAGCTGTTAAGACTCTTAGACATACCGCCTACTTCGAAAATGGCCTTACTGTGGATATTTGGAGGCGCCGAACAATAGAACCATAAATTGAATAGTACCTAAAATTTGCTGACCACTTATTATGTAGCAGAGCCTATGCTAAACGCTCGACTTGCATGATCCTTGAAATCCACACAACACAACAGCACTTTTAAGATGGTAACTACTACTATCCCTGTTTTATAGTTGAGGAAAACAAGGCTTAGTCATACAGCTAGTAAGTGGCCGAGGCTGAATTTGAACCCAGCAGGGAGACTGATTCCTGAGTTGAAAATCCCAACTGCTCTCTTCTGACTGCTTCTAATTAGATCCGAGCCTCACATCTCAGAGATCATAGCAGCAGTTCTGGTGAGAGCATCAACCACAAAAATATTAGAATTTGAGAAATAAATGGAACCTGAAGAAATGCCTAATGTAAATTTCTCCTTTACAAAGGAGAAACTGAGACCTCAGTGGCAAAAATTGACCTGGCCAGGATAGGATCCCTGACCACTAGCCTCCCCAGCCAGGGCTCCCTCCAAGTTTCCAAGCTGCCTCCATGAAAGGGTCTTCTGCTGATTAGCATTCCACTGTGCAAGGCAGTGAGATGACTCTGCTCCGGGGGCAAATGCCTGGGGGAACATATGCAGCTGGATCCCTGGACAACTCACACCAGTGTCACAGGCTCTGTGCAGGAAGGGCTGAGTGTCCAGTGCTTTGGTGGCTTGTCTTAGGGGTTTACCCTAAGACAGGTCCTGAACCTGCTATGAGCCTCAAACAAACATTGTTGTGAGAGTTAAATGAGAGTTAACCCTCACAATAACGTTTGCCAATAAAACACCTGGCACTATGGCACGCACACAGAAGGGACACACTGAATGCTAGTACCCCCTCTTCTTTTTCTCAGAATCCTAGGAGACAGAAGCAAAGACCTTTGTACTTTGGGAATCCTGCAGGAATTCATCCAGGGTGACCTGGATTTTGGGGTAGGAGAAGGAAATGGTAGACAGCAATGTCTGAGCTCTTGCTCTTTTCCCAGCCCTATGCAAGGAGCTCCATATTCATCGTTCATTTGAACCTCACATCCTTATGACAACCTCCTCTGGGTCCCTGGTGGCTGCAGGCAACCCAGTATATGAGGCAGAGTCCCCCCTTCCTCTACTTCCTACATACCCAGTTTCCCTCCAGCAAGTAGTATACAAATGTTATGGATAAAAAACTGAGGCTTAGAGAGATGGGGGGACTTGCCTAAGGTCCCAGAGTTAGGGAGTGATGGAGCTGGGATGCACACGCAGACTCCACTTGACTCTAGGGCCTGAGATCTTTCTGTGACACCCCGCTCCCAGGAGGGCCACAGGCATTGAAAATATTTAAAAACAAGCCCCTGAGTTTCCTGTCCCCACCGTCTCCTGGCCTCTGAGACCTCATGATGGTCGGACAGATGATGAGGGAGAAGACCTAGAATCGGTGCTGAAAATTGTCCCCAGCCAAGCAGCATCCCAGGATCTGTGAGAGGTGGGGCATAGAATGGCAAGACCTTAGGCTGAGCTTTGCAGACCTGTTCTTCTCAGGACTGGTTAAAAGGCAACAGTCCCTTCCCTCCCAGCAGGACGTGTAACTCAGCTGCACAAATGGGCCAAAGCCTTTTTCTATGTTCTAGGCTATAAATATTAGAATTTGAGAACCAAATGGAACCCAAGGAAATGCCTTATGTAAATTTCTCCTTTTACAAAGGAGAAACCAAGGCATCTTTTCCCAGCCCTATGCAAGGAGCTCCATATTCATCATTCATTTGATCCTCACATCTTACAACACCTCCTCTGGGTACCTGGTGGCTGCAGCCAACCCAGTATATAAGGCAGAGTCCTCCCTTCCTCTACTTTCTGCACCCAGATATCTCTCTCCTTGGCACTCAGCCAGCCTGATGCCTCTGGGAGCTGGACCAGAAGCTGGACCCCTTCTTCGGGGATTTCTGTGGTTCCAACCAAGGTGAGACCAAACAAGTTCTAAGAGGAGACTTATTGTTCACCTGGGGTCCCTTACCCCATTACCCTTCTCACCATCGGGCATATGGGGTAGGAGCTGTAACTCCCGCCTGTATCCAGGATGGGGGCTCTGATGGTAGAACTTGAATGTTTAAGTGTCAGGCTACCTAAAATTCTACCACTCGTAGTGACATCTGAACATTAAACAAAACAAAACCCATCATTTCCTGTTTCCTAACCACTTCCAGTCTCTTTATTCCAACTAACTTTCTAATTACTGGTTAGGAGACCTGCATAGTCCTCCATGGCCCAACCCACTGGTCCCAACTTCACCTGGACCCATTTGAAGACTCTCCCACCGGCGGTGAGATCAGCCACGTCTTGGCTGGGGCCAGGTGGCGATGGAACAGCATCCAGGCAGAAGAGACTCCAGGATATTATGCTTTTTAATCCTTGATGTAAGCTCAGCTCCCAGCCAGCCCTCCACGGTTGCTCCTCCTGACTCCCTGAGCCACCAGGACCTGAGCCCGGGAGTTTTGCCACCTGACAGCAGCTGATTCCTTTTGGCTTGCAGAGGTTTTAGGGGTGCAGACAGAACACTCTCCCTGATGAGGGGACTCGCAGGTCTGCACCTGGTATAGCGGCCTGGGAGGAGTGTGGGAGCACCCTCACTGAGTGCGCCAACGCCAGATGTCATGGGAATGGGAAGAGCTTCACCACACTTCTACCAGAGAATCCGGCCACCCCCACCTGTAAATATGTCTCTTCCTTCTGCTCCCAGAGATTTCCCCAGAGTCCCAGCACATGGTGCCCCAGAGGGATCCAGTCGCCGCTGGGGCAAACGTCCACTCTGGCTCCCTCCTCTGGGTGTTCATACCAACCCTCCTGCCGGATTCTCTGTCCTTTGGATACAAGCACCTGTCCCAGCTCCTCGTGGAGAGGGGAGTCTGGACTAAGGGAGCCAGCTGGCACACCCCACCTCAGCGCCCAGCACCCCCAAACCCAGATGGGGGAACAAAAGGAAGAAGGAGGTGGCTTACCTTTCGAGGGTCGCCTTTGTTTGGTTTGCAGAGAAGAGAAGGTGCCCATGACGGCCCCCATGGCAGCGAAGACTTGCGTGCGAGTTGGGACCCAGGGCCCTGCCCCTCCCCTTCCCTGGAAAGAAACCCCTGTGGCTTGTCTACTCTGAATTGGAGGAGAGAAGGGCGCCGGGCAGCTCGCCTGCAGCTTGGTGTTCAGCGAGCGGGCTGGGAGGCTTCTGGCTTCCTTCTTCAGCCCGGCTCATGCGGGAACTCAGGGCCAGGCGCTCCCCGCGAGCCTTCGGAAGCGCTTCCCCGCGCGAGGACCCGGCCCAGCGGGTTCCCTCGCCCAGGGCCGAGGACTGTGCCCTGAAGCCTGCCTGGCACTGGACACGGGGCTGGCGTGCCCGCCCGGCAGAGGTTGCCGAGCCAGCGCCGCGTGCGGTGCGGGAGCCGCGGTCCGCCCGCCCCTCCTGCCGCACGCTCGGCTCCCCTCCCGGCGCTCGGGCTGGGTCTCGGAGGGCCGAGTACCAATCATGAATGAACAGAGCCCGGACCGCGCGGCGCGGAGCCACAGCGCACCCGCCTGCTGCCTGCTGACTGCTGCCAGCGCTCGGGGCGAGAGTCGGAGCGGCGGAGGGGGCGGCGGGCGGGCAACCACGGAGGGGCGGGGGGGGGGGGAGGGTTGCACTGGGGGGGGGGGCGGGGGGAAGCCTGGCCCTACGCCCGCACCCCTGAGCTCCCGCACCCCTGAGCTCCCGCACCCCTGAGCTCCCGCACCCCTGCACACCCGCACCGGAGTGGTATGCGTGGGACCCCCAGGAGGATGCGACCCTAAGAGACAGACCTCGGGCCAGGCACCTGGCTGATGGGTGCCGTTCAGGGGGCAGTAGATTGAGTGGCCCCAGGGAGACACTGTGTGTGTGTGTGTGTGTGTGTGTGTGTGTGTGTGTGTGTGTGCGCGCGCGCGCGCGCGCGCGCGCGTATGTGTGTGATGTGTGTGTGCGCGCGCGCGCGTGTGTATGTGTGTGTGTGTGTGTGTTCCTGTGTGTGGTGCATTGTGATTTCATTCGACTTCAAGGGAAATATTTAACCCACTGCCTGAATTCATGGGGTGCGGGAAAGTCTGCCTCACCCAGAAAGGGGTGAAGAACACATCTAACTGGGTTGTCATGGGAAGTAAGAAGGTGCTCTCCTGTTTCCCAGGTCCTTGAGGGACCAGCAGAATCCTCCCATGCCAGAGCCTACCTTCACTAACAAGGAGTTGGGGAGAGGAAAGGAGCCCTCAGCCCCTCTGGGCCCTTGCTCTCTCATTTTTCTTTTCTTTCTTCCCTCTTCTTTTCTTTTCTTTCTTTTCTTTTTTTTTCTTTTCTTTTCTTTCTTTTCTTTTTTTTTTTTTGTGACGGAGTTTCACTCTTGTTACCCAGGCTGGAGTGCAATGGTGCGATCTTGGCTCACCGCAACCTCCACCTCCTGGGTACAGGCAATTCTCCTGCCTCAGCATCCCCAGTAGCTGGGATTACAGGCACGCGCCACCATGCCCAGCTAATGTTTTGTATTTTTAGTAGAGACGGGGTTTCACCATGTTGACCAGGATGGTCTCGATCTCTTGACCTCGTGATCCACCCGCCTTGGCCTCCCAAAGTGCTGGGATTATAGGGGTGAGCCACCGCACCCGGCTTCTTTTTTCTTTTCTTTTCTTTCTTTCTTTCTTTCTTTTTTTTTTTTTTTTTGAGATGGGAGTATCCTTCTGTTGCCCAGGCTGGAGTGAAGTGGTAGGATCTTGGCTCACTGCAACCTCTGCCTCCCAGATTTAAGCGATTCTCCTGCTTCATCCTCCTGAGTAGCTGGGATAACAGGTGCTCACCACCACCCCCAGCTAATTTTTTGTATTTTTTGGTAGAGACAGGATTTCATCATGTTGGCCAGGCTGGTCTTGAACACCTGACCTCAGGTGATCCACCCACCTTGGCCTCCCAAAGTGCTGGGATCACAGGCGTGAGCCACCGTACCCGACCTGCTCTCTCATTTTTCTGTTTTTTCCTCCTTGTTTCTCCCTCTTCTGTCTCTCCAGCTCAATAATTTATTAGCCATCAGCTCCCAGGCATGGGTTGTTAGTGCTTGAAGGGGCAATGATTAGATTTAGAAAGCCATTTCCCTTCTGTGAGTGGCTTCTCACCCAAAGGGCATAGTTTGAGTCCCTGCCTGTGGACTCAAAGCCTTGTGGTGTTGAAATGCAAGGTTTGCTCCCTGGAAGGTGGAAGAAGAACTTCCCTTCCCCCAAGTCTGAGCTGCCTGGGTTCTCACTGAGACCCATTTTGATTGACACTGAGAATCCTTTGTCCAAGCTGCTACCCACACTCCCACCCAGCCATTTCTTCTCTGCCACACAGATACACACCATGTTAGCAGTTCAGAGAATCCCCGGACATATGGCCTCATAAACATGCATGCATGCCCATAAAGTCCCACAAACATATGGGCACAGGTCCTTAAGTCCACACAGACATTGTTGTTGTACACACAGACAGACACAAAGCTCATAATACACCTACAGTTGCACCCCACAAAGATGGAGAGACACACAACCACGCAGGCACACAGATGCACACACGGCACAAAACCGCATCACAGTCACCACATTCACACAAGCTCAATGCCACACAGGCACAGAGTTGGACCTCCAGATACAGGCCCCTTGAGAGCTGCTTTCTTTAATTGCAGTTCATGAGCTGTCCCCTCAAGGCTACAGGTGGCTTGTGACTTGGCCGGGGTCCCTGAATACTTTTCTTCACCTATGCAGCATTTAATGCTTTTCTGCAATTCCAGCATGTGACCTGTTTTCTGCGACAGGGGAGGTGCAGTTACTAACACACTTCCTTTCATTTGCATTGCCCACTGCTGTGAAGCCACGTTGTCCACGTGCTGCCTGCCAAAGCCCTGTGAATTAGGCAGGAGCCTGACCATCACCACAGAGAGAAATTGAGGCTTACCTAACTTTGGAAATTTGCCTGAAGTTGCCTGTCCAGGATGTGGGATTAGAACTTGGGTTCCAGCCTCTGTCGTGGTCTCCTGGGGAACCCCCTTCTCACAGATGAGGGTACTGAGATAGAAAGATCTGGTGTGGGTCCCACCAGATTCACAGCCTCTGTTCTCCCAACTGACAGCTCAGGGCTTGTCCAGGCCAGGGAGGCCTGAAATCCTGGAAGATGGGGTAGGTGCTGACCCCTGCTCATCTCTTGTCTTATCTGTTGAGGAAGGGACCATGGGGGGGGCTGAAGCCTGGGGTCACTAGAGGACCGAGTAGGATGTCCAGGATTCAGGGAACAGAGGAGAGCTGTTTGCTGAGAAGAGGGTGAAGCTGCCCTGGGTGTCTTTGCCAACTTCTTAGGGACATCACTGGGGGAACACCGAGCTAATTCCCCCTCAGGGCTCTGCTAATTTTCTTGCTACCTGAATGACCATTAAGACAGCACTTGAGAAGTCACAAGAGGCTAGAACGTCATCCTCTCGTTTCTGCTTCCCCACAACCCTCTGAAGAAGCAGAGTGTAGACGACTCGCTCCATTTTGCAGATCAGAAATAGCAAAGTGCTTCTGGAAGTGTTTGCAATTGGCTGCCTCTGAACAGTAGGTATAAAGAGAAGTCACCAAAACAAAATCCAAACCGTTGAACTGAATTATGAGGTCTTTTTTTGTGGCCTGTGGCTTCTACACATCCTCCCTGACTCCCGGTGCTCCCTTTGTGGCTCAGCCACCCAGACCCCTCACTGTTTCTCAGATGTGTACTGTGGACCTGCTTCAGGGCCTTTGCACGTGCTATTGTCTCTGCCTGGAATGTTCCTCACCTCTTTTTCCATCTGGCCACCTGCTGTTTACCTGGAATATCTACTGCAGATGTCATCTCCTCCAGGAATCCCTCCCTGGCCCTGAGTCAGTGCCCCATTTTTTTATAGCACGCAGTCGGTGCCCCACGGTTTTTAAATCACTCAGACTTCTTGTCTTAACAGAGCACCCTTTACTTTGTTTCTCATTGTTCTTTCCCTGCCTGTCTCTCCCTCTGGACTACTTTAACTGATTTACATACTGATTTAACTCTCTACTTTCTGCTTAGTCCCTGGTTTCTGACAGGGGTGCCGTGCAGTCAATCTATAAATGAATGAGCGAGTCGATTTTCTTTGCTCAGTGATCGTGTTAGTAAGTAGAAACTGATGATTACCAGATCATCCTTGCCCCTTAAAGGAAGACACATGGTCTCCCAAGTGAAGATTCATTCATTCACTTATTCATCCAACAAATATTTATTCATTCATGTATCTACCATGTACCAGATGTTTACATGCACATAGCTCATTTGTTCCTGCTGACACCCTGTGACATAGGTATTATTTGCAGATAAATACTCACACGTGTGCACGTGTCTACTGTATAATACAGTCAACATCACCCGTGAGATGCTCACAGAGAATGTGTCTAAGTAGGAGAACGCAGGGAAGTGTGAGGGGCAAGAGAGAAAGATGATATAACAGGCCCTCTCCTTGCCTCCTGGGAACTTGCAACAGAGAGCAGAGAACTGCATGGGGAGAGAGGGAGCAACAGAACAAATGTGCAGAGGGAATGCCGAGGAAGCCTCCCATCAGTCACCCTAACTGTAGGAGCCATTTGTCCTGTTGTCCCTGCCATGATGTGCTCACTAAGGCGACCTTGCCAGCCCCATCCAACCTAAGCTTCAGTGGCCGTGGCTCCCTTTACTCGGGAAGGTGGGCCAGCTCATGCACTGTCTCCAGCTCTGACCCTCCCTCATGCACCCTTGGGTGGACTGAATGTTTGTGTCCCTCCAAAATTCCTATGTTGGAGCCCTAAGTCCCTGTGTAGCTGTATTTGGAGAAGGGGCCTCTAAGGATCTAATGAAGGTTAAAACAGGTCATAAGGGTGGGGCCCTGACCTGATAGAGTTAGTGCCCTTACAAGGAGAGATGCCAAAGACCCCATGCACAAAGAGGTCATGGGAGCACACAGGGAAAAGGCAGATGCAACCCAAGGCAAGAGGCCTCACCAGACGCCAACTCCTCTGTACCTTGATCTTGGACTTCCAGTTTTCAGAACCATGAGAAAATCAATTTCTGTTGTTTAAGCCACCTAGACTGGAGTGTTTTTTAAAGGCATTCCAAGCACACTGCTACACAACCCCAGTGTCAATCCATGCACTCAGAAGGTTCTGGATGCAAGGCCTTCCTTCTGCCATGAGTTTCTATATAGGACTCCTTAGGGCACCCCTCTGAGGCTGTTCAGGGAGGAAGGAGTGAGGTTCTCAGAGACCAGTGGGAATCCTGTGAAAACATGCATGTGCTTTTCTGAGTTTTTGTAACACACAAGCCCTGTTCTTTCCCTCCCTCCCTCTCTTGTTTCTTCTCTGTATCTCTTTCTTTCTTTATTTCTTCCTCCTGCTCCTTTCCTTCCTCCTTACTCAATGCTCCCTTAGCCATATTTCTTCTCATCCTTGTGGACAATAGTCGTTCCTTCCAGGCACAGCTGTAGCGTAGCGTCAGATTGAGAGCATGAATTTGGGAGGCTGCTAGAACTAGGTTCAAACACTGAGCTTGCCCCTTTGCTCTGAGACTGTCGGCACGGTGAGTACTATCTCTGAACCCTGCTTTCAGCTTCTCGTGGATTACGTTCGTAATTCCTTTAGTAACTGGTAGTGAGGGGTTGGTGACATAATGTTTGTAAGGCCCTTAGCAGGTGTCTGGCACATAGAGTGGCCC
Source organism: Sapajus apella (assembly GCF_009761245.1). Classification (NCBI taxonomy): domain Eukaryota; kingdom Metazoa; phylum Chordata; class Mammalia; order Primates; family Cebidae; genus Sapajus; species Sapajus apella. The sequence continues at coordinate 28,993 of NW_022437019.1, forward strand.
ATTATTGAAGGTGGACTGCCCGATTTCTGTTGCTGTGGGCCAAGCATCATGCTGGGTTAGAGGGGCATAAAAATGAGTAAGTCACAGCCTTTCCCTTGGCTTCCATCTTTGCTCTTCATCTGTTTGATAGGAAATCTATTCTCAGGGTCCCCATCTGGTATTAAAAGACTCAGATTAGTTAAGGAAGGGAATGCAGTTGGCACCTGATTATGTGCAATTCAGCACTATGCTTGCTGCTGTCTTGTACCATTTCCCAAATGTTCTTCATGCATAAGTCTGGCCTCAAATAGACTGGGAGCTTTTAGAAAGCAAAGGCCGAGTCTCCTGCTTTGCATACCTCCTCTCCACCGCCCCCATCCACCGCCACTCAGTCTGGCCCAGAACATCCTAAGTGTTCTACAAATACTCAAACTGAGATCCTTCAGGGCAGGAGAAAGGGTGTCATCATTTACCCCTGAGTTCAGATGAACCCAATCCCATGACCCCTGGTATGTACACCTGGTCCATAGCTTCGTCTGTGAAACAGGGACCCAAACATGTCATGGGATTGTCTTGAGAATGGGGTAAGATAAAGTAAAGGGAAAGCACTTATCACTCTGTAAAGCACTCTGCAAAGCACTCTGCAAATGTCCTTTATTTGCTCTGCGGCTCATTGGATCATTCATTAATTCATTAATTCATTAATTCATTCAGTGAATGTTTATTAAGCACCACGTACCTGCCAGGCACTATTCTAAGTATATGGATCAATAATGAGCAAGAAGAAGCAAGAGTACCCGCTCTCAGGAAGCTGGAGGTCTAGGGCTGAAGACAATCAAACCATCTCCTCATTGCAAATTGCATTCAGGCTGGGAAGGAAAGAGTGGGGCAGTAAGTTCAGGGTAGCAGGGGCTTGGAGAAGCCAGGTAGGATCACCTTGTGCGAACAGTGAAGTGATGACATAGGACATATATGTCTTCAGAGGGCAGGGAAGCACCTATAACTTTCAGGTCAAGGAGATCAGGCTTCAAGTCGGGGTTTGTTTTGTGACCTTGAGCAGCTTATTTTAACTTTGAGCCCCTCATATTTGCAAGCAGAACAGTCCCAGCAATGTTGATGGAGGTCACAGGGTGAGGTTGAAAGTGATCATGGTTACGAAAGTGCCTGGCACATGGTCTCTCTGGCTGGGATACAGTCCTGGTCCAGAAGCCACAAACTCCATGCCTCACTTTCCCCTTCCAGTCTCCTTTGCTTGCACATTCTCCCCTACCTCCCCAGGAGGAAGAAAAGGCCTTTGAATAGGACTTGGGTTTGGGAAGCAGCTCTCCCGGGCTGCATCCTTATGCATCAAGCATGGCCTCATCTGTCGAAGCTGATCATGTTCTGAAGGAAGCAGGACTGCTGCAGGCTGCGGGGAAGCTGAGGAAGCCAGGACACAGGCTCTGCCCTTCCTGTCCTGATGGCTGCACTGCCCAAGGAATCCCCCTTCACGCTTCTGTGCTGATACGGTCTCCACCAGAGCTGAGATGAGTTCAGACAGAGTTCAGCCACCCACGCAGCTGGGACACTGGCGGTAAAGCCCTCTGAGTTACCCAGATTCTGCTAGGAGTGTCTGTTTAATGGGGCGGGGGCAGGGGTAGTCAGGGAGAGGGGAAGGATATTCCTGGAGACCAAGGAAGTCATGGGTGCCAGCACTAAGCTTGGCACAAGGCAGATACTTTATGAATATTGATCAAATGGGTGTCTGGGGGTGGATGGAAGGATGGATGGAAAGGGGACGGGTGGCTAGATGGATGGAATCAAACATATTCTAACAAATGGTAAGTATCTGATAAAACCTGTGCACCCTTTTCCCCAAAGTTACCATGCAGGCAGCAGGAACACATGCTCGTGCTCGGTGTAGAATTTCAGACTCTGCCCCATGAAACACAGCCATAGACACTTTGTCCTAAGGAGGAAAAGTTATAGTAAGGGATTTGATCCATTCATCCCTTAGCTGTGTGCCTTTAACTTCTCTGATCCTCAGTTTCAACATCTATAAAATAGGTACAATAATTACGCCTATGTCTTAGGGTTGCTGTGAGGATTAAATGAAGCATTTAAATGCTTTAGTGTGGTACTCCCAAGTACCACAAGGTACTTGCAAGGCTCATGAGAAATGTAGGTCATTAACATAATCACTAATCTTCATTCATTCATTCATTCATTCACTCACAACTTTGTGAGGGCATCAAGTGAGTGCCTCCTGTTCATGACACCCGAGGGCTTGCTGCAGAGGTTGATGTTCACTGCATTAGGGACTCACAGTCTTAGGGGCTTAGATAAACAAGCCACTGTAACATCCCAGACTTCACCAAGATCCTCTCTAGCTCTGCTGCTGAGAGTCAAAGGGGCCAAAGTCCTAGAGACTCAGCAAGATCAGGGGTCCAGATCAGCCTAGGAGGTGAAGGTCAGGGTGGAGAAATCAAGGGTGGAGCTAGGTAGAACGGGATGCAGGCTAGAGGGAGTGGAAGTGAGACTTGAGAAGAGCAGGGCTGAGGTGGGGTGGCAGTGGCCCTGGGCAACTGCATTTCCAGGCCACAGTGGACAGGCAAGACTGAAATGATGGGGGCGGTGGAGACAGATGTCGTAGCTAGCATTCCTTGTCTTTCTGAAGTATGTGCAAAATGTGGCTCCATAATCTCCTTGGGTAAATGTCCCTTGGGTAAGGAGTCAACGGTGTTTCCTCCCCTGCTTTAGTCTCCTGAGGTGATGGAATAATTGCATCAGCAGTGGCGGCCACTATTTATGGAGTTCTTACTGTGTGCCATCGCATGCCTGATCTCACTTAATTATTTCAATAGCCCCATAAGGAAAGACTCTCATTATCTCTTGTTTTATATATGAGGAAGCTAAGGCACAGAGAGGTTAAGTAACCTGCCCGAAGTCACACAGTGAATAGATGGTGGAGCTGGCCTTGAACTCAGATGGTCTGACTCTAGAGCTCATACTCTCCATGTAGCTCTAAGCCCTCCTACTGCTCTTGCCACTGACTTCTAGCGCTGTTTCTCTAGGGAGGCAACAATTCACCAGGGACTCACGGATAGAAGAAACTGGTGCACAGGGGAGGGACAAGGGTCCCCAACCTTCTGAGTGGTGGTTGATGAGAAGAAACTGGTACACAGGAGAGGGACAAGGGTTCCCAACCTTCTGAGTGGTGGTTGATGGTGCACAGGGGAGGGACAAGGGTTCCCAACCTTCTGAGTGGTGGTTGATGCTCCCACCCATCCTCTTAGTGCCTGGGGGCTGCAGCTGTAATTACCAGCCTGCCGGGGTGCACACAGGATATCTCCCTCTTCAGCTCCTGCAGACTGAAGACCTGAGGAATTGAGACGGGGGGAGGAGGGAACAGTAACCCTGCTGCTGCCTGATGATTAGTAATCATGCCAGTGATGAGCTGATGAGCACGCCCCTGGCCCTGCACAGCCCGCTAAATCTGTCAGAGCTGGCTCCGGGCTCCCAGGCTTTCTGCTCCCAGCATTGCTGCTGCTGCAATTGGAGCCCGAAGAGGGAAGAAACCCAGGAGGAGGGAAGGAAGAGGGAAGGAGGAAGGAATAGGGGAGAAAAGGATCCCAGTTGCCCTCATGCTGAGGGCTGACCCTGGGACAGGACCTGCAAAAATGAGGCAACATAAAACTGAGATGTTAACCAATGCACCTTCTGTTATTTCGTATGGCCACACACCCTGTCACACATTTGAGCTGTGGCATTCACTGCTTGTGGCAGAGGTGGCACAGAAACAATGGTCATGTCTTGGATTTTGAGATGAAAGGCCTAGAAGAATATGTGGCCAGTTGGAGGGCAGGAGCAAGAGGGGTTTGCCCTTGCCCTCCACCTCAGGCGGAGTTTGAAGGTTGGTTATCTGTTCAGCACTGAAGCCCCAGACTTTGGCGGAATATGGGAGCTGAGAGCACACCCTGGTCTTTCCAAAGTGAAGCCTGGGAGAGTGAGCACAGTCCAGGGTCCCCCTCTAAGGCCTGCTGCCTCCTGTGTGTAGCAGGAGCATTGCATAACCACTGGCCTTCCTGACTTACCTCTCCTGGGCAAGTCTGGTAAAGAGAAGGGGAATCCCAAGAGTGGTGTGGTCCAGAAAACCCCCAGAGAGCCTGGAAAGCCCCAGCTGCAAACTGAATGGCACAGTGACCACAGAATGCACAGGAACCAAGACTTCTTGGGGTGCCTTCCAGGAGTGGTGATAGTCCTGCTCACCAGAGGTAGAGCCCACTTTTATGCTCCATGCTCCATAAGCCCGCCCCAAAACATACAGGCAACACTGGGGACAGGGCATGCTGAACTGATTGAGAGTTCTCTGCCACTGAGAGGAATGGGAACTTGGAATGGAAATTAAGTTCAGTGATTGAAGCAATAAGCAAAGTAACTTTCTGACACATCAGCGTGAGTTAGTTACCTGAACTTCTCCGCTATTCCTCAATGATCCTCACCATGCCACTATGGCAGGTACTTCTCTTTTCTCCATTTTATAGCTAAGCAAACTGAAGTTCAGAGGCATGGTGTAATTTGCCCAAGCTTCAAAGTCTGAGTGATCTGTAGAGTCTGGGTTAGAACCCGATCTCTCTGCCTTCAAAGCCAAGGCTATGATCCACTAAGGAAGGAAAGCAGATGGGAGCAGGGGAGGGAAGAGAAAGAACTGGGAGGAAACAGCAGTATTGAGAAGAAGAGGTGGGGTGATGGGGAGCCATCCTCTCATCCTCCCTCCCAGAGTGGAGTTGGTACTGAGTCAGAGAAGACTGGCTGTGAAGAGCCTTGGTCTTGGTTTAGAGGACACCACAGGACACGCGCACGTGGCCTGGCACATAGATGGCCAGGTGGAGGGAGGATGAGGCAGCAGCTCCAGGAGCCATGGGACTCATGTAGCAATTATTACTGGGACCCCCAAGAGCACCACCTTTCCTCCCAGAGTGCCCGCGGGAGCCTCTTCCTGAAAGGACAGGCTGGCCTTCTTGTTCCTCACTCTACGTGGAAGATCCCTTCCCAGGCTGCCATAAGACACTACCTTGACAAGAGCAGCCCTTCAAGATGGGTCCTGTTTCTGTTGCCCCTTCTTGCACTGGGCTGGCCTGAATCGAGTGAAGGGGTTGGGCACTCTAGCTGGTGTTGGGGGAAGCTAATTGATAGTCCAGGGCTCTCTTGCCCTAGGTTGGCATTTGCATGGTCCATTAGTATTCATGCCCACAGCTCAGGGCTGCTGTGGATGGAGGACGCCATGCAGATGAGCATCAAGCTGGGTGTGCAATGAGAAATTGGCGTGGCTTGCTGGGAATCAAGGCTACGGAGTAAGAGGAAACTGAGGAAGGCTGCAGACCTGAGACTGGGGCTTCTCACCTGGCTCCCACGCTGGGGAGTCTGCTGCCTGTGCTATATGGGCTCCCAGCCAATCCCTCCAACAACTCAGCCAGCATCCACCGAGCCCCTGCTCTGCCCCACCTGTCCTGTGATGGTACCAGGGATGCAGTGAGAGGTGAGGTGGGTCTGGTGCTGGCCCTTAGAAAGCTCACAGTCCCGTGGAGAGTGGAGTATGCATGTGAGAAGAGACATTTAATTCAACCTGCAGAAGGAAGAGTGGGGCATGGGGAGGGGGCCAGGCAAGGCTTCTCAAAGGAGGAAATGCTTGAGAGAGGCCCTGAAAGATGAATCAGAATTTGCCAGCCGAACACCACTCTCAACATGTGACTTCTGTGACTTCGTTCAGTACCCTCCTTTTTTTGTTTTTTTCCTTTTTTTTGAGATGGAATCTCCCTCTGTCATCCAGGCTGGAGTGCAGTAATATAATCTCAGCTCACGACAACCTCTACCACCCGGCTTCAAGCGATTCTCCTGTCTCAGCCTCCTGAGTAGCTGGGATTACAGGCGCCCGCCACCACACACAGCTAATTTTTGTATTCTTAGGAGAGACGGGGTTTCACCATGTTGGTCAGGCTGGTCTTGAACTCCTGACCTTGCGATCTGCCTGCCTCTACCTCCCAAAGTGCTGAGATTCTAGCACTGGTGAGCCACAACACCTGGCCCTCAGTGTCCTCCTCTTTAACCAACTGCAGAGGCGTCACTGTCTATTTCACTCTCATAAGGGTGCCCTGGTGAGCTGAGCAACAATGCTTCACCAACCCCATCTATGGACTCACAAACCTGCAGCTGGAGGGACTTTGGAGAAAGCAGGTCCAGCTACCATGGGTGACTTAACTCGATAATGCCTGTAATTCATGATTGAAGTGAGCGGCTGAGTCACCCAGAGCAGAGAGATGTTCCTAAAGATCTCCAGGGATGGAACCTTCCTAGCTTCTATATGCCACCTGTTCCAACCTCGTACCGTACCCAGATCTAGGAAGTGCTTTCAACATCTCATGAATTTCTGCTGAACTGAAGAGCATTGACTCTTACTATTCCAGGAAGAAGTGCATGGAATGCCTCATCTGAGAACCCATTGTGCAAGCTGCCAGAGCCACACAAAGCCCCAAGTGTCCCCAATTCAGCATCAGGGTGGGATGGCGGAGCTCGCAGTTGGTTGGGGATACAGATACAGATAGTAAACAAAACTTTCTACAACAGAAACCAAGTGGGCAGGACTGGAAGAGGGCTAAGGGATTTGACCTGAGCCTCAGGCTCTGATTCTGACTGTGCACATCTGTGGTATCATAGAAAGATATTTGGTCTTTGTCTCCCCTTCCTAGCACAAAGCTCCTAAAACCCTTGGAGTTTCCCGAGTGATGAGGGTAGAGGAGCATCTTTTGTTCCTATGCAGTGACTCTGGATGAGCCCTTGATAGCTTCAGGATTGGGCTGATCACTACAACGACCAAGCCTTGACTAGAAGCTTGGGACTTTCAGCCCCACACCCAACTTCTGGAGAGAAGGGAGAGGCTGGAGATTGAGTCAGTCACCATTGGCCAATAATTTCATCAATCACACTTACATAATTGAACTTCCATAAAAACCCCTAAGCAACAAGATTTGGAGCACTTCCCTGTTGGTGAATGCATCCAAGTGCTGGGAGAAAGGCATGCCTGGAGAGGGCACAGAAACTTGATGCCCTCCTCCCCCAACCCCATATCTTGCCTGATTGATCCATTCATTCCATTTGGCTGTTTCTGAGTTGCATCCTTTAAAACAAACCAGTAAAAATAAGTAAAGTGTGTTCCTGAGTTCTGTGAGCTGCTAGAGCAAATTACTGGACCTGAGGAAGAGGCACTTGGAATCCGTGACTTACAGCTCGTTGGTCAGAAGTGCAGGTGGTCTGAGACTGGCCACTGGTGTCTGAAGTGGGGGCGGTTTTGTGGGATTGGGCCTTTAACCTCTGGGGCCTATGCTAACTCTGGATAGTGTCAGAACTGGATTGAATTGTTGGGTACCCAGAACTGGTGTCCGAAAACTGGAGAAAAGTTGGCATAAGCAGAAAAAGAGAACTCCTCAACATCATTCTGACAACTCGGAGAGAGTCTTCCCAGAAAACAAGGGCTCCCTAGAGTTATACTATTGGAAGCTAGAGGGCATTTATGTGCCATGGAGCTGGGCCCTATTTTCACACATGGCTCAGGGAGGGGCGAGGTCTGCTCAGCAAAGCACAGGGAGATGGCGACAGAGCTAGGACCGAACTCAGGGCTCTGGAAAGTTTCCAGCATATTTGAAATGCTGTGAGTTTGCCGCAACTGTCCAGACCTCCCCTGTAGGTCTAAATGCACATTCATTGTTGGTTTCCTGTGAGCCATAAATGAACACAGGAAAAGGCTTCCTCCAAAAATGTTCCTTCTTCCCCTTTACCAAATGCCCTCAAGATGACATAATATCACATGAAGGTTGAACCACAAATATCTGGAGGAAGTTGGCAGTGATCTGGAATTCAGACTAAAGTATAAATGACTGATATTATACTGAGTCAGATTTGCTAGGTTAGTGATGAGGAGGAAATAAGAGCACCAGAGATTTGAATCCTGTTAGAGGCATGGGAGATGTGGGCCGGAAGAGTAGCCTGAGGCCTTCAGTATATCATGGAAGCACATGCGTGTGTTTAAAAATAGTATGAGTCCTGGCTGGGAAAGTCTGCACTAGGTAACCTCGTTTTTACTTCTGCTAGAATGCTATTTTGTGTGGTGTGTTCATTCATTCATTCATTCATTCATCTACCATTGACATTCACTGCACTCCTGCCTGTGCCTGACCCTGTTGTAGGTACCATGATATCGTGGTGACCAAGATAACATTTTCTCTGCTTTAATCTCAGAGGGAGGGGAGGTCTGGACTGACGGTAATAGGCAAGCAAATAAATGAATCAGATCATGTCCGATGATAGCAGCACTCTAAACTCGATCTTAGCCAAAAACCGAGAGGTGATGGTGACGTAGTACCCTAGAGGCAGTGGAAGGGCCCACCGTGATAGAGCTGAAGGGGTCATTCTGAGTAAGAAGGCCTCGAAAGAAAAGGAGACTTATTCTGAAATTTGAATGATAGGAATTACTCATGTTTAGGATTTGGGGCGAGAGAACTCGAGGTAAAAGAAACATCAATGCCCACAGCCCCATGAAGGAGGGGGCTGGGTGTGCTCAAGGTGCAGAGAAAAGGTGATGGGGCTGGCCCTAGGGAGCCAGGGGAGAGGTTGGAGAAGAGGCAGAGGCCAGATTTCAGTGGGCCTATGGTCCCTATGGATGTTATGAGCAGAGCAATGAGAAGCCAAGTGAAATTGTTTTATGACCTTTCCTTTGAGAGGATTGTAGACTCACAGAAAATTCCCATCATAATACCGAGTTTATCCTTCATCCAGTTTCCCCCAGCGGTAACCTCTTAGGTAACCACAGGACAATGTCAAAGTCAAAAAACTGACCATGTTGGCACGGTCCACATACCTTGTTTGGATCTCACCAGCTTTATATGCACTCGTGTGTGTGTGTGTGTGTGTGTGTGTGTGTGTTGTTCTGTGTCATTTTTATCACACATGTAGATCTATGTAACCACCACAGTCAAGGTACCAACTGTTTCACTGCCACAGAGGGCTCTTGCGGGAGACCCTCAGTTCTCCAGTTGCTTTGCTAAGGACCCAGTGGCTAAGTTTACTTAATGAGGCTGGAAATAGAGCATGGGTTTTAGCCTCAGGACTCATTCCCCAGGCTAGATCCCACCAGTCATAAAGGGGATAACTTCCTCCCTGAGCCTCCATTTTTTTCTCAGATTATCTGTGGAAGAGGAGTGTGAGTGATTGCTGCCTTTCAACTTCAAGGCCAAGCACAGTTCTGGGTCCAGAATCTCTGCCGTGAATAACGTCACAGTTGTATTTCGCGGTGTCTGCTCAGAACTGTCTGAAAGTATGGACATACCTGGGAGGAAGCAGGCAACCAAGAGAAGGGGGCCGAGCAATTGGAGAAAGAAGGAGAGAGGTCGGGGGTTGGAGCAGCTCTGGGGCCTTTCTGGGACACTGAGGGAGAGGAGAAGGGCCAGCCCCTGCCCAGAGACCTCCTGCACAAGGTCCTTACCCCCAGGACAGCCCTGGCCAAGGTCTGGCGGCAACCAGATAGTCTCATTCCTTCTCTGCTGACAATGTGCAATCTTGATCGCCTATAGCACAGCTTTTTCCTTCTCAAGGGAAATTTCCATCTGTTTCTGGCAGCAGTCCTCCATCTTTTGGGGTAAGTGCCGAGGTGACGGATGGTGCCATCATCCCCTACCTCTTCCTTCAGTGCCTGCAGCCTCCCAGGCTGCTCAATCACCACTCCAAGACCATTGGGTCAGCCTCCCTGCCTGGCCGGCCTCCTGCCCTCTGGCCTCCTGGGAGAAGGCACATCCTTCCTCTCTAACACTAATGAAATCTTCCTTCTGCTCAGGGCCTGGCTGGGGTCAGGGTCAGTACTCTTACCCACTTGGCTCAGTTCTGCACTCTGGCTCGGTAATTACACCCCACACCTCACTGTAGACAGACAGGCCCCGGCTCAGCTTCTCTGCACCTTCACCTCCTGGAATCTTAAAAAGTCTTCTCTGGGCTTCAGGGACTATGGGTGTGTAAATTCTCTCCCTCTTCCAGGTCCTCTACATGCCTGGCATCTGCTCACGTGGATGCCCCCCCAACCCCCAGCACTAACACTCGAGACACCCTTCCCCGGCCTCTGTTCCATCTGGCTGAGCCACAGTCCTTGCTCTTGACTTCGCTCATGTCATGTGGCCTCTCCCCCAGGAAGCCTTCCCTGGTTTACTTCACAGTCTGTCTCTATATTCTGGGACTAAAACGTGGTGCCTGCTTGCTTCTCAGAGCTCTGAACACCCAGCACTGGGAGCACTGGGCTTTGTACCTTGTAGGTGCGTACACTCAATTGTGAATGGATGAGCGGATGAATGAATTAATGTGTAATTATGTGTCTATCTTCCTCCTCTGATGCTTAACTGTGTGTTATTTTGTTTTGCTTTTTAACTGCTTCACAGAGAGTGATGATGGAAAATGCTTGAAGGAAGGACACTTTTCCTATGTGTTGCTACTCATTCGTCACCCAGGCTCATTCAGCAGACCTCATCTGCACCTGGCATGAGGACACAAGGGGACTCACAAACATGTCTCTGCCCTTCCAGAAGCCCTAATGCCATGACTCTTGACCCTTCCCAGGATCCTTTTGAAAATCCAATGAAACCATGAACTCTCTCCTAAGAAACACAAACATATCAAATGGTTAAAATATGGAGTAAGTGCCAAGAACCCCTGAAATCATATTTTAAGAAGTGTTGGTCTGGTGAGAAAGTGAGGCGAGGTGATTAGGCAATTTTAATATCTTTTGCTAATGGCTATTCCATCAGCTTATTTTGGGGGTTCACTGAAAATAAAGTGATTAACTCAGTTTGAGGTGGAATGGGGTGTTTCAGGTAGGTGGGGAATCAAGGAAGATATTTCAGAAGGTCTGGCTTTTGAGGAATGAGTAGAAATTTAAGAGGCAGGCAAAGGGAGGGGAGGAGGAAGGTGAACCAGCTTGTACAACATGCAGACCAGTGTCTAGTGGTTGCTAGGAGCTGGGAGGAGGGAGGAGTCAGGGTTTTTTTCTGGGGCAATAAAAACGTTCTGTGACTAGGCCAGGCACGGTCGCTCACGCCTGTAATGCCAGCACCTTGGATGACCAGAGTGGGTGGATTGCTTGAGCCCAGGAGTTAGAGACAAGCCTGGGTAACATGGAGAAACCCTGTCTCTACAAGAAGTACAAAACTTAGCTGGATGTGGTGGCATGTGCCTTGAGTAGTCTCAGCTACTTGAGGGGCTGAGGGGGGAGGATCGCTTGAGCTAAGGAGGCGGAGCTGCAGTGAGTTGAGATGGCACCACTGCGCTCCAGCCTGGGTGACACAGCCAGACCCTGTCTAAAAAAAAAAAATTCTGTGACTAGATGGCGGTGATGATTGCATGACCTTGTGAATATGCTAAAAACATGGAACTGTACACTTTCAAAGGGTTAATTTTATGCTATGTTATGTGAATTTGTGTTGGTTAATTTTGTGGAGTCAACTTGCCTAGGCCATAGTACCCAGTTGTTTGGTCAAGCACCAGCTTAGATGTTACTGTGAAGGGAATTTGTTCAAAGAAATTAACATTTAAAGCAAGAGTCTTTGAAGAAAACGAATTACTCTCCATAATTTGGGTGAACGTCACTGAGTCAGCTGAAGGCCTTCAGGGAGAAAGACAGAGGTCTCCCCCCAGGAAGAAGCAAGTCTGCCTGCAGATTATCTTCAGACTTGAACTGCAAGATCCACTTTTCCCTGGGTCTCCAGCTTGACTACCTGCCCTGCCGATTTGGAATTTGCCAGCCCCTAGAATCACGTAGGCCAATTCCTTAAAAGAAATCTCTTTCTCTCTCTAGATACATAGATGTGTGTGTGTGTGTGTGTGTGTGTGTGTGTGTGTGTGTGTAATACATAATAATGTGTATAATATATATACACACACATCCTGTTGATTCTGTTTCTCTGAAGAACCCTGACTAATACATGAAATCTACCTCAACTTAGACATGTTCGTTATGAGGAATTAAATAAATTCTAGTGAGACCGTAGAAGACAAATGCACAGCCGTGAATCACTGTGGTGCACTAAGGGTGCAGTGAGGCAGTTCAGCAAGGCAAGTGCAGGCTGGGGAGGAGAGAAAGCTGGCTGGGGCAGGCAGGGACCAGGCAATGGCTAGCCTTGACTGTCATGCCGTGGCCCTCTCTTGCCTGCAGGGTAGCAAATCTTAGTTGGGTTATTATTGATTGCAAAAACCAGACTTCAGCGAAAAGAAGAAGCTATGAGAAGGGTATGGGGCTCACACACTCATAAAATGCTTAACAGCCAAATCTAGAAACTGCCAGGAGACAGGGAAATCCCAGAAATCTTGGCAGCAGGAACTCATTACTTGGATTTCTTAAGGATAAATCAGTTACCACCACTTTTCGTTCTTGATTACTCTCGTCAAGATGCAGGATCTCAGGAAGGACAGTATGATTGATCACACTTGAGTCCACGGTCCCAACCCTTGCACTGGGAGTGCAAGGCAAAACCCCTTGTTTGAAATTCCTGCCAGTCTGCTGCTGCTGCTGCTGCTGCTGGGAAAATGGGGAGTTGAGTCTTGCAGGTGGATCAGCGGAGTACATGGCACAGGTGACACTGGAATCCCTGACCTGCTAACGAATGAAAGCAGGGGCCTAATGTCCGCTGAATGGAGCAGCTGGGCCTTTGTTACAGCAGGGACACTGCACCCACCTCTGGCTGTTTTAGGATCACAGACCACCTGTCGCCAGGGAACAGAGCTGTTTAGCAGGAGGCCTGGAGCTAGACAGGGCCCTGATGTTTCTAGCTGTGTGACCTTAGTCAACACATTCAGCATCTCTGAAATGCAACATCTGGGGGAAAAATGAAAGAAAAATGAAGCAACAGAGAAGAAGAAGGAGGAGAAAGAGGAGGAGGGAGAAGGAGAAGGAAGGAGAAGCAGAAGGGAGGAGGAGGGAGGAGGGAGGAGGAGGAAGAAGACGGAGGAGGAGGAGGGAGGAGGGAGGAGGAGAAGGAGTGAGGAGGAGGAGGAGTGAGGAGGAGGAAGAGGAGTGAGGAGGAGTAGGAGGAGTGAGGAGGAGGAGGAGGGAGGAAGAGAAGGAGGAAGAAGAAAAAGAATGAGGAGGAGGAGAAGAAGGAGAAGAAATGTAATGTCCTTATCTGTTTGGGGCAGGCAATTTTACCCACCTTCTGGGCTTCTTAGGATTAAATGAGAAAATGCATGGGGTAACATCTGGCCCAGGGTCTGACATATCCAAATGCTCTGTCCCTCCTTCCGTCCAGGGAAGGCCTCCAGTCTTGATGACGCTGAGTCTAGAGGAAGGGCACAGGCAACCTTTTCTAGTCTATTTTCAATTAAATTGAGCCCAGTTGGGGCTGGGGCTGGGGGTCCTTGGGCTGGGCTGGGTTGTTCTTTCCTTGGGCTCCCTATTTTCTCCTCCTCCTTCCTGTGCCAGGCCCAGAAGCAGCCTAGAGGCCTTGGCCTTCCTCTGAGACTGTCCTCAGCAGTCCCTCTCCCTGGCCACTTTGGGAAGGGAGGAGAAGCTCAGCTCTGAGAGGTGAAGGGTGTGCCTGGTGGAGACTCAGACATGCCCTAGCTCCCTTGATGATTCCTGGAGGCCCTTCCCAGCATAGGGTTTATGAATCCTCACGACTTCAAAGGTGGGCCGTGTGTCTGTGTGTGGGACTAGGCGTGCTGTTGACTCACAGGGCTCAGCTCTGAACCACCAGCCACCCTCCCTGTCCACACCCTAGGCCCAGAGCTGGGCTCTGCGGGCTTGAGTTTGGGATATGGAGAGGTGAGGTGAAGGAGGGAGCAATGGCCGCAGCTGAGGGAGGGAGGATGGGACTCCCTTCCAAGCCCAAGGCCAGAGGCCTGGGCCAGGCCAGGGTTGTGTAGGGGCATGAAAGATCCAGCTCTGAGCCCACTGAGTGTGGCTGCAGAGGAGGAGGGTGGCACGTGGAGGAAGATACGGAGAGAGCAGATAAGTGAGTCAGAGACACGGAGGAAGAAGGGAGGAGCAGAACGCAGAGAGGGTGGAAAGGTGGAGGAGCGTGTGAGAAGCAAAGGGCAAAAAGGAGCCCGGCCAAAAGAGATTTGGGAAAGGAAGAGGAGGAGAGGGAAAGAGGGAGGAGAGAGAAGGGGAGTGGGGAGACGGGTAGTGAGAAGGACATGTTGAGAGAAGAAAAGAAAGAGAATGGCAACAGAAAGAGAAGAGGAAGAAAAGACAAATGAGTAGACACAAACAGAACAGAGCAATGAAATGAACAACAGAGAGACAAAGGGGTGGGAACATAGACTTGGAGAGTGAGGAAGTCGGAGGGAGGCCTGGCGACCGTCAGGCTCTTGCCGGCCTCCCCAGTGTGCGATGGAGGGCGTGCTGGCTGGGAGTCACCTGCCAGCCTCCCGGAGGGCCCGCACCTGATCAGCTTGTTTTCACCATCTGAAGCTCTAAATGGTCTATTATCGCAGAGAGAGCTCTTCACATGCTTCCTCCCACCGCCACCCCCGGGGAACACGTGCTATATTTGTGAGGTGACTCATCTGGCTGCCACAACCTCTGGGATCCCAGGAAGAATGCACTTCAGGAGTTCACCTTCAATTGGCCACAGGGCAAGGGAGATGAGGTCTCGACGGGCAGAGGGTGTGGAAGGAGCCACTGGGATGAGCCAGTCTTCCATCTCGTGGGGGTCGGGCTGATGCAGACAGCCAGTGGGATGCTCTGTGGAGAGATGGCTTGATGTGACTGCCCCCCCTTCCCTGGGTGCCTTTTTTAGGCTCAGTCTCACTGAGGGACCTGAAAACTTGTCTAAGAAATTCCTATTTCTTTGGTAGCAAAGTGATGAGGTGGAGAATGGCTGATCTCTCTCCCTTCTGGCCACAACTTAACTCCCCCAGGCTGTCTGAGTGCCTCCGACCTCTCCTTTGTGGCATTCATCCATCACCACGTCACACTCATTGTGAAGTTTTCTCATTATCATCATGTCTTTCATGCCAGTAGACTGAAAGCTCCCTGACCACAGAATGAACCAATGAATGAACACATGCGCCTCTTTGGGAATCTACAGATGCTGCATTTCTATCCCACAGAGGTATTTTTGACAACCATAAGGAAGGTGAAGTTCAGAGACAGGCAGGCACTAACTTGCAGGATACAGCTATCAAGAAGAGTAGGGATTTAGCCGACCAAAACGTGACTGATTGTAGGGTTGTCCCGACCATCTGGGACCCTGCAGCCCCACACAGATCACCGTCAACATGAATTGCCCGAATTACCCCGGTTACGTAGTGATGGGTACTCTCCTCTTGCATGTTAACTCAATACAACCAGCCAGATGTCCTTAAAGAAAAAGAAGCGAGAGGGGCTGTAGCAGACAGGAGAGGTGGTCTTAAAATAGAGAGGCTGGCTAGGTCCGCTTTAAGGGGATTCAGAAGCTGACTGCAGATTTGGGCAATATCCCAGTGACGGTCACTAGAGAGTGCAAGAGTTACATTTCCTCCTGGGAGGGAATGTTGGCTTTCATCTATTCAGTCCAAAGGTCCCCAGCCCTGGATCACCCTAAGGTGTTCCCACCGCAACCTGGGTTCCTCTTACCCCACAGTTACCTGTGATTTCCAGGCCTGGATGAGAGGGCAGGTGAGCTCCAAAGAAACACCTGTCTCCACAGCCTGCAGGGGCACACATGTACTGCCCAAGCTATCTGGCTTTCCGGGCCCAAGACCCACTTTTGACTCTATTTGTCCTTGGAAATAAAAGGGAAGAAAGGCTGTTTCTTCCACCTCATACTTTAATTTAGAATTTAGGCTTACGTTTGCCAGGGACACATGGAATCTAGTCATGACCTATTTGAAATACTGAAACACCGGATAAAAACTCTCAGGACAGAAGGTGTGGGATGATAGTAGCAAAATGTTTCCCCTGATAATTGTCCCAAATTTATGCCTCTAAACATCACCAGAGCTGTGTCAGGGGAAGGCAGAATGGGTGGAAGAAGGCTTTGGAAGTTATAATTTTGGAGCTAATAAAACCTCTCTTTCGGACAGGCTTGGCCTTGGACATTGCTTGACACCCACAGCGTACCAGATGAAATCTGGTCTCTGGGGACCTTTAAAACTTCAATGCCCAAGCCTCAGCAAAGACAAATTACATAAGAATGTCTGTGAGCTATGGCTTTTGTGGAGAATGATTCCTCACAACAAAGACATCAGATGTATCTAATTCCGGGCGCTGCCACTGATCATCTGTGAGTCCCAGAGAAATCACTTCACTTACTTGATCCTTGGTTTCCCCAAAAGTAAAATGAAGCAAGTCATGGTGCCAATATTGTGGGGCCGTTGTAAGGGTTTTATGATATAATAACTGGAAAAAGCCCTATACTATGCCTGACACACATTAGGGATTCAAACATTTGCCATTATAATTGTATTGTTATTATTCTTATCCATAAATATTGACTAATCTCTGGCTAAAATTCTACCCTTCTTTGAACCCTGGGGAAAGCATAGGAACATGATGGTAGAGGGGCGCTGTTGGGGGAAGGTTAATGGAGGTGTCCTGTGCTGCCTAAATGACAAACCTCTTCTCAAAGTGGACTCCAAACAGAAGTGTCTTTTCCTGTTAACAGCTGCTTGGAAAATATTAATATCACCTATATTCTCAATCAGCCTGATACACCATCACAAGGGGAAATGCTAACCTGGCTGGCTTGGTTTAAGACATAGATTGCAAAGCATCTCACAACCACAGCCAACATTCTGTTAATCATATCGGAGGGAAGCAGCATGCTTTAGCAGTTGATGGAGGGCAGGGATTTAAAGAATTTACTTTACTACCTACATAAACAAAGAATAAGGCTTAGAAACAAGCGCTGAGAAGCAAGGAGGGGTGAATTTAGTTCTGATGTGAGCAATGCAGACCACTCAGGAAAAAACTCACCATGGATGAGGCCCTTCTCGTCACTCTAAAATAAACTATAAATAGCTATCGTTATAAAGCATGGGTGGGGTTATTCTCAACATTTCTTTCTGTCAAGGTAATAAATCCCAAATTCATAAGCCCCTTCAGATACGGTTAGATCTTCTATACTTCTATACCCTTCAATCAAGTTACCAAGGATTTATGAGAAATATCGAGTATATTTCATAAATATTTATTTAATAAATATAAAGCAATAGAAAAGTGAGGTGTAATACATAGCTTGGATGAAGGGTTAAAATGTTAACTATGCCATTGAGAAAATGGGTTTGCCATTCTTACATTAGAACAACATAATGGAGCAATGCTAACGTTAAATTGGGAACACTAAGGTGAACTCAAATATGTTCCCACTTCTGTCACTAACAGTGGAGACAGCAGCAGCAGCAATAGTACTAATGCCCACCACCAACTCTCACGCGCCTCTAAATGCCCAGACTTTGTCTCTAAAAGTTTTCTGCACTTAAAGAAGCAGGGGCCCTTTGGAAGATTTGTTGTGAGTAGGGTAAAATCAATGGTTAAGCCTGGAAACTTCTTTTGTGACCAGAAAGCAAAGATGCTTTCTAGAATATCACAGAGCGGTTCTGGAAGGACTAAGAAGCTGGATTAAAGAGGCTTCCTCTGGTCAAGCTCCGAGATTTTGAACATCAAATAAGCTATAATCTATTAAAACACATGAAGTCTGTGAAAAGTCGTTAAGTTCCCAATGAAGCTGTGAAGAGAAAAGTTGGTGTAAATGATGAATGTGATACGGCTTTATTTCGTATTATTTTAAATAGCAGATTTATATGTAGGTGATATTACTTCTTCTAGTAAATATGTGTTGGATTATTAAGCATCAATAGGCACTTTTCTCTGTCCTTGTAAGAAGGAAAGAGTGAATTTCTAATACATCTAATAGTCTTAGGAAAAAATAGAAATTAGTAGTCATGCTTGGTAACACATAAAGAGAACTCATAATATGGCAGGAAAATTGTCTAGCTGTGCTCATAAGGACAGCAGACTTCAGGGTTTAAATTCCTCATCTCGGCCAGGTACAGTGGCTCATGTCTGTAATCCCAGCACTTTGGGAGATTGAGGCAGGTGGATCACTTGATCCTAGGAGTTTGAGACCAGCCTGGCCAATATGGAAAGACCCCATCTCAAATACAAAAAATATGGAAAATACCAGGCATGGTGGCATGAGAATCTCTTGAACCCGGGAGGCAGAGGTTGCAGTGAACTGAGATCACAACACTCACTCTAGCCTGGGTGACAGAGCGAGACTCTGTTTTGGGAAAAAAAAAAAAATCCCTGGTTTCCTAGGAGATGAAGCACACTTTAGGAAAGCCTCTGGTCGCAGAAAAGGATACCCATGTGAAGGCCTGGACTTTTACATTCTTAGTCAGGCCACATTTAATCTCAAGTACAATAATATTGGGAGACACTTTATCACTTTCAAATAAGAATCAGTAACCCCAGACCTGCTGGCCTGAGAAAATAGTATTTTTCTTCTGGTTCTGGAAGAAATTTGTATTCTTAAGAGAAACTGTATCACTTTATACTCTAATCCTAGGAAATTACCATATTGACTCTAAGAAAGTGAGAAAATGTAAGAATAAGTATAAAAATGTTTTTTAAAACCAATATATGTCCATGATCTTCCTACCTTTGTAGCCAGTGTAAAGGTAAGTATAAGCATATATTTTTCAATCAGTGTGATGTTTTGTGTGGGTTCTTGCTGACATTTAAGTATTTGAAACATTTAAGAGAGTCTGACATATTAAACTTATGGTTTTAATTAAACGTGTTGGAGAGTGTAGTTAAATATTTTTGTAACCAATGGTTTATAAGTTTGGGAATTTATAATTGGTTCAATTTTTAATAAGTTTTTGATTGATAAATTATGCAGCTAGTGTTTGAATGTCAAGAGGAATATTGTTTAATAGATGTGTGAGGTTGGGGAGTTAAATATTAAACAAAGCACAAATAGGAATCAGAGTGTTCCTGATTCCTACTTGTGCTATAATATTTAACCGATTCCTGAGTCAGTTTTGGTGACAAATATCCTACCAATGCGTCACAGCCAAAATTCCAGAGCCCCCATGTGGGCAAAATGACTTGTTATTACCCTCATGGAAATGTAGTAAGTACAGAAGGAACTGATGATACATTTTCCTTGGGATATGTCATGCTGAGCTTGCATTTTACTATGGTGATTCTTAAAAATGGAGAAGTCTTCGATGTCTTAAAAAGAATTGATCAAATGGAGCTTTTCTAGGTCCTTTGCAGAAGGTGAGGGGTATCTTCGGGACAGGATTCCTACTCCCTCCCCCAGTTGTCTCTAGTGCTTTCCGATAGTGCCTGTTCGGACTTGAAGTTTACGTCTTTTCACTCAGAACTCTGAGATTCTTATTTTATTAACCCATATAATCAGTATTTTATAGTTAAGGAAAACATACACCATTACCAGCTCAGTGCCTCCAGCTGGTGACTTCTTAGAAATGCGACAAACCCCTCAGTTCTCTTAGCACCTAAAGGAGCAGGGTCCTCTCTGAAGGCTTGCATCCTAATTGATGCCACACATTTGTGGGTTTCTCTGCTTTGATGCCTCCTTGACAGACAACTTGCAATCCCCCTTTTCAAGGTCTAAAGAAAACAGGATTGCAACATTTGGAAGCAAATGCCCTGCAAATATTGCCAACCATTTTTTTTCTTCATTTTCATTAACCACATTAAGAGTCATGCATGAAACTTAGATCTATATTGGTGTTTCATTTACAGGAAGTGTTCAGCTGTCTGTCATTTTTATTCACCCGAAGCACCTTGAACATCCTACCGAACTGTAATCTTGAAAGCTAATGCTTCGTGAGAAACCTTTTGTTTTTCCCTTTGGAGCTTACAAGTGTGTCCTATTTAAAAGAAACCCAAGATGCCAAAATTCTCACATAGAAACTTAGACATGTTGGCAATTGTTCTTGCAATGGAAAACTGGACTTGGTAGGGAGATGGTTCCCCTGGGAAACCGACCATGGGAAATTGACTTTGGAGTCACACGGTCTTGCAGTAAACCTTCAGACGTTGGCTGAGTTCAGAGTCCCTAGGACCATCTGGAGTTGCCAGCCAGAGAGTAAGACTGGCTGGCAGAGAGAGGGTCCCAGAAGCCTGAGGGATCTACGCGCCATCAGGTCGGACATAAACAGCAGGTGGCCTCATGGGACTAGAAGGTCAGGGGACTTGTCCTCCAGCCACAAGTGCTGCAGAGTCTCTTAGTCCATTAAAAGGGCCAGATTAAAGGAACGCACATTCTTGTCCTAAGTCTGCAATATCTTTCTAACCATTGTGCCACCAAACTTTATGACAATTATATAATAACTAAGCAAGGAACTTACAAAAGATATCAAACAAATACAACTACAATAAGGTCATTTAGATAAAGCCCCAAATCATTACCTGGCCTCGCAGGCCTCCTATAATTTGACCGCTGTTGCCTTTCTGGCTTCATCTTGGCAGGTCCCCTCACGTATCCTCTGCGCTGAAAGGTGGAAGTAGGTGTCTTGGATTCAACCTCCCAGGAGGCAGGAAGGTCTGAGATTCCCTTCAATGACCCTTCCTCCATAAACCTTCCCCTGACACCTCCCCAGCAAGTTGAACTGGTACCATCTTCCTTAGATGCACCTCTGTTGGAGTCTTGTCACACTCTACTGCAAATATTAATTTACAAATCTATGAAGATGTGAACTCTGAAGACAGGGCTGCGTTGGATTCATCGCTCTCTCTCCAGTGGCCTGTAGAGAGCAGCACTCAAAAATGTTTGTTCAACAAGAGAGCAATAGCCACTAATGACTCCAAACCAAGATCTGCACATGTACCCCAGAACTTAAAGTACAATAAAGAAGAGATAACCCACGAAATAAACACCTTTAGAGGGCAGTTATATCTTAGACTTTTAACAAGAAATATTTCCTTTCTGATATATATGTATATATAAATGTATATGCATATATAATGTGTGTGTGTGTGTGTGTATAAAGCCCCAGAGTGAATTTACAGATCCAAGTAACATTTGGGAAATGTCTTCAATTTCTCAGCCCGAGAAAAGGCCATTTATTTACTGACATATTTATTTACTTAATTCTACTTTTTTGAGCAGTCTTAGGTTTACAGTAAAATTGAGCAGAAAGTACAGAGAATCCCCATGTATCTGTCTCCATACACCTACCACTTCCCCCACTTCGACCTTCCACATTAGAGTGGTGCATTTATTACAATCTGTCAACCGACATTAACACATCATTATCACCCAAAGTCTATAGTTTACATTAGGATTCGCTCTCAGTCTTGTAAGGAAGGCCATTTATAATAGAAAGAGTTTGCATTCCCAAACGGTCTTTGTGCTTCGTAATTTATGTTGAACATTACTGCGAGGATGTGGTAAGAATATTTCCATTTTTCCTGAATAGGAGGATCTTGAGACTCTTTGATATACAGTAGGGAGTGATGTGTTAGCTTGTGGGATAGCAATGCTTTTCCTTAAGAATGGATCTCCAAAGCAGAAGTCAGCAGAAACATGTGATTTTCTGTGCCAAAATTTGTCTTACAATCAAAATTGCAGGCCGGCAGCCATTTCAGTGAGTCATAGCACTATCCCGAGACCATAACTTTGATACAAGCCACTATGGAAAGGCCAAAATTCAAGACAAATTACCATATGCCTGTTTTTTAAGGCTAAATAAAATTTTTTTCTATTCATATTGTGTCTGTCAACAGTATGCCTTTAACTAATTAGCCGTGAAGAAGGGGGAGAAAACCCAGACTAGAAGAGAGGAGAAGTTTACCTTCTAATGTATGACACTAAGACAGTTAAGTCAAAACGTAGAGAAACAGAATCTGTTTGTTCCTGTTGGAATTGAGAGGACAGCTTGACATTTTGATATTTCATCATCTGTTATTGTAATTAGAGATATGAGCACCTAAAAATTTGGAACTGCAAATTAGAAACAAGTTTAGGCTGGGTGCAGTAGTTCATGCATGTAATCCCAGCACTTTCTGAGGTCAAGACTGGCTGATTGCTTGAGCCCAGGAGTTCAAGACCAGCCTGAGGAACATGGCAAAACACTGTCTCTACAAAAAATACAAAAATTAGCCAGGCGTGGTGGCACAGGCCTATAGTCCCAGCTTCTTGGGAGTCGGAGGTGGGAGAATCAACAGGGGTTGAGGTTGCAGTAGATGAGGTGGCACCACTGCATTCCAGCCTGGGTGACAGAGTGAGACTGCGTCTCAAAAAAAAGGGGGGTGTTAAACAAAAATTATTCCAATAATCATTTCATCTCCCTGACCCCAGAAAAAAGCAGGGGCCACTTGCCACCCTTCAGCCTACTCCTGACAAGGGAGGATATTGGGTGATTCAGGACTTGCTCCTGAGCTGGGAATAGGATCAGCTTCTTCTTGGTGGGGGGGGGTGGGGGGGTGGATTCCTGAACAAAATTGGGTCTGTTAGCAAGGAAGTAGGGGGAAGGGAGGGGGGGACATGGGGATGGGCTAGATAATCAGTCTGCTCTGGCTTTGAGGGCTCTTGTGGCTCTGCCCTAAGGACCCCCTGAAAAGGCCCTGCTGCAGTTGTGTTTGGAGCAGTATCCAGAACAGAAAGATATATTGAGATTTCCTGTAACTTTGTGACTTCTCCTTTTGTTTTGTTATTTTTATCCCCTCTATTTCCCTGTCTTACCAGCAGTGAGAGCCCTTAACTTAGAACAACCTAAGAAAAGCTGCTGTCTTGTTCCAGCACAGCCGCGTGGGAGTCACCTCTCAGTGGGTCTGCAGCAGCAGCCAGGGAGGTTCCTCTTAGCACGGCCCTCCTCGTCTGGACAGAAGCGAGTAGACTAGCTTCCAAAGCCGTGTTTGAATAGCACTGAGGCCAGTGCCTGGCATGCAGGAGGTGGTCAACGTGAGGCTGAAATAAATGTGCAGAAATGGATATGGTAGAGAGGGAAGCAGAGCAGTGAAATAAAAAAGCTTGGAGGTTGGTCAGACCTGGGTTCCACCCCCAGCATGGCTGTTTCCTGGTTGTGTGACCTTGGACAAGTCACTTATCCTTTCTGAGCGTCTATTTATTTATCAGCAAAATGCAGATAGTATCATTGAAGCTAGAGGAGTCTGTGGGAATCGGAAATAACATACGTAAAGCTTACAGGATGGAACCTGGTGCTTACTAGGTGCTCAATAAATGGAAGCTGATTTCTCTCCTAGACCAATGCTCTTGTAGGGGAGGGAACAATGGTTGACCCCCACACTTCTAGGCTTCTGTCTGGGCTATGAATTAACTTGACATTAGATTAGCAGAAGAAAAAGCATTTCTAATTCCGTGCCTAGGCATGGTGGAGCCACAACACATGAGACTCAAAGATGGGCCAGATAATTGACGCTAAGATAGCGTCCTGAGCTACAGAAAGGAACAGGAGCAATTGGGGCTTCTCGAGGTGGTGACGTAACGGGAGGGTGAGGGGAGGAAATATATGATAAGTAAATGTTGTCTCCTTGTAAAGATAAAAAGCCTCTCGGGTAATAAAAGTTGTCTCTGAGCCCTCTTCCTGATGCAGACTGTTTTACTAATGT
Source organism: Sapajus apella (assembly GCF_009761245.1). Classification (NCBI taxonomy): domain Eukaryota; kingdom Metazoa; phylum Chordata; class Mammalia; order Primates; family Cebidae; genus Sapajus; species Sapajus apella. The sequence continues at coordinate 52,571 of NW_022437019.1, forward strand.
GGATTTCCTTTATAGATGTAAATTTCTTTTATAAAAGGACAGCTTTTCAGAGTTACTCCTGCTTCTGCAGTTTCTCGTAATAACCAGTTTGAAAAATGCCGAAGAAGTAGATGTGGGTGTGGCATGTTCCTGGTCTCCTATAGTCATATTTTGGAGAAATGCGTTCTGACACCCAACACAGTCTAATTATTTTCTAAATTCATGTGCCACATTCTAGCCCTGTGTCACCTGCACCAACACTACCTGTCTCCTTGCTCACGCCACACCCTGGTGTGAGGCTGGGGCAGAAAATTGGCAAAGACGCCGGGACCTCCTTGCCATCATGGGATTTGTGGGTCAGCTTCCCTGGGGGTGGGTTTCTAAACAAAACTGAGTCTGTTAGCAAGGAAGTGGGGTAAGCGGAAGGGAGGAAATAGGGGTGGGCTTTGTGAATGAAGTGGCAAGAGTGGAGTCTGTCCCCTTGTAAGACCACAGGTGTGGTATGTCATGAGCACAGGTATCACTCACGGCCCCCATGCCAAGCTGTCAGGGACCCTGGTACTTAGCCGAACCTCTGCGTTCCCTTAGACTTCAGTGTAAGGTTGTTTTGATTATAAAAACTTCTGGTCCCTCCCTGATTTCTCATGGGTGATGACTTCATTGGTAAGAAGGTGGACTCTGGAATTGGCCAGAGTTCTAATACTGGCTCCACCATTGACTGGCTTTGTAACTTTGGACACATTGCTTTTGTCTCCCTGTGCCTCAGTTTTCTCAGCTGTAAAACAGGCATAACACTGGTACACATCTTACAATATTAATAACAAGTACAGCGACTGTGAGATTTAGCTAGGTAGTACCTATGACATCCTTGGCATAGGGTCTGCAAAGTACTTAATAAATGTCAATTATAGACAGTTCTCAAATGAAGATATACAAATGGCTAACAAACGTATGAAAAAATGCTCAACATCACTAATAATCGGGGAAATGCAAATCAAAACCACAATGTGATACCACCTCGCTCCTGCAAGAATGGCCATAACAAAAAAAAAAAATTAAAAAGCAGTAGATGTAGGTATGGATGCACTGATCAGGAAACACTTCTACATGTGTTAGTTGGAACGCAAGCTAGAACAGCCGCCATGGAAAACAGTGTGGAGGTTACTTAAAGAGCTAAAATTAGAACTACCACCTGATCTAGCAATCCCACTACTGGGTATCTACCCAGAGGAAAAGAAGTTTACACGAAAACTCACACACACATGTTTATAGAAGCACAATTCACAATTGTAAAATTGTGGAACCAACCCAAATGTCCATCAGTCAAAGAGTGGATAAAGAAGCTGTGGTGTACATATACAATGGAATACTACTTGGCCATAAAAGGGAATGATTAACAGCATTCGCAGTGACCTGGATGAGATTGGAGACTATTATTCTAAGTGAAGTAACTCAGGAATGGAAAACCAAACATCGTATGTTCTCACTGATGTGTGGGAGCTAAGCTATGAAGACACAAACGCATAAGAATGAGGCAATGGACTTTGGGGGCTTGGGGGGAAGGGCGGGAGGAAGGTGAGGGATAAAAGACTGAAAATAGGGTGCCGTGTATACTGCTCAGGTGACAAATGCACCAAAGTCACCACTGAAGAACTTACTCATGTAACCAAACACCGTCTGTACCCCAATAACACATGGACAAATAAAAATTTTTCAAAAGTCAGTTATTACTGTGATCATCAGAGACCCCCAATTTCACCCCATCCCTTACCCAGGCAGGCAGACCTACAGGCCCGTGAGGCAGGTGCCACCCCAGCATGAATCCACCCTTGGAGTTTTGCCTCCAGCTGCCTGGGAAGTCCTCTCATTGCAAGAGTTTTCTTCTGAATCTCACAGTGGCTCTGTCCAGTTTGGACTGAGATAATTCCCATCTTGTACATGAGAAAGCTGAGGCCCAGAGAGGGTGCCTTCCTTCTGCAAGATCTGAGCACGATTTGCAGCAAAGGAGGATTGAGTCCCAGGTCTCCTGACTCCATGTTTGGTGCTCCTTCCATCCCACTGTTAGTCTGGAGAATGAGGAGGGTGAGCTGCTTCCCCAAACCCAGCTCCTGTGGAGGCCAGAAAAGGCTCTGACACTTCCACCCTACACCCTCCATGCCTCCCACGTGGCTGCCAAGAGGCCTCTGACGGAGATGTGAAAAATGAACCACTAAATGTATCATGACTTGTAAGGCTGTCTTGATAATTAAATTTTATTAAAATGAACACCAAGAAATTTCCTGACATGGTCTGCGTGGTGGAGCTCATCAAAAGGTGATAAATGAGTGGGTTCTGGGGAAAGAGGATCTAAAGGGGACAGAGAGAGAGGCCCCAGGGTGGAGAAGGGAGGGAGGAGGCAGGGGGAGGCCCAGGAGCCCTAAGCAGCAGTTCAGTTAAGCACCTGGCCGCTGCTTCCCTGCTTTGCTTGGAATTACTGCTGAGGGCACTCAGGGTCTTGCAGACTGGCATGCTGAGCCCAGCTTCAGTCACGACAGACTTTAAGCCCCAGCTGGGCCACCACTAACTGTGGCAGCTCTCCCTCCTGGGTCTTCCTCCCTCCCTGAGCTGTGAAAAGGGAGACAGATTGGAGCAAACTACTCTGACCCCCGAAGGGAAGTGGGTGGCCATCCATTTTTGGAAAACTTGGTCATTTGGTCTGCAGGCATCAACTAATGTACGCACCAAACAGTATTTTCTTCCGGACTTGGTATTGGGACTGGGGAAGGTGTTATTTAGAGCAAGTCTGTTACTTGGATTTTCCACATTAAGCATTGATTGCTTTTGTACAGAAAATGAATGAACACTTCTGCCCCATATACATTCTAGAACACTCACCTGATAGTTCAAGATAGGGGGTGAGATGGAGCAGAGACTCCTTTTAGGAGCCTGTCAGGTACTCATCCCCCCAAGCATGGAGATAAAGGAAAATCTCGAAATTCCAGGCACCTAGCTAGCCTCTAGAAGTAAATGAGCAACCTGACAAGCAAGAAGGTAATGGTAGCTTAAGACAATAGCTAAGGAAATTAGAGTCACAGGGTATTCGGTTTCCTGTAGAAACTAAAGATAACATCTCAACCTATGTCCCTGAGTTGTGTTTCGGAAGCCCAGACCTCCACTAAGTGAAAAGTTCAATGTGCTGGCACAAGGAGCTCAGATAAGGGGGAACTGAGGACCGAACTCAGACCGCCATGATTTCTTCTAAGTTTCTTCCTGAGGGACCTGGAAGAGATCAGGCCCACACACAAGAGCTAACATTCTTTTCTGCCTACCTTAAAATTTTAGACAAACCCTTACCTCTTTAACACATCACAAACTGGAAAATCTTTGACTCCGCCTTTGACTTGCCACACTCCCAAACTTCTGCTTCAAGATGTCTTGCCTTTTCAGGCCAAATGAATGCATAGCCTCCATGTATTCAATTATGACTTTGCCTGTAACCTCTGCCCTTCTATCTTTAAAAGCTCTTACCTGTAAGCGATCGGGGAGTTCTGGTCTTAAGCATGAGCTCTCCAATTCTGCTTGCTTGGTGTCATGCAATAAATGCCTCACTTTCTCTGACTGCAATCCCAATATCAGTGTTTGGCTTTACTGTGTCAGGTGGGTGGATCCAAAATCAATTCAGTAATAAGAGTACAAGTTTACTGAGAGATAGGCCCTGCCCTTGGGGAGCTCACAGTGATCTGGGGGAGAGGGGGCATGAGGCGAGTCTGTGGTGCTAAGGGCTGGGGCAGAGGTAAGCCCAGAGTGGCTAATGTGGGGCATAGGGAGGAGCCTCAGGAGAGGTTTGCTGGGCAAGAGGATACCTGTGCTGAGATGTGAAGAAGAGCTTTTTCACTATTTAGTAGAAGAGAGGAGAAAAGGAGAAAGTGGGGGCCAGATGAGCCAAGTGAAAGTGTAGAGGCATGAATAAGCACTGGGAATTCAAAGACTGACAGCTAGTTCTGTAGGAATGGGGCAGCAGCTCAGATTGGCTCTTCCGTTTTCACACAAGGATATCAATTCCACCATCTGTCTGGCTGATAACTCTGCCTTCAATCAATAATAGCCCAGAATAATGGCATTCTGGGCCTTGCCAGGAAATACACGAACCTCTGTTATCCCCATCTCTTATTAAGAAAGAGAGAAAAGCTCTTATTAAGAAAGACAGAAAAACTCTGAAGGAATTGTTATTTATAGAGGATTGAGTGAAGGACATTCATTCTGAAAGAGGATAGGTTTTATCCTTGAATCAAGTCAGGTCATCAGAAAACTTGTACCCAAGGACAGAGAGATCAATGGGACAGAATGGAAAGGCCAGAAATAGACCCAGATACAAATGGGGATTCAGTGCTTGATAAAATGTCTTTGCAATGCAGTGAGGAAAAGATGGCTCAGCCAGGGGACACTGTCTGGAGAGCTGACTAGCCATTTGGAATAAAACAAAACTACAGCTTCACACCTCACATCCAACCACGATTGATCCAACATTTACACGTGAAAAAACGAGTCTATAGAATAGAGGAAGAAAGCATGGACAATGTTTTCATAATATTAGAGTAGGAGAAAGTCATTCTAAGAACACAAATCTCAAAAGCCACAAAAGAAAACGTTGAAAATTTTGATTACAAGATCATAAAAACTTCTAGATAATGATAATGATATGCATAACATCAAAGGGAAAGAGATAGGGAGCAGGAGAAGGGAGACTTTCAAAGGGAAACTCCGGAAGAGTTTTAAGTAAGAGATTGTAGGGTAGAGGATGGAGTGTGCCATGAATTGTCAGAGTTTTATATTTTGAAAAAACATCTCTCTGGCTGTGCTGTGGATTGGCGAATGAGAGGAGACTGGAGGTAGAGAGACATACAGCGCAGGTGAGAATCCGAGAAAAGGCTGTTGTGATGGGCTGGATAGGAGATGGCAAAAGCTTGGGCTAGGCTGTAGCTGGGCAGCATGCAGTAGGTGGAATGGAAAAAAATCTGGAAACAGCAATCCATATGAGGTTCGGCAGTGCACTGGATAAAGCGGTCACAGGGGAGCGGCTGTCAAGGACTTCCACTTTCCACGCTCATACCCAGATGGTGGTGGTACCAACCGCTGAGACAGGAAAGACAAGAAAGGATAGATCTTGTGGTGAGGGTGGGAGGTGTATGGTTTTTTTCAGACTTGTTGAATTTGAGATGCCTTTATTTATTTATTTATTTATTTAATTTATTTATTTCTGAGATAGGGTCTTACTCTGTTGCTTAGGCTGGAGTGCAGTGGTGTGATCTTGGCTCACTGCAGCCTCGACCTTCCGGGCTCAAGCCATTCTCTTATCTCAGCCTTCTGAGTAGCTGGGACTACAGGTGCAAGCCACTGTGCCCAGCTGATTTTTTGTATTTTTTGTAGAGATGGGGTTTCTCTATGTTGCCCAGGCTGATCTAGAATTCCTTAGCTCAAGCAATCCTCCCACCTTGGCCTCCCAAAGTGGTGAGATTACAGGTATGAGCCATTGCATCAACCCTTGAGATGCCTTTGAGCAGAGCCAACCTCATAGATGAGGAATCTGTGCAGTCACATAAGGTCCCATATTTGATCTAATGCTCTTTTCGTCACCATTTAGAAATTCTTAATAATTTTTACACAAGAACTTGCATTTTAATTTTGCACCCAGCCTGCTTCTGCCTTTGAGTAACCCAGGAGTCAACGCTGTGAAATATTCAGAACTCTCAGGAGCATGGTGGAAGCTTCTGGGCTGGATATAACCAATGTGGGAATCATCTGCACTTAGGCAGTGACTGGAGACCTGGGCAGGAGGCATTCCCTTCAGGAAATGCTTAGGATGACAAGAGGACAACTAGGGACTGAGTTTTCAGGTACTTGGAGATGTAACATCTGGGTAGAAGTGGGTATGAGAGTAGAAGGGGATGGAGCAGCAGGAGAATGTGGGACGCCCATGGAAGGGAGGCGTTAGGGAAAGAGGCTATGTCAAAAGCCAGCCGGAGAGCAAGAGGTGAGAGAACTGAGAAACCTTTAGCGGGTTTGGTAAGGTGGAGGACGTTGGTGACCTCAGAAAGCAGTCTTCATACAGTGAGTAGCTGGGGAGAGAGGAAGTAGAGACAGAGAGAGGATCCACTCTTGAGAGAAGTTCTGGCATAGCCCAGAGGGAAGGCATGAGGACACACCCCAAAGGGGCTAAGGAAGGGAGAGAGGGTTGTTAATCTTTGTTCTTATGAGATGCATGAACATGTTTTTAAGATATATTGGCTTTTGGCTGGGCCCGGTGGCTCACGCCTGTAATCCCAGCACTTTGGGAGGCCGAGGTGGGCGGATCACTAGGTCAAGAGATCGAGACCGTCCTGGCCAACATGGTGAAACCCCATCTCTACCAAAAAAATACAAAAATTAGCTGGGCGTGGTGGCGTGCACCTGTAGTCCCAGCTACTCAGGAGGCTGAGGCAGGAGAATTGCTTGAACCTGGGAGGTGGTGGTTGTAGTGAGCTGAGATTGCACCACTGCATTCCAGCCTGGCACCTGGTGACAGAGCAAGACTCTGTCTCAAAAAAAAAAAAAAAAAAAGGGAAAAAAAAAAAGATATTTTGGTTTTTGTTTGTTTGTTTGGAGGCAGGGTCTCCCTCTGTTGCCCAGGCAGAAATGCAGGGCGCAATCATGGTTTACTGTAGCCTTGAATTCCTGGGCTCAAGCGATCCTCCTGCTTCACCTTCTTAAATAGCCAGGTGTACACCACCATGCTTGGCTGATTTTACATTTTTTTGCAGATGGGGTCTCACTATGTTGCCCAAGCTGAACTTGAAGTTCTGGCCTCAAGCAATCTCCTTGTTTCAGCCTCCCAAAGCTTGCGGATTACAGGCGTGAGCTACTGCATCCAGCTCAAGTTGTATTGTTAAGCACAAAAACAGTACAGAATATTAGATGCAGACTATACCTCTTTGTTTAAACATGGGGCTGGGGACAGATTCTATGCATATGCAAAGAAAATTTCTGGGCAGAAACACAGAAACTTGTCATGATGGTTACCTCTGGGAAATGGGGCAACGGGCTTCAGCTTTTTCCTTCCATACTGATTGATTTTTTTTATTACAACCATGAAAAAAAATTTTTTGAGACAGGGTCTCACTGTATCTCCCAGGCTGGAGTGCCGGGGTGCGATCTCAGCTCACTGCACCCTCATCTCCTGGGTTCAGGTTATCCTCCCACCTCAGTCTCCTGAGTAAATGTGTGCCACCACACCCAACTAACTTTGTATTTTTTTAGTAGAGATGGGATTTCTCCATGTTGCCCAGCGTGGCCTTGAACTCCTGGGCTCAAGCAATCTGCCCACCTTGGCCTCCCAAAGTGCTGAGGTTATAGGAGTGAGTCACCGCACCCGGCCTAACCATATTTTTTAAATAATAAAAAACTATTAATTTGATGCCCTCAAGAACACCTCTTAGGCACCAAAAACATTGATTAAAGATTTCTTTGGTTTTCAAAATTAACATTCAATTTGTTAAAGTAAAAAATTCACAGGGACCCAAGTTCCTCCATAAGCTTTGAAATTCAGCTTACAAATCTTATTATTTATTTATAAGTCTAGCAAATTTTAACAATCACTTTTAAGAGCACCTTTGAGAAATGTTTTGTCTCATTTACAAATGTTTTTAATTAAATTGCTCTAAACATTGTAAACTGCATTTAATAGGCTTAATATATTTGAATTCCTTTTTAAGTACTTCAATTATCTAACAAACCTTCTCAAATATTTAAGTAATTGTTATAAATCTAATTCATTAAACTTCTAAATATGGCAAGGCTCAAATTCTTTTACAGGTTCCAATTCTTATTTAAATACAATAAGATTTCAATTTAGAATCTGATGTCAAAGTGAATTGCTCCATGAAACACTTTATATTAGAAGGAAAAGTTCATGTATAACTCTAAAGGGACACATATTCTTAAACATTACAAGTGTGTAAACATAGCTTATTTCAAAGCACAAATATCTTAATAGAAAGGGTATAGTTCTATTCTATATTTCTATGTTTGGCTCACTGTAACCTCCCTCTTCTGGGTTCAAGCGATTCTCCTGCCCCAGCCTCCTGAGTACCTGGGACTACAGACACATGCCACCATGCCTGGCTAATTTTTGTATTTTTAGTAGAGACGGGTTTTGCCATGTTAGTCAGGCCGGTCTCGAACTCCTGACCTCAGGTGCTCCACCCGCCTCAGCCTCCCAAGGTGCTGGGATTACAGGCATAAGCCACCCTGCCCAGCCTATACCTAGTTCTAAATCTTCATTGGGTTAGAAGATGCTCACCTATGATCCTGCCGATGTCATCTTCCTCATTCCAAGAACCCAAGCATGGGTGAGGCCTCCCTTTGCTCCCTGCTACCTCCTTGCACTTGCACCAGCCTCTCCTTCCTTCCTGTGGTAGAAAAGAAGCTGCTCCTCCTCCCGACTCAGGCCAAAATCAGCCTTGTTTTGTGAAGAGCCTCCCAAAGATTGGTGCAAAAGTAATTGCGGCTTTTGCCATAGTTCCCTGGTACACATCATTCTTTTGTCTCCTATAGATCTGATCGGTTCCTCTCAACTTGGACAATTTCACATCAGCATTTTAAATATGCTCAGGTCTATCTCTTAAAAACAATAAAACCAAAAACGTCGACCTCTGCACCCTGTTAGTCACCTTCCTGTCCATCTCCTCTGGCTCACGGCCGGCTCCTTTCAGAAGCTGTCTACACTGGGTATCTTCAGGTCCCTACCTTTGCATTCCTCCTCTGGCTCATGGCCGGCTCCTTTCAGAAGCTGTCTACACTGGGTGTCTTCAGGTCCCTACCTTTGCATTCTTTCAGCACATTCTGTCTGGCCCTCCCTGTCAACGCCACCAAAGCTTCTCTGCCTAAGGTAACCAATGATAGTCATGTCATCACATCCAATGGCTGCTTTTGAGTCTCAGTTTTATTATACTTGAATTCTCAGTAACGTTTGTCTCAGGACTTGGTTTATTCAAGACATTGTACTCGCTTGCCTTCCACGAAATCATCCTTGTATGGTTTTCATTCATCCTTCTCGGCTATTCCTTCTGCTATAGACTGAACACTTGTGACCCCTAAAATTCATTTACTGAAATCTTAATCCTCAAGGTGATGGTACTAGGTGGGACTTTGGGTGATGATTAGGTCATGAGGGTGGAGTCTTTATGAATGGGATTAGTGTTCTCATAAATGAAGTCCCAGAGAGCTTCCTTGCCTCCTCCACCATGTGAGGGCATAGCTAGAAGGCAGCATCTATAAGCCAGAAGGCAGACTCTCACTTGGACCTTGATCTTAGACTTCCCAGCCTCCGGAACTGTGAGAAATGAATTTCTGTGGTTTATAAGCCTCTTAGTCTATGGTATTTTGTTATAGCAGCCTGAATGGATTAAGACACATTTTCTTCTTCTAATAATGAATTTCTTAAAGCCTTGCCCCTAGATCTTTTCCTCATTTCACCCTCCACCTTTTCCTTGGAAATTCCATCCATTTAAAAATTGTATTTATTTTATTTTATTACCATTTCTTTGCAGATGACTGCTAGGGTTAGATCTTCATCCCAGACCTTTCTCTAAGTCCCAAACCTACATATCCACATTCTGACTAGACATAGTCACGTGGCTCTACATCTCAGCTTGAACTCCTGCTCTCTCTGCTGCCAATCACGGCCTCCTCTTGGGTGTCCTCTCTCAGTGAACGACACCACCGTTCATTCTGTTTGCAAGCCAGATTTGGGAGTCACTCTTGACACTGCCTTCTCTGTCTCTACTCCATATAACATCTGTCACCATTCCTTGTATATTTTAATTCAGAAACCTCTCTTAAACCTCCCCACTGGTCTTCTTCTCACTTTGAACCTCCCTAGTCCCAGCTACTATTATTTCTTTACTGGAAAACTGCAGTACTCTCCTGGGTCTCCTACATCTGCCCTGTGTTACTCACCCTCCCACTCGTCCTCCAAACCACAGTTCACAGTTCTGATTAGTTACAAACATGGCCTTTCTGACCCTTCCCCTGCTGGATTCTCCTGCTGCGTCTTCCTGCTCCATGTGGTTCAGAGACATTGGTTTTCTTTGAGCTGCAGGAATGGATCATCTCCCTTCCTCTTGCACATGTTCTGGAATGTTCTCCTGAGGACCTTCCCCCAACACCTGCTTAACTAGCAAATTTCTACCCATTTCTTCTATCCTAGTTCAGGAAGCCTTCTCTGCCCTCCAGAAACAGATAAGGTTCAGAGCAGCATCTGAATACATGTATTTCTCTCTCTCTGTCTCTTTGTGTTTGTGTTTGTGTGTGTGTGTGTGTAATCAACGTCTGACTCCACCAGTGAACTGTATGTAAACCCCTTGAGGTTAGGAACCATCTAATTTTTGTTATTTCAGTGTCCTCAGAACCTAGCACAGTACCTGGTACATAGTAGGTGCTTAATAAATTGTTGATGAATGGCAAGTGCTGTGGAGGCCCATGCCCTTCACATCCCTTGGATGAAGAGATTTCTTTGAGCAATAACAGCTTGGAAAGCTCAGTTTTCTCTAAAGAACTGATGTGTGAGAGGGAAGCAGGGAAAGGCGGATGGGAAGCGCAGATGGTTCATAGCCTCCAACTAGGGGCAGGCTGGATTTCCCCCAGGAATTTGCCGAATCATGTTCACATCCTAATGAGAACAAGGGACATGTTGTAGGATCTACAGTGAAGGTATGTTGTATAGAAAAAATTTATCCCCTGTATGGAATTTTGTGTCTCCTCCCCACAAGCTGCAGCATGTTAGCTTTGCCAGCTCTGGGTGGTTGTGGCTCTCTCCAGCGCTCAGAGTGTCCCAGTGCTCATGTTCCAGAAGGATCTCTCCCATGGCTTGGAAGTTGAAAGACTGCAGGGCAGATCACCGCAACAGGTAGAGCACCTGTACAGAGAGCACTTGTGGTACACAGATGATGGCAGAAGTGACTCATATGGGAGTTCTGGGGCTTGCCTCCTAACCATATGGGCACCCACACTCAAGCCAGTAGGATGGAGACCAGAAAGCAGGCTGTCCACTGAGTGGACACTTTCAGAAATGTGGATGAGGCACAACACACCCTTTCTGGTTAATGGATGAGGTCCCTACAGCGAGGCTTTGGGGGTTAGAATTCCATGATTCCCAGACTTCTTGGGCTGTTTGTTCACAGGTCCTGTGTCAAAGAATCTCAGGAGTGGTGTAGGTAGTGGCTGAGAGCATGCGATGTCTTTATACTCCAGGCAAATCTGAATGTGCACTTCCATTTTTGGTTACCCAGCTCTCTGACCTCAAGCAATTCCTCATGCTTCTTTAAGTCTGGATTCTGCATCTGAAATACTATGATAGTGATTCCACTTGACTGCACTGTTGTGAGGTTTTGAAATGACAAATGTTACCATGCTCAGTTCAATGTTTTTACTGCCACAGCTTTGAAATAAGATGGACTTTGTCTAGCTTTGTTCTTCATCAAGAGTGTTTGGCTGTTTGGGGTCACTTGCAATCCATATGAATTCCAGCAATAGCTTTTCCATTTCTGCAAAAATGGTCATGGAATTTTGATAGAGATTGCACTGTATCACTTTGAACCTGTAAATCAATTTGTGAATAACTTTGTAATATTATTATAAGTTATTGCCATCTTAACAATATACGTCTTCTGATAATGAACATGATGTCTTTGCATTTATTTCTATCTTTAATTTATTTCAGTGATATTTGGTCATGTTTAGAGTATAAGTGTTAGATTTCTGTTAAATTTATTCATAAGGGTTTTATTTTCTTGATGCTATTATAAGTGGGATTGTTTTTTTGAATTTTATTTTTGGATTATTCATGACTAGTGTATAGGAATTTTAATTCTATATCCTGCAACCTTGCTGATCTTGTTAATTAGTTCTGATAATTCTAATAATGAATTCTATAGGATTGTTCCTATATAAGGTAATGTCATTTACTAATAGGTTTATTTCTTCCTTTCAAATTGAAATTCCTTTTATTTCATTTTCTTGCTTAATTGCTCTGGCTAAAACTTCTAGTATAATGTTTAATAAAAGTGCCAAGGGCAGACATCCTTGTGCTCTTCCTATTCTTAGAGGGAAAATATTCAATCTTTTACCATTATTAATCATATTAGCTGTGGATTTTTGGTTGATGTCCTTTATCAGATAGAGAAAGTTCCACTCTGTTTTTGGTTTGTTGAGGGTTTTTGTCATGAAGGCAAGTTGGATTTTGTTAAACGGTTTTTCTGTGCCTCATAAGATGATCATGTATTTTTTTCTCTTTTCTATTGGATTATGTATTATATTAATTAATTTTCAAATGTTAAACCAACTTTGCATTCCTGTGATAAATTCTATTTGGTCATGGTTTTGATCTTTTTAACAGACTGCTGGATTCAATTTACTAGTATTTTGTTGAGGATTTTTATGTTTAAATTCATAAGCAATATTGGTCAGCAGTTTTCTTGTAATGGCTTTGTATGGTTTGATATTGGGATAATAGTGGCCTCACAGAATGAATTGGAAAATGTCTCCTCTTCTGTGTTTTAGAAGGGTTTATGGAGAATTGGCATTAATTCTTTAAATGTTCTGTAGAATTCACCAGTGAAGCCATCTGGGCTTAAGCTGTTCTTCGTGGACAGTTTTAAAACGACAAATTCAATCTCTTTATTATTATTGTTGTTGTTTGGTAGTTTTAAATTTTTATATTATTTTTAATTTTTTTATGTCCGTATGTTATTGGGGAGCTGGTAGTGTCTGGTTACATGACTAAGTCCTTCAGTGGTGATTTGTGAGACTTTGGTGCACCCATCACCCGAGCAGTAAACACTGAACCATATTTGTAGTCTTTTATCCCTCACCCCCTTCCCACCCTTTCCTCCTGAGTCCCCAGAGTCCATTGTGTCATTCTTATGGCTTTGCATCCTCATAGTTTAGCTCCCACTTATAAATGAGAACATGTGATGATTGGTTTTCCATTCCTGAGTTACTTCACTTAGAATAATAGTCTCCACTCTCATCCAGGTCACTGTGAATGCCAATAATGCATTCCTGTTTATGGCTGAGTGGTATTCCATCATACATATATACCACAGCTTCTTTATCCACTCATTGATTGATTGGCGTTTGGGTTGGTTCCACATTTTTGCAATTGTGAATTGTGCTTCTATAAACATGTGTGTGCATGTATCTATCTTTTTTGTATAATGACTTCTTTTCCTCTGGGTAGATACCCAGTAGTGGGATTGCAGAATCAAATGGTAGTGCTAATTTTAGTACTTTAAGAAATCTCCATACTGTTTTCCATAGTGGTTGTACTAGTTTACATTTTCACTAGCAGTGTAGAAGTGATTCCTGTTCACTGCATCCATGCCAACATCTCTTTTTGTTTTGTTTTGATTTTTTGAGTATGGACATTCTTGCAGGACTGAGGTGGTATTGTGCTGTGGTTTTGATTTGCGTTTCCCTGATCATTACTGATGTTGAACATTTTTTCATGTTTCTTGGCCATTTATATATCTTCTTTTGAGAATTGTCTATCTATGTTCTTAGACCAATTTTTGATGAGATTATTTGTTTTTTTCCTGCTAATTTGTTTGAGTTTATTGTAGATTCTGGATATTAGTCCTTTGTCAGATGTATAGACTGAAAATTTTCTCCCACTCTGAGACTTGTCTATTCACTCGGCTCACTGTTCCTTTTGCTGTCCAAAAGCTTTTAGTTTAACTAAGTCCCAGCTATTTATCTTTGTTTTCATTGCATTTGCTTTGGGTTCTTGGTTATGAAATCCTTGCCTAAGCTAATGTTTAGAAGTGTTTTTCATGTTTTTTCAGCTCTCAGCTTCAATATCTTTTAAAAATACCTATTTAGATATTCTATTTCTACTTAGGTCAGTTTTTGCAATTAGTGTCTTTCTAAGAATTTGTCCATTTCATTTGTAATTTAATTTGTTGGCATATTGTTGGCTCATTGTATTTCCTTATACTTTTTGTATCTATGAGGTTGGTAGTAATGTTCACTCATTCATTCCTGATTACAGTAATTTAAGTATTCTTTTTCTCTTGGTCAGTTTAACTAACAGCTTGCCACTTTTGCTCATCTTTTGAAAGAAACAGCTGGGTGTGGTGGCTCAGCATTTTGGGATGCTGAGGCAGGAGGATTTCTTGTGCCCAGGAATTTGAGACCAGCTTGGACAACATAGGGAAACCTCATCTCTACAAAATGTTAAAAACATTAGCTGGACCTGGTGGTACACTCCTGTGGTCCCAGCTACTCAAGAGTCTGAGTTAGGAGGATCACTTAATTCCAGGAGATAGAGGCTGCAGTGAGCTGTGGTTGGGCCACTGCACTCTAGCCTGGGTGACAGAACTAGACTTTGCCTCAGGAAAAAAAAAGAAAACAAAAAAGAAAGAGAAATAAAGAAGACAAGAATCACTTTTTGGTTTCATTGATATTCCCTGTTGTTTTTCTGTGCTCAATTTCATTAATTTCCACTTTTATTATTGTCTTCCTTCTGCTTGCTTTAGGATTAGTTTGCCCCTTTTCCCCTAATGTGTTAAGGTAGAAATTTAGGTTATTGACATGAGATCTTTTTTTATTTTAATCTTACTTGTCTTCCTTCTGTTTGCTTTAGGATTAGCTTACCCCTTTTCCCCTAGTGTGTTAAGATAGAAATTTAGGTTATTGACATGAGATCTTTTTTTTTTTTTTTAAATATTACTTTAGGTTCTGGGATACATGTGCAGAACATGCAGGTTTGTTACATAGATATACATGCGCCTTGGTGGTTTGCTGCTCCTATCAACACATCATCTAGGTTTTAAGCCCCGCATGCATTAGGTATTTGTCTTGATGCCCTCCCTCCCATTGTCTCCCAGTCCCCAACAGGCCCAAGTGTGTGTTGTTCCCCTCCGTGTGTTCATGTGCCTTATTGTTCAACTCCCACTTATGAGTGAGAACATGTGGTATTTGGTTTTCTGTTCCTGTATTAGTTTGCTGAGAATGATGGCTTCCACCTTCATCCATGTCCTTGCAAAGGACATAAACTCATTTTTTTTTATGACTGCATGGTATTCCATGGTGTGTATGTACTACATTTTCTTTATCTAGTCTATCATTGATGGGCATTTGCGTTTGTTCAAAGTCTTTGCTATCGTACATAGTGCTACAATAAACATATGTGTGCATGCATCTTTATAGTA
Organism: Sapajus apella; assembly: GCF_009761245.1. NCBI lineage: Eukaryota > Metazoa > Chordata > Mammalia > Primates > Cebidae > Sapajus > Sapajus apella. The sequence goes on from NW_022437019.1 coordinate 67,774, forward strand.
GAATTATTTATAATTCTTTGGGTATATACCCAGTAATGGGATTGCTGGGTCAAATGGTATTTCTGGGTCAAATGGTATTTCTGGTTCTAAATCCTTGAGGATTTGCCACACTGTCTTCCACAATGGTTGAACTAATTTACACTCCCACCAACAGGGTAACTCTTTTCATTTTTAATGTAGGTACTTAGAGCTGTAAATTTCCCTCTAACCATTGTTTTAGCTGTATTGCATAAGTTTTTATATGTTGTGTCTTAATTTTCATTCATCTCAAAGCATTTTCTCATTTATTTTCTGATTTCTTCTTTGACCAATTGGTTATTTATGGTATGTTAATTTATGTATACTTGTGAGTTTCCAAAAGTTCTTTCTAATTTTATTCTTTGTGGCCGAGAAACATATTGTGTACACTAATTTCTGTTCTTTTAAATTATTGCAGCTTCTTTTGTGACCTAGCATATGGTCTATTCTATGGGATGTTTGATGTGTGCTTAAGAAGAATATGTGGGCCAGGCATGCAGCTTGTGCCTGTAATTCCAGCACTTTGGGAAGCTGAGGCACGTGGATCACCTGAGTCTGGGAGGTTGAGCCTGCAGTGAGCCATGATCACACCACTGCACTCCAGCCTGGGCAACAGAGTAAGACTCCGTCTCAAAAAAAAAAAAAAAAATGTATGCTTCTGTTGTTGGGTGGATTATTCTATAGATGCCTATTAGGTCTAGTTGGTATACAGCTTTGTTAAAATATTCTATTTTCTTGTTGATCATTTGTCCAGTTGTTCTATCCATTATTGAAGGTGAGGTATTGAAGTTTCTAAATATTGCTGAACTGTCTGTTTATCCCTTCAGCTTTGTCAGTTTTTGTTTTATGTATTTTGAAATTCTATTATTAGGAGCATATTTGTTTATAATTGTGGTATCTTCCTGATATTTTGACACTTTTATTATTATAAAATATCCCTTTTTATCTGTAGTAACATTTTTGTTTTAAAATCCATTTGCTTAATATTGCAATAGCCACTCCAGGTTTATCTCTTCTTTTTTTAAGAACAATATTCTTTTAACCTTCATTCAACTTCGTAGTGAGGGTAGAAGTAAAAATAGAAACATCAAATGAACGCACGGACTAGATAAGCTATAAAAATAACTAGTTCTTTATGTTTACACAGAATTCTGTCACACAGATTTCAGAATTATATAGCTTAAAGAGTTCTACTTATATAAAAACATTCTCAATTCTGAAACATTTCCAACTTCCTATTCACTTTTCTTAGAAATCGACAGGCAATATTTCATAGTTTTACCAGGTGAAGTTTGATATCTTTCCATGACGGTCATCAAGAAGTTTTCTAAACTTCTAACCTACATCCTTAATTCCAGTTTCATGTAAGGCAGAGCACAAAAACCAGTTCTCCTGGGCATCAGGTATCTCCTGACTTATAAGTAAGGGTCTCTGGCAGGATGCAAACATTTTAGGTCAAGGCCACTTGTCGGAATTTGCTTCAGGTTTAGATACACTCCTCTAGTCCTTTATTACATTCAATGCCAATCTCCTTTTCTGACATTATTTGTTATAACTTGGAAGAAGTTCCCTGTATGGATACCAAAATTTAATTTGTCCCTCCCACTTTTCTGAGTTAATTATACTCATTTCCTTGAGTCAACCATGAAAACAAATGCACTTTTTCCAGAATTTTAAAGAAATTTGGGTGTGGTGAGAAATGACCTTCTAAAACTGCAGGACTTTTTTCCTCTTTTTGCAAGGTATAAGCTCTTTTTCTAGGAATAAATCTTGCTTTCCTATGAATGGATTGAAATCTGGAGTTAGCCAACCTTCCTGAGCCACTGTAATGGTTTTCTAAGTGGCGTAACAACTAACATGTCTTTATTATGTGACAGTCTCTGTGGGTCAGAAGGATGAACACTGTTTGTATCCTTTTCTCCAGCTCTCACAAGACTGCAATCAAGGTCTGGTCTGTATTTTATTTGTCAGGCTCAACCTGCGAAGAATCTGGTTCCAGGCTTACTCATGATGTTGGCAGAATTCATTTTCTGTGTCTGTAGAACCAGGGATGCCTGTATCTTGTTGGCTGTTTGTTGGATGCCAATCTTATCACCTAGGGACTTCCCACAGACCTTTTCACCTGGAAGTCTTCATCATGGTTACATACTTTGTCAAGTTAGCAAGGAGAATCTCTAGCATGAGTCTTCCAGCATAAAAGAGCCACATGATGGAATGTAATCACAGAGGTAATGCCCCGTCACCTCTGCCATATTCTGCTGGTTAGAAGCAAGTCACAGATCTCATCTACCTTCAAGTGGCGCTTATTCCACAAAGGTGTAAATACCAGAAGGCAAAGCTTATCGGCAATTAATTTAGGGTCTGTCCACTACTTGTGTTGGAGTGGTCCTCAAAAGACATGCCCCAAAGTTACTTTCAGATTTTCTAAAAAGGAAACTGGAACCAGGAATGTGGTACCCCTGCTAAATAGCGCCTGGAAGTGCACCTGTTTTCTTCATTCGTATGGTGGCTGCGTGATGTGCAGACTGCCTTTCCCAATCCTTCAGCACTAAACCAGCACATTGAAGATGCGACAAAGACCATTAATTGACATAGAGGCCACTTCCCTAATAAGACAACTTTCCTTTAAAGTTAAATTGAGACACTAAGTGGAGATATCCTTTTATTGGCTACTGAGCGTAAATGCATTTTGAGAGCAAATGCTCCTTCAGGAAAGATCATCTCTAATGTTCTTTCAAATCGTCAATTTGGAGGGTGAAGAGGAATGTGATTAGAAGACCAAAATAACAAAGAATTTTGAGACCAGCAAAAATGTTGACTGCACGGACATGTAATTTAAACTGCCAAAGTACTAGCACATTTCTGATGCAAAATACACTTAATCAGTAATAATCCTGTTCCTCAAGAAGGCTTCTAATTTGTTTTACTGCCTTTTTAGATTTGTCCCCTTTCATTTTCTAAAATATAATCATAGTTCAGCGACTCCATCTGTGAATGATCTGGCGATGAATTCTGGGTGGTAATGATGTACAGCGAATGAATAACAATTCCTTAATCACGCTGTTTCCTCTGTTGTCGCCTCATTTGAATTCCTGGCTTTCAGAAAATTCAATTATATTTGCAATTTCATCAAGAAATAACTTAGATAAATAACTGACAGGGTAACAGTTAGCTTCTTTGTCAGGATAAAGGCAGAAGGAGTGGGGTGGAGAGAGAAGTGGGGAAAGACAGATTTGATCAAAAGTGTCATAAAGAAGTTTTGCTTTCCTGAGAGGAAAAGGAGAAGGGTGACAATTTTACAGCCATGGATGTCAGCTTGGCCTGAAGATGGGAAGTGACAGGAGCCCTTAAATGAAACCTCCTCATCCATCAGGCCTGGCCTAACATCCCTCTCTGGAACTGTCACTAGCTTTTGCTGACGTTTATAAGGCCCATCCCGCATTCCAGGCAGAAATTTACGATGGACGATCGGAGGTGCCCATTGCCACCTTCATCATCTGAGTTTCATATTGGATTCTGCAGCCACACACACCAGGCGCTTTCTGGTTGCTACGGAGAAGACTTACTTTGACTTTAATCTTGCCAATAAAGATTCTCTGAGTGTTTGAAGAAAGAGATTAATCATCTTCTTCAACTAACATCTGTTGGCATTCTGTCTCTATTGGGTGATTCGTCCCATTACCCAACCACTGTCAGAAGTGATGCAAGCACCACACAGTGTGTGTCTGATCCACACTCAAAGCCTGAATCTGTTCTGTTCTCAGTCCCCAATGCCACCAACCACGTGTCTTTCCATGGGAAGTAGGCCCGAGGAATAGAGATGGAGTCACAGGGGTGTCCATGGATTGGAGTGATATCAGCAGGACTTTTGAGGATGGCCTTGCAGACGGTTACCACTCCATGACAATAGCCACTAGCTCAGGCCTGGGCAGGGCAGCTCCTGGGATAGACAGCGTCTGCTCCATGCTGCATGCTCTTACCTCTGGAAGCAGATGTCATCATCCAATTGTAACATTCTTTTCTCAAGGAATGTTAGCTGAGGCCCCTCCAGATGAGACATGCCCAGTCACGGATACCCAGGACAGCAAAGCTTGCATCCTTTCCCTGCACACACACACACACATACACACGTACACACCACACACACAAAATGGAGGGGAAGCTGAAGCATCTCTCCAGAAAACATCTAGAATGTTCAAGGTTGTCCACTCCAACTGGTACTCCCTATCAGAAATACATTTCTCACTATCAATAAGTTTACAGAAACTGATTAGTTTTTTTGTTGTTGTTTTGGAAGTTCAGGTTTCTGGGAACTGGATGGTGTCAATGCCCTTTAGAAAAAGACCAGGAACACACCTGCAGCTGAACAGAACTGGGTTTATTGGCTCATTGCAGCAAGGAGACTGTGTGCTGTGGGGAACAGTGAGGGGTCTTTGTGAGAGGGTGTCAGGAAGGACTCATGAAAGGATGCGGGCTTGTGTTAGGTGACTACGGAGGGCTCAGTTGGACACCATCAGGCAGTAGGAGTAATTCTATAATTGGGTACCTGTAATCTTATCTCTAAGGTAGAAGGACTTGTGCAGGGCTAACATTGTTCTTGGTGTCACTCCGATTAGCTAAAAAAGCGGGATGTCTGATCATTTTCGTGCTTGGATAATGTTCATGTTTTGTCTGTATTCAGACATGACTATGAAGTGCTCTCGATTTTGTCTTGCTCCAACACAGTCAGAGTAGCCTTGTGTGATGTCAATGTTCTGTGAAATTGTTTAACAGGAAACCATACGGGCCTGGCCATGAGGACCAGGCCAGCTCCCTTCATCTGGTCCTTTTTCAAGGTCATGATTCCCTTCTTCATATCCATGCTCTTGATAATCACCCACGCTCTTCTAAATATTAAGCACCTTCTCTATGGCAAGTGTCAGGTGATGGGGTTGGAGCACCAAACGTGTCAACCACCATCGTGCCCTCTCAAAGCCCCTGGCCTTGCAGGGGAGATTGTCGTGATGGGGTATTATGAGTGCTCAGCTTGCAATCTGAAGGATGTTGTCAGCCACAAAATGGAAGGGATCCTGTGTGGCCAGAGGGGACGTTCTGCAAAAGCCAAGCCTTCAAGGAGCCTTGAAGTTGGCCAGAAAAGAGAAAGGGGAAAGTGCTTCTAGGGATCGGGGATGGGGGTAGTGGGAACAACTGGGTCAAAGCTTTAATTCTTGAGATCTGAGAGCTACGAGGGGTTTACAGGGTAGGAATGAGGGGTGAGGGTGGACAGCAGGTGGGAGCTAGACCACAGGAGACCCCGCCAGCCCTTCAGAGGAGTCTGGGTGGAATTTAACCTATGGTGAGTAATGGGGAGCCACAGAAGGGTTTCCAGTTAGGGAGTGCCATGGTCTGATTTATGTTCTACACAAGACACACCTACAGAGTGACTGTAAGAAAGGGAGACAGACAGGAGTGGCTGAACTGGACATCTTGACTTGTGATTAGAGACCCCAGGCCCTATACAACTGCTTCTAGTTATCAAAGCAGGAGAAGAAACTGCAAAGGAGGTAGCGCAGAAAGAGCTGACCCATTGCTTAAGAGCACCTGGCAATGCTGCTACTTCTAATCCCAGCTGATGTGCACTCAGCATTTAACACACATAGCTGCGCTGTTCTAAGTTCCTTATGTGGATTATTGTGTTGTATCATGACAATGATCCTATGGAGTAGGTGTTTCTTTTTTTTAGTCCAGGTTGTAGGTGAGGAAACTGACGCACAGAGAGGCCGAGCAATTTGCTCATCATCCAGCTGCTAAGTGGGGCAGTTCAGCCCTGAGCAGCCGGATTCAGGACCTGTGCCATTTCCCTCTGGGTTTCTTGGAGCCCTGCAAGTGCCAGGCTCTACCCTGCACACTGTGCTCATCTGGGCCTCACAAAACTGTGCTCCAAGGGTGTGAGGAGCTCAGGGTGGCAATGTCAGGTGCCGAAGCATAGTTTGGAAGTGGACAGCTACTTTTCAGGAGTTGGGACGAAGAGCTAGAAGCTCAGTAACTATGGGGAAGCTCCTCTTACTTTGCAAGCGTGCTAACTTTGAGTCCAGTGTCCAGTACGGGGCTTGCTGGTTTTGCCCTAGAAGTTTGAGTTCATTAGATGTGTATGAATGAACAAATGGAGAGTGAATGAATGAACCAACTCAGTACCTCTCTTCTAAATAGAAGGCAATAGGATACTGTGTAGATGAGAGAGGAGAGGGCTAGTGTCTCATTTCCAAGAATACTTTCTCATGGAGACACTGCAGTTGCCATTGTGATGATGTTAACTGCACAAAGAGAATTCGCTTCCTTGAATTAAGCATCAAGCAAACTGCTCAATGTACTTCCCAGCTGTGTAGCCCTACACGGGTCCCTCACATTCCCTGAGCCTCAGTATCCTCATATATGTAATATAGGAAAAATTATCTTATAAATTTGTTTTCCCAATTATAGAGTATATTTTAAGTATCTATTAAGACATGGTATATAATGGGTGCTGGGTAGACAAAAGGAGGTATGAAAATGAGCTATTTTTGAACAGTTATAAATCACTGAAAAGTATGGCTTTATTTGCTACAATCAGAGGGGACGAGAGAGGGGTGGGAAACAGGCCTTGGGTCGGGTCAGACCAGCTCCTACACTATTATTGGTTTGCAATGCCTTTTCACTTGTGGCTTTTTATCTTACCCATTCCTGAAAATTGCTAAAGAAATGACCCTTCTCTGGTAATTGTTCCTTTTGGTGGTCAGTGTTCCTCAGGCAACTCCATTAGCATCACCATGGCAACCTGCCCACTCAAGGGGCTTGCAGCCCACGCTTCTCCCAGAGAGCAAGCAGTCACTCCTCCAAGCCCGCAGGGCCTCCACGGCGGGGCAGAGAAGAAGGAGCGCAGCAATGTGAGTGTTTCTACCTGCGGGATCTGGGATGTGGGCATAAGAGGACATGGGGCCTGGCATACAACAGATGTACAAGACATTCTGGTAGAAGTGAAATGAGGTAACTCTATTTTGGGGTTTTCTGGAACAGGGCCGTTGTCCTGAGTCCAAAAACTGAAGCTGCCCATGCTGCCAGGCAATGATAGTGGGGGATTGCTCTGGCCTAAGGTGGTTCCATCCATTCAACAACAATATCAATAGGCTGGACAACTACACTAACAACTACCAGCCATGATGAAATAGAGGCACTTCTTTTCTCATGCAGCTCACAGAGTAATGAGGAAACACAGAAATAAACAGTAAAATCTGGGGTCAGGGTGCTATGAAGAGGAACATCCAGGGTGGTGTGGGAGCCCAGATTTGGGGTGATCTGGGAGGGCTTCTCAGGGGAGGAGCCTTCAAGCCTGACTCTTGGATGAATGGGTAGGAGTCATCCAGTAGCAAATGGAGGGTGAATGCCTGCTCCAGGTGGAAGAAATGACACCTGCGAAGGCCTCAAAGTGAGAGGGAATAGGATGACTTCAACTGGAAACTCATGACAACTTGTCTCAGTCGAGGTCTCATTTGTAAGCAACAAACACTGAGCCTGGCTCATCCACGCAGAAAGGGGATTGATTAAGTGACATTAGTCGGCTCACTGAATCTCTGAGAAACTAAAACCAACTCGGGGGCTATGGGCCAGGAGCCGCCTATGGAATAACATGGTGAAACTGGCCCTGTGAAGACACCCCTGTCTTGGTCGCTGGCACTGGTATGGTGGCCTGTGTGGCCAACATTACTGAGGCTGAATTCTCGGTGCTGCCCCTGGGAGCTAGGTTCCAAGCACCTGGTGCCACTCCCTGCACAAACGGAGTCCTGTGTGGTTCCTGATTCTTCAAGCCATGACTTCCCACTCAAGCTCTGGGGTAGAAGGGTTTGATCGACTGGTTCTAGGTCATTTACGCACATCACAGCTGCAAGAGAGGCTGGGACAGAGGGAATGTGGCATTCCAGCTTTACGATGAGAGGTGGGGTCTGCTTCATAAAGAAAACAGAAAGATTCCTAAATGTGACTTGAACATGTGAGTGCCCGCGGTCCTGTCATTTGACCCAAATTCAGTCATTGGGGTCAACGAATGTCCCCCTCCCAATTCTTCCCCTTAGCCCCTTTGTGGTGTGCTTCTCTCTTGCAGTAGGAGCTTTCTCAGGTTTTATCTGGATTCCCAAATGGGAATTCAAGTCAAATCTTTGAATTCCTACTCTGTGAGCAAGGCGTGACGTCAGGCACAAGGAATATTCATATGAATTAGAAGGTGGAGATTCACCTGGGCTTCAAGGGGTGAAACGTCAAACGGGAGAGACATCTGAAGAATGAAAATAAACCTAATTTAAGCCACCGCTTAGTGCAGAAACACCTATTACTCTTTGGGCATGTAGAGAGAAGAAATGCAGTTCAGTCAGGACCTGGAGCCGGGGGGTTCACAAGCCTTTTCACAGGATCCCTGGGGAGTGACGTGAGGATCCAGTTAAACCATTTGGTAGATTGCTGGGGACAAATGGAGATCTGGACACGTGGCAGGTCCTGCCTCACCAAGAACTGGGGAGAAGCTAAAAGTGGGAGAAGTTGAGGCTGGGTGTAGTGGCTCATGCCTGTAATCCCAGCACTTTGGGAGGCCAAGGCAGGAGGATTGCTTGAGCCCAGGAGTTCCAGATCAGCAAAATAAATAAATAAAAATAGAAGTTCAGGCCTGTAGTCCTACCTACTAGGGAGGTTGAGGCGGGAGGATTGCTTGCGACCAGGAGTTCAAGGCTGCAGTAAGCTATGATCGCGCCAATGTACTTCAGCCTGGGCAACAGCAAAACCCTCTATCTAAAAAAGAAGAAGTAGAGGAGGTAGAGTGTCAGGAGCTGTCCCCAGCACTGCGATTTTGTTTTTTCTTTTTGTCAGCAAGGTCAAAGGTTAGTGCACAAATTACCCAAAGCAAGACTTGAGCCCAGAGAACTCAGAGAGAAAATGCAACTTGCCCACATTCACATAGCCTATGAAAGAGTCCACTGCTTCAAACCCATCTCACTGCACTGCTCAACAACAGCAGCCTTCAGAAATGGATTTTTCTAGGTGCAGAGTTTTCTAAGCCTTTTCACCACACACAAAATAAAAGGGGAGAACATCCCCTGTTCTGTTCCTGTGCTGCCAGTAAAGGTAATGACTGATGGCCGAGCTGCAGGGAGACCTCCTGGGCCACAGTATCGACTGGCTACTGCTTAGAGCGAGCTCAAGGGTAGTAAAGAGTGGGGCGGGAGCTGCCCCACGCGTTTTAAACTGTCAATTTCTCCAGGTCAGGCTGCATGCTTACGGAGGACTGCACAAAACAGACAGCAGTGTGGCAATTTCCCTTGACTTAGCACAAACTTCCCGGATGCTGGGCAATTCAAACTTTCTTCACCCAAGGGAGGGAGCAGAGTGCAGTGATGAATTAGGGTGAAAGAGTTAGATTAAAGGAACAATGTTGCCCAATTCAACCCTTTCACCTTCTCCAACCTCGTTAGCATGGCCTGGCTGTAGGCCCTGATAATTTAGACCCAAGGAGATCTCTGCAGATGGAAAGTGAGCGGGGGATAGTGGGAAGGGAGACGTTAATTGCTGCTGGATGAAGACTGAATATGTGCCCTTGAGGGAAAGAGGCGAGCTGTTCTCTCCTCAGTGAGCATTCAGGTTCACATCCAAGCTCTGACACTTACTAGCTGTGTGGTCTTCAGCAAGTTTCACCTCAGTACCTCAGTTTCTTCATTTGCATAGTGAGAATGGTAACAACAGGAAACTTGGAAGGGAGCTGGGTGGCTTAATAAATACCAGCAAAGCACTTTGTAAGCAGCAGCAGCTGCCCCAGGAATCCACCTCACGAGATCCGAAATCCTCTCACTCACAGCCACAGTGGCAGGGGCTGGCCAGGTCTCCTCTTGGCTGTCCCCTGCTTTTCTGGTTGGCCTGATACAGTCATTAACTCTCTGATCAGGAAGGATCATTCATTCAAGGAATGAGCACCTGCTGTGCATCTGAGGCACTGGGAGACAACAGTGAAGGAGGCAGGCCGGACCCCGCCCCCATAACGGGGCTCTGTGCTGGATGTCTGTGTGCTCCTGTGATTATAAAACCCAGGGGCCCACAGGAAGGAAAGCTCCTGCCTGCAGCGGCAGAGCTGGCCAGTGAGGGCCAGGCACACGTACCCTGTTCATCACCCTTGTATTTCCAACCTCACTGGCACAGGGTAGGTGCCCAATCAATACTTGCTGAATTGATGAAAAAATGAATTAATAATGCCCAACGGAGTGCTCTTTCATGACTTCCATGGAAATAATTGGAAAGTGAGGATTTGTGTGGACTGAGGATTAGTGCTTCCTGTCATGTGGCCCCAATTCAATTCTCCCTCTGCAAAGGGTGGACTGAGAGAGCTGGAGGGGGTTTTATTCCTGCTCTCAGGCTACTGCATCTGCAGCCAAAGTAATACAACAACGTCAATCAGAAATCTGATTATGTCCAGATAATCACATAAACACTCACGCCCACAGATCTTCTCAGGTACACAGTCCTGAAGTCTAAAGGAAACCAGACCTGGGGGAGAAGTTTTTATTTTTTTAAAGAAAAAATAACTCCTAGTCACTGGTAGCATTTTATTCAGAATTCAACAAATTATATGCCTCATTTTTGTAAGGGTTGGGACAAGAATCCAAATGGAGGCTGTGGTGGACACAATAATGGCCCTGTGAAGACGTCCACCTCCTCATCCCTGTGCCTGTATGTCACCTTGCATGGCGGGGGTCATGGCAGATGCAGATGGGATTGAGGTTGCCAGTCAGCCAACTTTAGCGGGCAGATGACCCTGGGCTATCTGGGTAGGCCTGTGGAATCCCCTGGGTCTTGATAAATGACACAGGGAGGCACAAGAGAGAGAACAGAGGTGGCAGTCTGAGAAAGACTCGGCCTGACACTGCTGGCTTTGAAGACTCAGGAAGGGGTCATGAGCCAAAGAATGGATTCAGCATCTACACACTGGAAAAGGCAAAGAAACAGGCTTCCCCCAGGACCCCAGAAGGAACGCCACTCTGCCAACACCCGGATTCAGCCCAGGGAGACTTATTTTGGATTTCTGACCTCCAGAAATGTAAGATGATAAAGGTGTGTTTGAAGGTGCTAAGTTTCGGTCATTTGTTCCAGTGGCAACAGGAAACTAATATTGAGGTCCACTTACCATGTCTGCATACTTAAAGTTACAAATCAAGTCAATTACTTAGTAAATATAACATGTTCTACATTAACAGATATATCTTCTTAACCATTTGGGTTTGCAGATTTTCACCCTCCTGGGAGGTCCTCATCAGAACCTGGCAGTGTAGAGAAAGCAGACCCTAACTCCTACCCCTGCCCCGGACCTGACTCCCTTTCTCTTCCTTCTACTTCCTACCCGTTTCTGGAGAGGCACATGGCTGTGGGCACCGCAGCCTTGCTGCCCAGGCCCCTCCAGGGCTCCTGCAAGCAGCTGCTTCATTTGCATCATGAGATGTCCTCAACAGCATCTTCAAGGGTGCAGATCTTTTTGCTGCTGTGAGAGGGGCTTACACGGAATGATTCTGTCAGTCTAGTCATGTTTCACACAGAGGAGAACTCTGGACGAGGACAGGCGTGGTGGCAGGAATGCAATCTATTACAACAAGTTTTCTGGCCTAGTTATGCTCCAGGGATGTAGAATCATGTACCTTTGTGTGCAAGGAATCCTTTCTACAAAACCCCTAAGAAATAGCCATTCTACCTGTTCTTGAATACTCCTTCCACAGGAGGCTCACTACTTTACATGGCCATCTCTCTACTGGTGAGACCAGCCCTGCTTTCTTCCCACTTCCATGGATCGGTTTTGACCTTGGCCTCTGCATTTCCTTTTCCCAAGGTTGATTTGGTTTCCAAGCCTTCTCATGCATTGGAACTGTAGGATGTTCACTGACTGTGTAATAAATAGCAGGTTGTGATTCAGTAGGGTTGCCTCTTTCAGTAAATAGTCACTTCAGGGCCAGGAGGAATGAGGCATTTTTATGTGGCAACAAAATCCAGCTGCCCATACTCATCACCCAGCTGTGCCTAGGTGGTGATCTGAGCCACTCTTGGGTCTGGACAAGAGGGGCGCCTACCATGCAACCCCTGCTTTAGACCCCTTCTGACCCTGCACTCGCTGAGCCCCTCCCCACAGGATGAGGGTAGGGAAAGGGCCAAGGTGGGTTTGCCCACCCAGAGCGCACTGCCTCCTTCTGTCTAGACCGGGCTCTGGGTACCAGGACCCCAGAATCCCCTATCCAAATAGGCCTGGGGTTGATTCCAGGGCCTGCCAGGCCTGTTTTCCGGGATTGTCTTCAATCTCAGAATTCCAGAAGGCACAGGATTCTACATCCCTGAAACATAACCACATCTGAAAACTTGTTCTAACAGATTGAGTTCCTGCCTCCATTCTTGTCCCCTGTCCTGAGTTCTCCTCCGTGTGAAACATGCCTAGACTGAAAATATCATTCTGCATGAGCCCCTCTCACAGCAGCAAAAAGGTCTCCACTCTAGAAGGTGCTGTTGAGGACATGTCATGACTCAAATGGGACTATGTCTTCTCCAGATTTTCTTGGCAGAAATGGGAAGCTCCTGAGTGTAGTGACCAGGTGTCTTGAGAGTCCTATGTGGTCCCCAGAGCCAGACAGGGCAGGGTGGAGCTGGAAGGCCTTTCCCGGAGACACTCATTCTGCCTGCAGAATGAGGCCCATCTCTGCTCAACCTGGCGTGAAGACCCAGGGTCAGGGTGGATCCTGGATGGTTCTGTCCAGAGCCCTATGCAGACAAGAAAACTGAAGCTCAGAACAGGACAGGGACTTGAACAAAGTCAAATAATTAGTGCCATCATTTCTAGGAACAAGACCAGATTCCTTTCCAGGGCCCCTGGGCCCCTGAGGATCTGGCCCTGGTGATCTCTCCAGTTTCACAAAGGCTCCCAGCTATGTGGCCGTTTCTCTGATCTCCGAAAGGACTCTGCCCCCTGGGCAAAGACCCTGGGGTCTTTGCAACGCTGTCTCCTTTGCAAGGCACTAGGGAATGGGATTGACCAAGGGCCTCACAGCTCATCCGAGGCTGTGGATGGGATTTGACTCCAAGGTGCACTCTTAGGCACTGCACAGGACAGTGGGCGAGGGTGCTCCATAAAGGTTTGAGATGGACAGAAGCTTGAGAACAACCTTGGCTGGAGCGCTGAGTAGTGGCTTCCTCTTGCTGGATAGAGTAGCAGCTATGCTTATTGCAGTGTGCAGCAGTCAACAATTGTTCATTCTTTCAGATTGCATTTTCTTTCAGGAGCCAAGCCCTGTGATGGTTCCTGGAGTGGGCTCCAGGGCTGCAGATACCTCTTGCCTCCTTGATTTCTCAGTCTCCCCCCTGAATCCCTGGCTGAGAAAGAAGCACCACTGATCACCGGCCACACACCGAGGTAGAATGTGCACACAGATACAAACCCTGCAGGTGGGTACACGGGCGCCAGAGGCTCACAAACGGCCTCTCCTCACCCCTTCCCAACACCGGAGATACACAGGCTCTGAGGTGTCTGTGCCCTCAGGGGGCTCATTTGTTCCACACTCCCTGGAGCTAGCCCTGTTATCTGAATCACAAAGCCTCTTTACAAAGCACCAAGTTCTCACTGCTTCCTACTAGTTCGATTTTAGACAGATCTGTGTGCGATTGTGCAAACGTGGATGCATGAAAGGGGCTTTGCGTTCTGATACCAACCCTGCCAGTGCAGAGGCCCTGCTGGCCTGGGAGGGCATCTGGAGGAACATCAACGCAAAACTGAAAATAGAGTTTAGTTCTAGGGACTAAAAGGAGCCATGTTTCTTGCACACCTGAGGGTGCAGACTACAATTCATGTCTGTCACCCATGGTCACGTCTGATCACTGGCAAAGAGGGGGATGACAGACGGAGGGAGAGAAGCAAGAACAGAGAGCACAGAAATGAGGAGCTCAGACGGGGCAGTGGGAACCAGGGCACTGAGCCAGAGGGAGAGAATACCTGTGAGCCAGCAGCCCCACCTGACTCCTGGGTTCTCCATGCTGTCCAGGGTGCGAGCTTCATCCAAGGACAAACCCTCCATTTTTCCATTGCCTTACAGCTTACAGACTTGTACATCACTATAGCGTTTAACCCCCAACTCTCCCTGGAGGTAGGGACTGTAAGTTTCTACACTTCAGAGATAAGTGGGTGAGGTTCAAGTTTCCATCACAAATCTGGGATAGGGGCATGACATGAACTCCACGTCGCTGTGTTCTAATTCTGTCAAGAGGGATCACATGTCATACTTGTCTGGCTTCTACTCCGTTACTCAGCCACGAAAGAACCTCCATTTGTGGTCTCAGCACCCTCATGCTCCTGGAAACCTTCTGACGCTCTCCTGGGAGGGAGTCAGGCAAGAGCCCTCCCCTGGGAATCCATTTCCTTCTGTTCCACATTTCCTGTAAGTTGTTGTGTGGCCTCGGGAGGTCCCCTCCCTCAGCACCCTCAGTTTTGTGATGTGTGAAATAACTGAGACCCTGCTCTGGGATCTGGGCACCCCCACTGTGTATTTGTGATTTAAATGGCCTTATCGCACTTTTCTGTTTAGCTATCAGGGCCCATGTGCATTGGTTTGCTCAGGTTGATATCACAAGGTGCAGCAGATGGGGCAGCTTAAACGAAAATTCATATCCTCCCAGTTCAGGAGCTTGGAAGTCTGAGATGAAGGTGGTTTCCCCTGAGGCCTCTCTCCTTGGCTTGCAGACGGCAGCCTTCCTTCTGAGTCTTCACATGGTCTTACCTCTGTGTGTGTTTATGTCTTATTCTCTTCTCACAAAGATACCAGTCATATTGGATGAGGGCTTACCCTAACGACATCCCTTTAATATAATTACCCCTTTAAAGGCCCTATCTCCAAATACAGTCCCACTCCAAGGTCCCGTGGGTTAGGCCTTCAGCATGTGAGTTTGGGGAAGACAGAACTCAGCCCGTAGCTTCAGGATGGCCGCCTGTGGATAGCCAGCCATACCCTGGTTGTATGAAGGAAGGGATGGGCCACTCCTCCAGGCTCTAAGCCCCTTCCAGGCTGCGAGCCCATTTCTTCTCAGCAGCCTGCCCCAGGCCCGCAAGAAAGGAGCCCACCTGGTGTCCTATGACTGAATTGTGGGCTGGCACTGCCAAGCCTGGGGAGGGCAACGTCCCTGGAAGCCTTAGGGACTTGCCAGGCCTGCTCCTTTAGGTTCGACCTGGGAGTAGGGAGGCTGAGGGGTCCTCAGGCTGGCGCACGCTTCACAGCGGCCTGCCATTGCCCCCAAGGCTGGAGAGGATGAGTCCCACAAAGTGGTCAGGGTGGACTCCGCCTTCTGCCCAGCAGGCATCCAGCCTCCTACTTGTAGAGCGGCAGCGCAGCACCAGGTGGGCGGATGCTGAGCTCTGCGCCCCGCCCCTCCCCGCCTCCCACATAGTGCCGGGCTCTCCTGATACACTGCAGGAGCTAGCTGCAGTGGCCCGTGCCCAGGGGACCTGCCTGGAAGGCAGCCCAGCCTGGGGCCCTTGTCCCTCACTGGTGCCTACCTGCCAGGTGGCCTGCCGAGCTTCATAAATGCTGCAATTTGTGAAATTAAAGTCTCCTTCCTGCTTGCATCTGGCCGCATGGGGTCCGGGAGCCGGGCATGGGAGGTGAACGTTGAAAGCTTCTGATTGGTTCCTGAGCCCCCACAGCAGCCCTAACCCCACGAGCTTCTCAGGGTTTATTAAGTGGATATAGTAGCCCTGATTCCCAGCTGTTCAGTCTTCCCAGGCAAGTGAGCACAACTGATTTTTTTCTCCTGTGAATCTGTCCATTGTCAGTTAATTTGCAGCCCTCCACCCCACGACTAGGATCTAGGTTGATACAGAGGGAATATTTTCTTCCCAATAGACTCTTAGAAGCAAAAACTCACAGAAGCCAGGTGAAGAGTGCTGAGAAATGGTGAAAGGCACCCGAGGGGTCTAGGTGGCGTATTGACAGGCCCACATGCAGTGTCCAAGGACAGGGAAGTACGATAGGGAGGATTCCAGCACACGATGTGCTGCAGGGTGCTCCGGATGCTGGGCACTCCTTGGAGGGGGGATGGGGCATCAGGGAGGGCTTCCTGAAGGAAGAAACATGTAGAAGTCAGATACACAGAGTGTTCTAGACCAAGGGAGGAGGCTGAACAATGGCTTGGGGGTAAGAAAAAGTACAGGTTGACTTTAGAACGTAGTGTAGCTCCCCCTCCCTTGCCCTACCCTGCCCTGCCCCAAGAGAGGGGAAGGCTAAGGGGTTGTGGTGAGGCTGGTGGGGTGGGCAAGTGGCCTGAGGCCTTGGCAGCCAGGAAGGAGAGGAGCTTGGGTTTCATGCTGGGGCCGAGGGCAGTCTTGCAAAGGCTTTAAGCCGGGCAGGTCTGTGGCAATTTTAAACATTTTATTTTAGAAAGTTCCCTCCGATGAGGAATTGATTTCAGGGGAGTGGCAAGGAGGCTAGGGCTGCCTCTGGGCCAGCTCCTCAGCCTGGGCCAGGAGACCCTCTCACCCCTCCAGTGTGGCCTGCTGTCCCCACATAAGGTACTTTCAAGCCCAGAGTGGGCCCTGCTCTGAGCTCAAGCCAGAGTTTGAACACTAGAGCCTCATCTACAGTAACCCAAGGGACTGTCGGGAAAAGCTCAGCGCTGGCCTGGGGTCAAGGCTGAGGGAGAAGGGGGCGACAGCCTGTGTGGGAAGAAGCCGCTAACAATGGGGGCAGGTTCGGGGCTTAAGTAACATCTGGACGGACAGAGATAGCCAAATTCCACCAGGGTCAGAGAGCCTTCCAGAGCCTGTTGATGAAGCAGTCCTCCAAGCCTTGAACCTCTGCATGCGTTTCTGGAAATACCGAGGCTGGTGCCCGGAAGGACAGTGGGGAGCAGGCAGGGGGTCTGCGGAGGGACAGAGGGTATGAAATCAGGTGTGAAATTGGGTGACTGGTCTCAGAGCTAAATCTGGGGAAGGAGCTTTTCTTGGTGGCCCCAGGTTTGTTGGGTCATGTGCTGATGGCTCGGGGCTGAGGGACACAGGAGATCACCGCTGTGCTGCTCTGAAGGCTGAGCAAAGGCCCAGAAGTAGGGGAGACCTGGATGATTTGGGATCTTCTTGCAGTTCCATCTGAGAGAGCAAAGAGATCAGAGGAAGCATGGCGGACCGGAGGATCGCCTTTCTCCGTGGACCCTGTCCAGAGTGGCTGCTCAGGGCTCAAGTCCCGCTTTGAAGGGGAGGGTCCATTCTGCTCTGGCCAGTGGGCCAGTGGAGCTCCTGTCGCTGAGCCTGCTGAGGGAGATGCCTGTGCTGCACGGGATTTCAAGCCCTTGCTCATGGACCTAACAGCCCTGGTTCAAATCTTGGCTCTGCTCCCTTGGGAAGGTTGCATCCTGTCTCTTGGCTCATCTCTGGGTCTCTCAAGTGGGGGCGAGCTCAGATTTGACGGTTCATTTTGTGGATCTTACAAGTCAATACACATTTGTGGCCGTGGGTGGCAGTCACGCAGACGGCCATGGATGTGATGGAGTTCTGGACACACAGTCCCAGATCTGCCACCTTGGCATTTGAGAAAAGCGCAACAGCGGGAAGGTCACTCTCTGACCTTCTCCTGCCCTTCTCCCCTGAAGCAGGCCATAAAAGAAATTCCTGACCTTCTCCTCAAGTGGGGCATGAGACCTTCCTTTAAGAGGTGCCTTCCCGGACGGGCGCGGTGGCTCACACCTATAATCCCAGCACTTTGGGAAGCCGAGGCGGGTGGATCACGAGGTCAAGAGATTGAGACCATCCTGGTCAACATGGTGAAACTCTGTCTCTACTAAAAATACAAAAATTAGCTGGGCATGGTGGCGTGTGCCTGTAGTCCCAGCTACTGGGGAGGCTGAGGCAGGAGAATTGCCTGAACCCAGGAGGCGGAGGTTGCGGTGAGCCGAGATCGTGCCACTGCACTCCAGTGTGGGTAACAAGAGTGAAACCCCGTCTCAAAAAAAAAAAAAAGAAAAAAAAAAAGAGGACCCACAGGAAAGGAAAATCCTTCTCCATGAAGATGCAGGGATGCAGAGAAGAATCTGAACAAACAGGCCTTCTAAATGCCACCTAGATCATCACATCAAATCATACCGCCTTGTCCAGTTATACTTCTCCAGTTACCTGCTTCTTCATCAGACAGCAAAAAAATCACACAGATTTCCCTGTTTCTTTGGGTCTTCATTTCTAAAGGCTGCCATGTCACACAAAACTTAAATTACTTGGTACGCTTTTCTCTTGTGAATCTGTCTTTTGTTACAGGTGCCTCAGCCATGAACCTACTGATGGATGAGGGAAGAAATATTTTCCCCTAGCTGCACTTTTAAAACCAGCTTATGGGGCTGTTATGGGACCTGGAAACAACGGCCTTGAGAAGGCTTGCATGCTCCAAAGACCTGAGCATATATTGCTATTCTAGGTTTAGACTGGGCCTCTGACCAAGAAAGGGCCCCCCGTCAGGAAGTCTGAGCTGAAACACTGCAGAAAGCAGAAAACGGGAACACACACAGGCACGCACGCACACACGCACGCATGCACACATGCTTCAGCACCGGGCAATTTGTTGAAATGCAGTTTCTCTGGCCTCATCTCAGATTTACTGAGGTCAGCTCTGGGGGCGGAGCCAGTGGCTCTTGAGGTTTCCGTGAACTCTCCTGGGGATTCCAGTGCTGACCCAAGATTGAGAACCACTGAGCCGGACGGGTGGATCTTCCTAGTTCTGGCCTCAGTCTTGGCAGCTGTGCCCTCTGACCCAGCAAGAGGCCTGTCATCCTCTAAAGCTGTCCCTGAGACCTTTCTGCTCACCAGGCCTAGCAGAAACAGGCCCTGCAGGGCAGCCTTCTGACTGCCTAATATTGTGGGCATCCTTTACCCAGCGTCTACAGTCTCTCCTGCACATGAATAACCTTGAATAGCCAGAATTTGCATAATAGCTCTCCTGCCCCCTTCATGGGCCTACATTAATTGTTTTAGAATACTATTTCCCCATCTCATTGCCTAGAGTGGTGGCTGTTTGATTCCATGGACCTCAGAACCCCCTGGAGAGCTTGTGGAAAGGTAGGCACTCAGCCCCGCACCTTCTCCGCTCCACAGTCCTGTAGGGTGGCTTGAAGATGCATGTGTACTTGACAAAAGATTGGGATGAGGGCAGGGGCTTGGTCAATGAATGGCTATGGTAGTAGTGGGCAGGCATGGGGGTGTCCGATGGAGATCAAGGGAGCACCCCTGCAGCAGTTTTCAGGCCCTGGCTTAAGAAAGGGATGGCCTGGCTCAGGCAGTGCTGGCCTCCCTGTGCGTGAAAGCAAATGATGTAGGAAAGGGAGAGAAATTCTGGGTACTGGTCCTTGGAAAAAGGTCCTCTGGGTGGTCTCCTCAAGATGTAACCTGAAAAACAATTGCTTGGCTTCCTGAGCACCTTGCTGGGCTCTGTGCATGCGGTCCTTCACTTAGTTCTCCTATAACCCCTTGGGGTACGGATTTTATCCACGACTCCACAGAGGTTAGAGAAGGCTTGTCCATAATCCCGTAACAAGGCAGGCTTAAGCACAGCCCCGTTCCCTTCCAGAGCCCGCACCTTCAGCATCGTCTGACACTTCCTCCTCCTGGGAGAGAATGGCAAGGGCAGATAGCTCACCTGGCTCCCGGTGAGCTTGCAAAAAAGCCCCAAAAACGTCCCTTCCAGCCCTGCTCTCCAGATGAGGAGGTTTGGGGGTGTGCTCTCTGCACCTACATGCCCTGGGGCTCTCTGCTCTGGAATGTGAGTTCAAAGTCCCGTTTCTGGTTTGCAGTGAAGCTCTGAAATATGCTAACACACTTCAGAAAGACCTCAGAATTTGGGGATGAGGATGAGGCAGGGTGCCTGTGATCATGTCCAGGACTTCCCCGGCCTGCAGAGGAAGAACAGGGAGACGCTAAACCCAAGAGGCTAACACGTTGTAGCAAAATTTCACCAAGAAAAAGCCAGCCTGTGCTGGCCTGTGCTGCCCTCTGCTGGTCATCAGTGGTACTGGCTGCAGCTGGCCGGGGCTGGCTCCCTGGGCTGGGCGGGCCTCAATCCAGGCCACTGGGTGGGTGGGGGATGCAGGGAATTGTCTGAAGACCTTACGCTGGCCCCCTTCTGCCCCAGCCCAGACAAGTCTACATCAGTGGTGTCCAAGGCCGTGGGCCGGCAGCTGACTGAGAGCTGGGCACTCCCTTCCATCCTGTATTTTATTTATTGAGATGAAGTCTCTCTCTGTCCCCCAGTGCAGTGGTGCCATCTTGGCTCACTGCAACCTTCTCCCGGTTTCAAGCGATTCTCCTGCCTCAGCCTCCTGAGTAGCTGGGATTACAGACTTGCGCCACCATGCCTGTCTAATTTTTGTATTTTTAGTAGGGACCATATTAGCCAGGCTGGTCTGGAACTCCTAACCTCAGCTGATTCACCTACCTCAACCTCCCAAAGTGCTGGGATTACAGGCATGAGCCACCGCACCAAGCCCCAGCTTGTTTTTAGAGGAGGTTGATAATCATCTTACCCTTCAACCACCCCCTGCACTTCCCTGTCAACCCAGGTCCCTGGCTGCTGCTCCTGGTCTTCAGGGACCAGGAAAGACAGCAGCTTCCCCCTGAGCTTCCCTGGTGCACATCCTACCTTCACCTGAGTGCTCTTACAGTTCCCTATCATGGTCTCCTAGGAGGGCTGTGATGATACCCTAGCCAGGATGCCGCCGGATTGGGGGCTGGAAAGCAAAACCCCAGCGGCCCTCTCACTCCAGCCCATAGGATAATATTAACAGTACTTGTCATTAACTGAACACTGACTATATTTCATGCCGTATTCTAAATGTGTGTGCTCACACACATACTTAACCTTGTATGTATATGCATGCATGCGTAATTGTCAATATGAATCTTAACACATACGTACTTAATCTTCATAAGAAATGTATGAGGGAGGTACGGATAGTATTCTCATGTTATAGAAAACAAAAAATTGAGGCTCAAAGAAGTTCCACAAATAGTTTGGGGTCCCACAACCAGTAAGTAGGATTTGAACCTAGAGAGCTTGGTTCAACTTTGGTCCTTTTTCTTAACCGTGGTAAGAAAAGTGGGCACAAATCTGCAAAACCCTTTTTGTGGCCAGGCCAAAGCAATGCGGCCCAATCAAGGCATTCGGGCTGGGAAATGGGGGCTAAAGTGGGCAGGAGGCCGCTGTGCGTGGAGACTGGGAAAGACTGCGGTCTCTATAGCCAGGTGGGCCTGAAAGACGGTCCCCCACTGCCCTGACGAGCTGTGAAATCCTGGGCAAATTGGTGCCTTGTTCTAAGCCTCAGTGTCCTCATCTGTAAAATAATAAGGGTTTTGGTAAGGGTTAAATGAAACAAAATGAGGACTTTAGCATAGTGCATGATGCATAGCAAGCCCTCAACAGAGGCGGGTTTTCTTTATTCCTTTGACATTGGACTTAGGCTACCAAATGATCTTGAGGAGGCAGAGGCAGTGGTGATGACAAGGATGCTGTTGGGCTACCTGCTCATGATTACTGAGCATCTACTCTGTTTACTCAAGAGCTATTAATGGCTACTGTTTTGCTAGACTGCATGAGCTCTGGATTTACTTTTTGTTTCATTTCAGTGGTTCAACCATGAAGCTTTTAAAACCATTGGTACCAGTGGGATGTGGTGGCTCACATCTGTAATCCCAGCACTTTGGGAGGCCAAGGTGGGTGGATCACCTGAGGCCAGGGGTTTGAGACCAGCCTGGCCAACAACGTGAAACCCACCTCTACTAAAAATACAAAAATTAGCCAGATGTGATGGTGGTGGCTGTAGTCCCAGCTACTCAGGAAGCCAAGGCAGAAAAATCACTTGAACCCAGGAGGAGGAAGTTGCAGTGAGCCAAGATCACACCACTGCACTCCAGCCTGGGTCACAGAGCAAGACTCTGTCTCAAAATAAATAAATAAATAAATAAATAAAATAAAAATAAAAACATTGGTACCTGGGTTCTACTGATTTGATTAGACTGAGACTGTACCAGGTCATGATACTTTCTTTGTGTGTGTGAACCTCAAGTGGTTCAAGTGTGCATCTGGGATTGAGAGCCATGGAGAATATTTCCCTCCTGCCCAATCTTCTCCTATGTAACACTCCTTTAATCCCTCAGACCTCAGCTTAAATGTCACTTCTTTAAAGAAACACTCCCTCATCACTTAGACCAGGCCCATTTTTTTTTGCCTTATACCTTTGTAAATCCCTATTCCTTTCCTTCAGAGAGAATTTATCTCATTTATATTTATTCTTGTGGTCATTTCAATAATATCTGTCACTCTCACTAGATAGTTTACCCATCTGTAAAATGGGGATATTAATTTCCACCTCACAAGTTTGTAGTGAGGATATAATAACAAAATGTAGGGAAAGAGCCTGGTTCAAGGTGGTCTCTGTGAATGGTTGCTCACTGCATGCTGTCCCAGGGGTCTCTTGGGATAACACGCCATCACTTTCTAATTTCCAGAAATGAACACTTGACAGCTTCAGAGCCTGAGCCCAGCTTTAGTCTCTCTGGATTTAGGCTACCACGTGGTTCTCATGTCCCATCTGAACTTCTCTGATTATGTGGGCTCATATCACAGCGCCCCTCCCCAAGCCATGAATATTCTACTGAGCCCTCAAGTGCCAGCTCTGAGATAGTATTCTTGTTGTGTCCAGCTGGCCTGTCTTTTTAATAATCGAGATCATTTGCACAATAAATATTAACTAAGGATTAGGTTAGGTGCCAGGCGCCATTCCAAATACACATATTATCTCATTTAAGCAGTTTTGCTGTTTAAATAAAGCTAATCCTCTTGTTTCTAGTTAAAACCTACAATACATGTCTGCAAGGGCAGGAGTTGATATAAATGAGCACAGGAAGGGTTTTTTTTTAAAGGGGTGATAAGTCCTTTGACTGTTGGGAGCTCAGGCTTTATCAAAAGCCTCTGTTTTTAGCTCTATCTAATTGTTTCTGCACAAGCCCAGAACCGCCAGATTGCCCTACTTTTAAAGAGAACCCAGCAACTTGCTTTTTTATATGAAAACCTCAACTATAAGAAGATGGCTCAATTTGGAAAAGAAAAAAAGAGAGAGAGACTGAGAGAGAGAGAGAGAGAGAGAAAATGCCATTGAGACCAAACAGCTCAGCCATGAGATGGAATCTGCCCACCAGCAGCCTCTCAGGCCTGAGCCTTTGAGAAGAGAGTGGGATGTCCCAGGGGATGGCAGAGGCAGCTGTCAGTGGGGAGGTAGAGGCAGGAGGAAGCATGGAGGGCAAAGGGCAAAAACAGAGCCATCTCCTCAAGTCCAGAAAGGTGCTGAGCTCATGAGTCCTGCTGGGTAAGTGGCAGAGCCTTGGCGGGAATGCCTGGCTTCCTTGCACCAGGTCTGGGGAGCTCAGCCCAAGTAGACCCTGGGTGCCCCAGCAACCTCTGTCTTCCAGGGCCCCCGTGGGCTTGGCTGAGAAGGAAATGAGGAGGTCTTCTCTCTGCTTGGATCCAGTCGGGAGAACTTGTTACTACCGGCCACCACCCTCTCCCACCAGGTGACAGCTTGAAGTGGTAAGTTCCGCCATTGAACCCAAGTGATTTCCTGGAGATGTCTCAGCTGCGTGGGGATCCCAGCTGTGAGCTGAGGTCTCTGAATGTGATTTCTTTCCCCATTTTCTCGGCATCACCTAAATCCCCCAGATTCTCGCATAGAGAAGGGGAAAGCCTGTCAGGAGAGAGGTGCTCCTGTGCCCTCCCACAGCCCATCCTTGGTTTTAAGAAGATAAATGAATGGGCATTTCTTCCACCGCCAGGTGTGGAGGGCAGGATCTGTGCTGGCTTCTCACACATTCCACACAACTGTTGAGTAACTGGGGAAGATGCCTCCTGACAGGCAGTGGCAGCAAGGTCTGCTGGCTCCTTCGCCAGTCTAGCTTGTAAACCTTAACGCCCGCTTCGATTCACAACCCAATTGCTTGTAAAATGAGGCCACTTTCCATAAGTCTTAATTGGAATCTCTTTCCCTGCCTCAGAGGCAAGGGCTGGAACCGGCTTTGCCAGCATCTGCAGATGGAGTAAGGCAGGAGGATTTGTCCTGCGGGAGGGGAGGGAAGGGGCTGGAGGGACAGCGCCCTTTGCCTTCCTCTCCTACGAGTGGGACTGGATCCTGCCTGGACGTTCCCGGCAGTGACAGTGAGCAAATTCTGGGATCCATGAGGCAGGCTGGACCCTCATCTACGAGACCAGGGAAGGGGTCAGTTAAAGGAAGGGCTGAGATCAGTAACAGCACAGTAACAGTAGGGGTGACAGTCATCACTGCAGCGACAATCATGGGTCACCTCCGTGAGCCAGGAACAGCGTATGACCTCACATACTCCCCATGCCCACGACAACTCTTTCCCAGCTCTGTTCTTCACTGCTTCCTGACGAGGGGCTGGGCCTCCCAAGGTGAGTCTCTGACTTAGCAAGCACTTCCTGAGTGCCCGCTTTACGTGCAGGACTGAAAGGTATACCTGCTGCATGTGAGGACTTTCCCATCCCTGGGAAGAGATGAACGTGTGGGAAAGCCACCAAGCACCAAGCAATGTTAAGTGCTACACTAGTCCTACAGGGTGTGATGGGAGGCAAGGAAGTAGCAGTGTAATCTCCTTCCACTGGAATCCTTGTCAGGGAGAGGATCTGTGACCTGGGCTTTGAAGGGTGTGTAGGAGTTTGACAGCTGGAGAAGGTGGAAGAGAATGCTGCGCAAGTAGAACAATTTGAACAAAACATAGAAGTATCAGGGAAATAAAAAAGCATTTCAGGTGCTTCGCCTATGGTACGAGAATGTGTATATATAAATGTTATATAACATATTTATCTATGTAACATAATACATAACTAAAATATATATGTTACATATTATATATACTATATATTGTATATATAGTATATATATTATGTAAATATATATTATATTTTTATATATATTATATAATATATAAATATATTTTATTTATAACATATTTATATAAAACATATATACTATATATTATATATAAAAACATATAATATATAAAATATATATTTTATACATAATATATTATACATAATTCATTAATATATTTTTATTATAAAATATATATTATATATAAAAGTATGTATTATATATTATATATAGTTTATATATATATGTAGGGGAAGAATAAGGAAGAGAGACTTGGCTGAAGGAAAACTATGATGAGCCTCCAAAGCCATGCCGTGAAGCTTGGATTTTATCTTGTCGACACTGGGGACCCACTGAGGGGTGTAGCAGAGGCAGTGGCATGGCCAGCCCAGCCCAGGGTTTTAAGATGTTTCCCCTGGTGGCTGATGTGGAGAACAAGGTTGCTGAAGAAAGATGCAGGAGGCAGGACTGGATCAAAGAGAAGTTACCAGGAAAGCACCTTGGGCTCAATGAGAGAAAGTATTATTATTATTATTGTTGTTATTATTATTGAGACAAAGTCTCACTCTGTTGCCCAGGCTGGAGTGCAGTGGTGCCATCTCGGCTAACTGCAACCTCTCCTGCCTGGGTTCAAGTGATTCAATGGGAGAAATTCTTAACACAGTAGGCCATCATGTGATGGAAAAGGGTGGTATCCAGAAGCGGCAGAGGAGTGCAAGCAAGGGGCAGACCTCTCACTTCCTGCTTATTTAGCTCCCGCAGCAGACTGGCAAACCCCAGATACCTATTACCTAGCACCAGCCACAGCTGGGCAGGGATATAGAACCAGACTCTGATCAAAGGGGCATTGAGAAGGGAAAGGCGGGTCACCTGGCAAATATTTTCCTCCCCACATAAAGGGTGGGAAGGTGAAGGTGACACACATTTTTCTTCCTACTGGCTTTGGTGTTGTGAGGCTGTGATGTCTGTGGCAGACACAGCCACCCCATGAGTATTGATGGGACAGCAGAGAGAATCCCAGAAACCACCCACAGCCTGGACGTAGCGGAGCTGCCCCAAAGTTCTCAACCCTGATCTCTTGCTACATAAGACGATAAGTATCAAGGCTTACGCTATGTTTGTGTCAGATAGTATGTTCCTTGTTGCTAAATTCTATCAGCCTGGAATATTGTTTTAATAAAAACAAAATAAGACAGCACGAAGCCCAAGTCAAGCTCCAAAGCACGGGTGAGAAATGCATGCTTTGACTGTGGTTTTCATGGGGAAACTGAAGAGGTCTTGCACCCTATCTTCTGCACTCTGAAAAGCCCCTTAAGCATACCTGCCCTGGCTCTCAAGTTCCTTACCCTCGGGGGGCGGCCATAGCATCCCCACAAGTCCTTCCACCACCTTGCCTGTCCCAGCCTCCTCCCATTTCCTGTTTACCTCCTTATTCTTTTTTCTTATGTGGAGTAAATTTAGGCTTCTCTCAACTTCGGTGAGGAACACAGACATCGTCCCTGGGACACACCCACATTAGAAGGGGAGGGGTGGAAGGAAATGAGTGGGCAGAGATTAGTTGAGCATGGTTTTGAAGTATGAATAGGAGCTCACCACATGGAGGAGAGAGGAAGGCATTCTGGAAAGGGGAAATCACACTTGTAAATCTAACAAAACTATTTTCTTTCTATCATATGCTGAAAATACTCAATGTGAAGTTAACCCACAGGCCTCCTCTGGGAGGCTCTGGGCAGCATGCCAGCTCTGGGGTTGGGGGTTGGACTCAGATGCTGCAGGGAGTGTGACAGGAAGAGTTGTCTGTGGGCCATCTGGCTCCAGCTGCCTGGCAGCGTGCTTTCCCTTAGGAGGAAGGTGAGGGGGTGGGAGCAGCTTCTCAAGAGGAAGGCAAGGAGGTGGCAGACCCCACAGGTGCAGTCTGGGGGCAGCCCTGGGGCTGAGCCCTCCTTGGGCTGAGTCAGAAGAGGCCTACCCTGTTATCAGCTCCCCACCCCTGAGAGGAGGCCTCTCCCCTCTCCCCATGGAGCTGGTCCTGTGGCCGTGCAAAGGCTGTACATGGGGTGGTTTCTATCTGGGTTTCTCCTCCCTGAGGCTAAAACATGGCTTTCTCTCTGCAGGCTGGTAGGGGAGGCTGGCTCTCGGCTCCACCTCTACCAACCCCTCTTGGGGGCTGGATGGAAGCAGGCGCTTTCCCAGAAGTTCTTTCTTGGCTGCTACAGTGGAAATCTGGGTGGAGTGTGAACTGTTCCTTCAGGTAAATCAGACAATGCTGACAGCATCTTCCATTAGCAAGCACTGGGCATTCGTAGGCACTGCGTTAAGCCTCTAGCTGCAGATTGGGCTCCATGCTCACAGCGCCCCTAGTGCTAGATGCAGCTGACAGCTCCATTTTGCAGACTGGTAAAACTGAGTCCCAGTGGTAACTAATTTGCTGTGTCATGCAGACAGTAACTGCCACATCTGGGAGGTATCCCTGTGACTTTGTGACTCAAGCCTTCTCCCTTCAGTATGTCCCAGTACCAACTCTCAGTAGGAGGCAAAGAAAGACAAGGTCAGGCTTCCAAAGTGAGCTGGAAAATGAAACAAAGAGGGTAAGAGTGTTATGAACAGCATTTGTCTGGAACAGAGTAGCTGCCTCAGGGGGCTTTGTGACTGATAACATTAAGACTGTGTGTGTGAGTGTATGATTCCTTTTCAGTCATAAGGCATTAGCAAACATTTTCCCAAGCATGCTGAGCCGGAGGATACAGGGGCCTACGTGAACCAGTCCCTACCGTGGAGGTCTGGTGATCCTCTCCATGGCATAAGGCCTCCATAGCAGAGGAAGAGGCATTTGCAGGAGGGAGGGTGGAGTTGAATCCAATTCAAGAACCGTGCCCAAGTCTATCTCTAGTCAATATGGGGTGTCAGAAACCTTGGTGGCACCAGAAGGATGCCTTGTGTTCTGTTCATCCTTTCTACTCAGCTTTGCAGAGCTGGGGGCATGGATCCAAGGGATCCTTGTTTCTATGAATGCAGGGAACCCCAAAGGGCCTCTTGGCTTTTTTCCAGCAGCTCTCTGCCTCACCCCATGACTGCCATCACCTGCATGGCCAGGCCGCCTGGCAGTCTTTCCCATGGGGCCTGATCCTGGAGGTAAGAATTGGTTTCCAGAATCAAATTGTCTCTTTCTAGGGGCCAGGTCAGGGTTCACCCAGCTTGGATGCAGGGGAAAAGGATGAGACAAGTTAATTCATTAATTCAATTAATAGTTATTGAACACCTACTACATTACAGTCACCATTCTAGAGCTGGGGAAGCAGTGGAAAACAGCCCAGGTATCCCTCATGGAGCCTGCATTATAGTGGGATAGGAAAATAGCAAATAGGTTAAGAAACAGAGACAGTGTTACGTGCTATAAAGTAAATGGAACAGAGCTATGGTGTGGAGTGTGTACAGGCGACGGCAGTTTCAATCCAGGGTGCAGTGGGGGCCTTTCTGAGGAAGTGACTTGGAGCTGAGGTCCAAATGACAGGTCGATGCTAGTCATGGGAAGAATCCCGTGATGTCCCAGCATGTGCAAAGGCCCTTAGGTAGGCATGAGTTTATTGTGTCTGAAGACCAGAAAGAAGCCAAGATGCCCAGATAAGGGAGTGGGGCAGGAATAAATGAGCAAATGTTGGCAGGGGTCATATCATGAAAGGCCTTGAGGGCCGTGATGGGAGGTTGGGCTTTATTCTAAGAGTGGTGGGAAGCCATTGAAGGCTTTTAAGCAGGAGAATGACATAATCTGACTTCTACTTTTAAAAGATGGCTCAGGCTACTGGGTAAATAATGGCATGAGATGGGCAACAATGGAGGCAGGGGAACCAGAAGGAGGCCGTCACAGTGAGCAGGGGAGAGGTGATGGGGATTTGGGCTAGGAAAGGAGTCCAGATCCTTTGGTTTAGTATCTACCCGGCTCCACTCCTGGCACCAGCCCAAAGGATTCTGCATTTTCTGAGTCTTGGTCTGGTCTTCACTGGTGTCGTCACTGCTAAAAGGCCTGAGGTGTGTGGAACCTCGGGGTGGGACGCACCTTTTGTCCTTGGACAGCCTTGTGTGAGTTGCCAAGGCTCAGACACCCCTGAGTTCTCACACAGGCTGTATTCCCTACTCTGGAGGCAGGTAGCTTGATTTCCATAGCTTCAGTGTCCCTCTCTATAAAATGGGAACAGTGAAGCCTCCTTGTGGGGAGGGTGAAATGTGACAATGCCAGCCTGATGGGACATGTGCAAAGTAGGCCTTTGATAAATGGTGGCTTCGTGCCTGCTCTTCATTCCGCATCCGCTCCCTCGGTCTCCTGCTACCCCACAGTTGGGTAAAGATTGGGGACTCAACAGCATGTCTGAGAAGTCCCCTAGTAATGGAAATGTCAGCAGCAGAAGAAAAGGAGCCAGTGCTGCTTTGATGGCAGTGATGGCGATGAATGATTTATGTCCAACGTAATGCTTACATAAGCAGCTGTTACATTTTAAAATCATCATGCAAACAATATGAAACATTTATTTAAGTGGTTCTACACTACAGGGAATTTGATTTAATCAGCCTTTATTTCTGTTCTCATTAGAATGAAGTCTGGCAACTCTAGTAGACAGCCCTACCTCCGTTCGGTAGCTTCCAGCTACTGAAAGCAAATATTTTTACTGAGCCACAATTAAACATTTATACAGCACCCAGCTCCCCATCTGGCCTGCGGAGGGGAGGGGTGATACAGTGAATTCATCCAAAAATCCCACACAGAATAAAGCCAGATGCACCCCCGCATCTAACAGAATTAATAAACCATCTGAAGAGCCCTTTTGAGAATGAAAAATTTCACCAGTTCATAAAATTTCTGCAGTGTGCTGTGAGCTGCAGGTGGCCAAGCCTGGGGTCCTTGAGGTTGGCTTGTGATCTTTGTTCTTCTGAGCCGGGCGGGGTTTTTGGTTTTCTTTTGAATTCTAAGACCATCACAACTTAGAAATCATGGGAGATGCTAAGATCGTCTAAAGACAATATGGTTTATTTGAAATTCCACCAGAATTTTCATGTATTATATCTCCAAGCTCAGGATATGTGTTCCCTTGTGGAGACAAATGGAAAGAGGTACACAGGGGGCTTTATTGCTTTGGTGATGTTTTATTTCTTACACTGGGTGGTGGTGCGTGGATAGCTTGTAATAGGTTTTTTATCTCTTTGTGTGTCTTAAATCGTGTATAATACGAATTGAAAGAAAAACATGAAAGAAAAGGAAATTCACTGGGTATTGGAGTCAAAAGACCAAAAGTCATCTTGGCTCTGCCATTATCTTTGTGAAGTTTGGACTCGTCTCTTGCCTTATCTGTTTCCCTGTCTATAAAAAGGTAGGACTAGAGCAGTGAGGGTTCTGTGGGTTCTTTTGTTTGTTTGTTTGAGCCAGAGTCTTGCTCTGTTGCCCAGGCTGGAGTGGAGTGGTGTGAACACAGCTCACTGCAGAATCCACCTTTGGGGCTCAAGCAATCCTCCCACCTCAGCCTCCAGAGCAGCTGGGACTAGGCACGTGCCACATGCCCAGCTAATTTTTATATATATTATACATATATATATTTATATTATACATATTTTATATATATATATATTTTTTTTTTTTGAGACAGAGTCTCACTCTGTTGCCCAGGCGTGAGTGCAATGGTACTCACTGCAAATCTCAGCTCACTGCAACCTCCGCGCCCAGGGTTCTGGTGATTCTCCTACCCCAGTCTGCTGAATATCTGGGATCACAGGTGCCTGCCACCGTGCCCAGCTAACTTTTTTGTACTTTTAGTAGACACAGGGTTTCGCCATGTTGTCCAGGCTGGTCTCAAAGTCCTGATCTCAGGTGATCCACCCGCCTTGGCCTCCCAAAGCGCTGGGATGACAGGCATGAGCCTCTGTGCCTGGCCAGTTTTTGTTTTTTTGGTAGAGGTAGGGTTTCACCATGTTGCCCCGGCTATTCTCTAAGTCCTGGACTCAAGCAATCTGCCTGCCTCCGCCTCCTAAAGTGCTGGGATAACACGTGTTCACAGTTAAAGAAGTCTGGGAAATGCTGCATGTGCTCTGCCCTTTGGGAAAATCACAGAATGTTAAAGGTTCTGAGAAGTCTTGTGGCAAAGAAGTATGTTTTGTTATATATCTATTAACATCATGAGGTTCTAAGATCCCGTAAGATAATCTCTGGGACCTATTGTCTGGATTATGTCAAAGATCCCTTTAGATTCTAGATTCTTTAAGGCAACAGTTTTTGCCTATTAACAGGACAATCTCTAACCATCCCTGAAATAGATAAACCAGACACGCCAGCCAATCACTGTCCTCTAGATCAGCCAGCAGAGCACCTTTCCTTCCTGTTCCAAGTCCTGGCTTCTTGCCCCTGGGCTCATGCTGCACCCTGCCCCCAACTGCTGAGTAACTCTTCCTGAGCCAATCATGGAAGTCTCTGGGTATCTATCTTTCTTTTCTCCTTGACTCCCCACCCTAGAAGTATAAATTGTCCAGGCTGTCTCTTGCTCAGTATGAGATAATAAAGTTGAATACCAGAGAGGTTGTGTGACAGAGACAGTCACACAGCTGTGGATGGCAGAGCTGAGACCAGAACCAAGTTTCTTTCTCACTGCCCTCAAATGCTTTGCTTTACGTCCGATTTACATTCTGCCCTGTGCACATTCATCCTTGATGCTGTTTTCTTGCTTTTTATGTATGATGATTTTGCATGTCTCTCCTGGGAAGACTATATTCTCCTTAAAGGCACAAGTCACATCTGTGTTTATATAAATTCTAACACTATTCCGAGGACAACATGGTGCCGAAAACACTCTCAATGCCAAGTTATTGAATGTCCCAATGGATTCTTCTCCCTGCCAAGCCATCTCGGCTCCAAACACTCCTTCCTGGAGTGAGGCAGACACATCATTTTATTCACACAAAGCTGTGTTAAAAACTCCCCTTCAAATGTGGGAGTGATTCAGAAGTCCAGAATAACATTGACCCTAATCAAGTGTTCTTAATTATTCACATTGAAAAAAAAAATCTTGGTTCCCTGGAATTCTGGAATAACTACATCCACCCAATTTGAGGGAGGAAGGCACAACTTGGGACACGCTACAGTCTCGATATTTCTGTCCTTTTCCAAATTCATATGTTGAAATCTAATCACCAAGGGGATGGTGTTAGGAGGTGGGGCCTTTGGGAAGTGATGAGGTCATGAAGATGGAAATGTCACAGATGGGCTTAGTGCCCTTAGAAAAGAGGCTGCAGAGAGCCACCTTGTCCCTACCCCCAGGTGAAGACACAGCAAGAAGATGCCATCAGTGAACCAGAAAGCAGGTCCCCACCAAATGCCAAGTCTTAATCATGGACTTGCCAGCCTCCAGAAATATGAGAAATAAATTTCTGTGATATATAAGGCCAGTTTATGATATTTTGTGATAGCAGCCGTAACGGGCCAAGACAGCAGAAAAGTTTTTACTACCAATTAAAAGAGAGATCACATAATTTCTGAAGAGAAGCCCTTCACACAGCCACATGGTGAAGTTGGGTGTGAAAGAAACTCCTGCTTTTTAAAGAACTGCTTTATACATGCCTTCTGAAAAAGTGTTACCATTTTATGCTAAATCCTTTTGCAACCGGAAAGCAAGAATGCACCACACCAAGGTTTGCCGACGTTGTGGGTGACTTGAGTTTGCTCCATGGGTGTACATCTTCTCTGGGGACATCCTCGGCAACAACACCCCCTCCAAGCCCAAGTTCTTTCTGGGGAGCCGATCCTAGGCCCACTGTGCTATTGTCCCTGATGCTGCTATTTTCCTTTGAGATGGTTTTGCAAGCCGGGAACATCTGTCCACCAGATGGCAGTATACCAACAACCCAATCAAATCGCTCCTGCTCAGATCTGGGTTAGAACTCCCCATCAGCTGGCAGACCCCAGCCATACGTGACTATTGAGTCATTACAGTGTGAATAGTCTGAATTGAGATATGCTGTAAGGTTAATATACCCCCTGACTTCAAAGACTGAATACAAAAAAGTGGGGTGGGGAGAGAAGAAGAAGACAGTATTTCATGAATAGCTATTTTATATTGATTAGAGTTTGAATACTATTTTGAATATAAGGGTGACCCTCGAACAATGTGGGGGTTAGGGGTGCCAACCACCTTGTAGTCAAAAATTCTGTGCATAACTTTTGATTCCCCAGAAGCTTAACTCCTAATAGCCTACTGTTGACTGGAAGACTTAACCGTGACATAAACAGTTAACATATTTTATATGTCATATGCATTATATGCTGTATTGCTATAGTAAATGAGGCTAGTGAAAAGAAAATGTTATAAAGAGAAATCATAAAGAAGAGAAAATATATTTACTATTTATTAAGTGAAAGTGGATCATCAAAAAGGTCATCATCCTCTTGGCTTTCATGCAGAGTGGGCTGAGGAGGAGACAGAAGAGGAGGGGCTGGTCCTGCTGTCTCAGGGGTGGCAGAAAATCCATGTGTAAGTGGACACGCGCAGTTCAAACCTGTGTTGTTCAAGCGTCAACTGCATTGGGTTAAATAAAATATCATATTAAAACGGATTTTACTTGATTCCTTTTTCTTCTTAATGTGGCTAAGAAAAATTGTAATGTTACATATATGGTCTCATTGTGTTTCTGTTGGCCCAAGAAGAGAGACAGTGGACGGGAAAGGGTTGCAGTGGGAAGCTGGATAGAGCTGGCGGTAGTAAGGGTCCTATGCAAAGTGGAAAGGGCAGGGCCTTTGGTAATTGACCATCTGGGCTTGAATTGCAGCTCCATCATTTATTTTGGACTGTAACTTAATTACTTCAAGTGTTGGTTTACCCATGTGTCAATGGACATAAAGGTGCTGTCTTCTCCCATGGATGCCGTGAGAGTTAGATGCAGGACAGTCATAAATCGTGGCCTGCTCAGGCCTGCGTCCCAATGAAAGTATTAACAACAACTCCTTCAGTTGCAGAATCTTCTCAGTTAGAGCAATAAATTATACAGTCTCCCTAGTTAAATGAGAGATCACATATATTAAACACTTGGTACATTGTAAGTCCACAAGTTTATGTCTAGAAAGATCACATGACTAAAAGATGGAAGATGGTGACTTTCTCTTCTGTAATTCCACATAATTTCTGACTCCAAGCTTCATTTCTGGTTGAAGCAGAAAACTCAGCTTGGTCATTTTCAGATAAATTTGGTTATTTTAGAATTCTATGCAAATCCAGAGTTCTATCTTCTTCCTTCTTCCGTGGGTAGGGTCTAGACTGGGAGAGTGGTGGTTCACGCAGGTCACAGCACTGGACAGGGAGGGAATATCTGACGTTTATTTGACTTTCCTTGGCTTCGTTCCTCCACCTCTCTGATTACTTCCTCCCCTGCTAATGACATCAGGCTCCTGCCATGGTCCACAGCTCCTCTTCCACTGTGGAGCCCCCAAACCTCTTGGGGTCTCGGCCTCTGCACCCTCCTAAGGACTGGCCATGGTTTTCCTTTTCGGAGATCAGCACTGGACACCGAATCTGTCTCTCCCCTCTGTCTCAGCTCTCTCCTTCCATTCACCTGGACAACGACTTTTACACTCTAGAAAGATCTGTTAATTCTGTAACCACATAGACTGCACCTGTTCTGTCCCTTGTTATTCGCTAAATTCATAGGATACAGAGACAAATAAGAAAGGTTACTGACCTCAATGAAAATATAGTCTTAACCAGTATACTCACTGAAATGGCATGTGAAAAATGTTAACTTCCAGAAAATACATGTAAATAGAGGGCTGTATGACTGGGGAGGATGAACTGGTTACTTGTGGACAAGAGAGCCGGGGTCAGGAACTTGTATGGATAGCTGCTGCTTAGCAGTCCTAAGGAACACCTGGAGACATGGAGGGATGGTGACCCAGCAGAGGACCCAGTGTGAGCAGAGGCTTGGAGGTGGGACAGTCTTTTTGTAGATACGGCGTTTCAGTTTGATTGGAGGGAAGGTTGTTAGTGGGGAGGAGTGAGATGTCAGGCTTAAAAGTACTCTTAAAGCTCTGAATGGAAGGTTGCACAGTTGGGTTTTGGCCCCCGATAGGCACGGTTTTGAGTAGGGGACTGGATAGGATCAGAATCGGATTTTGAGAACCTTTACCCAGAAGCCACATATAACACAGACTGAGGGGGAAGTGGGGAGCCAGGGGAGCCAGTCAGGAGGACTCAAGGAGGTAGGGGCT
This sequence comes from Sapajus apella, assembly GCF_009761245.1. NCBI lineage: Eukaryota > Metazoa > Chordata > Mammalia > Primates > Cebidae > Sapajus > Sapajus apella. Next base: position 102,995 of record NW_022437019.1, read on the forward strand.
GGAGAAATGATGGGAAGGCGTTGTTTTGTTTTTTGAAACAGTCTTGCTTTGTAGCCCAGGCTGAAGTGTAGTGGCCGAATCTCAGTTCATTGCAACCTCCACCTCCTGGGTTCAAGTAATTCTCCTGCCTCAGCTTCCCCAGTAGCTGGGATTACAGGTGTGTGCCACCCTGCCCAGCTAAATTTTGTATTTTTAGTAGAGATGGGATTTCTCCATGTTGGTTAGGCTGGTCTTGAACTCCTGACCTCGAGTGATCCACCCACCTCAGCCTCCCAAAGTGCTGGAATTACAGACGTGAGCCACCACACCCAGCCAGGAAACGGTTACTTGAAGGAGACATTACTGAGGTTGATTTCAGAATCTTTGGGCACTGAAGAGATGTAAAAAATTAAAGAAGGAAAGAGAAAGGTGATTTTCAGGTTTGGAATGGGTGGAAAGTGAAAGAGTGGTGCTCAAGAAGAGAGAATTCAGCTTGGCAGCACAAAGTAAGACTCCCATGGTGGGCATCAGGTGGCTTATAAGCTGCCTGGTTGTCCAAAAGAAGACAAGACTGTATATGAGGAGAGAAGGGGCAGGACGGGATGAGGAACAAAGGGCAAGGTGGACAGGTGAATTGGAGGGTCGTTTTATTTTAGGAAATTAGGACTTAGGAAAGGAAGAGAAAGCAAACCAGGTAAGTGTAATTCATCAGATTCTCAACAGGAAGCAGATGCCACTCTCTGTTCAGGTGATTTGAGGAGGGTTCATTCACAAAAGGACTCACGATCAAGGTGTCAGTGGGGTGTAGAGAAAACACTGGGGTCGGTATAGAACCAGGGCCAGAGCAGAAGAACTTTCACTGTCTCTATACCGGAAAAAAACAAAACAGGGAATGGGGAGGTGACCAGAACCCAGATGACAAGAGGGTTTTGCAGAGCCAGATGCCTTGAGAGGGGCAGTGACTTCTGCCAAGGCGGCCTCATGCAGAAGGGACCAGGTGCATATAGACCCCGTCTCCCATTGGCAGAGAGTAGAGCATTTGGGACAAATGAAAGGTTCTGGCAAAGCAGCCACAGCCCCTACTCTGAGGGAGGAAGAGGCTCACTAATTCCCCCGGAGAGAAAGATTTCTGGCTGCTTATTCTTTTATTCAATAACTTTTATTGAGTTTATTTCTTATTATAAATGTAGTACATGTTCATTGCGGAGAAATTAGAGACTATAGACACGTGCAAAGAAGAAATTTGAAGTCAATAGAAACCCCAGTCCTCAGACAAAATGATTGCTTACAAACAATGTGATTATTCTGGATTCTTCCGTTAAAATATATAATTAAAATATCTTTTTATGTTGGTACATACAAGTAGATGTCATTTTGAACAGCTCCTTTTATATGGAGGCATCACAGTTTCTTAAATAACCCCTCTTAGTGGAGATTCTCATTGAGTTCCACATTCTAAATAATACTGCATCCTTCTAGCTAAATATGTATACTTCCATAGGCTCAGTTCCTAGTGGTAGAATTGCCAGGACAAAACGTACATTCAATTGAAAAGATTTTGCAACATATTCTAGCATTAATTTTAAAAAGAGGCTATTATTTAAGGATTAAAGGGTGGATTTCTTTGTTAAACCTATCTTAGAATTTTTAGTGAATCTGGGAAACTTACTAAACTTCACTGCCTTAGTTTCCCCATCTGTAAAATGGGGATGATAATAAAAGCATACACCTTACAGGGTTGTTATTAGGATTAACTCATTTTCCATTTGCTCCAAGAAATGAGTTCTGACAGTGAGCTGCACTTTTTTTTTTTTCTAGATGGCAAAGGGGTAAAATGAGTTACGGTAAGTATTCAGAAAATTAGCTGTTACTATCGCCAAATGTCTTCCTACACCAGAGATACTGAATGGCCTGATCTCCATTTTAAATGCAGAAATGCAGCTTTTTCCTTAAATTCCTTCAACACCAGCTCTGACATAGCATGAGGTAGAAGGGAAGGCCCCCGTGACAAGGCTGAGTTTGCAAACTCCTGACCTCCAGCATGGTTTCACCAGGAATGACGAGTCTCTTCAATGATCCTTTCTTGGCATCACTTCTTTAAGCTGACTTCCGGGGGGAGCTGGAAGCGGAGGATCCAGGCCTTCCCTGTCTGGGCCTAGGCTTTGTGGTTTGTGACTGAGAGCCGACCCATGAGGGTTAGAGGGGTGGGCTGAGCGCTGAGCTGTCCTAAAGTAGCGTTGCTTCCTTGATGGAAAGACTCTCTCCCACCCTGAGATAAGACTTTGGGGCCACGTCAGCTCTGGCTTCAGCCTCAGGAGTTCAGACCAGATTTAGGAATGCTCCCTAACCTTCCCAGAGTGAGGCTAGGCAGCAAGGAGAGAGGAGAGTGAGAGTGGGCGTTGGGCCATCTGGGAGGTTTCCGGAGGGCCTGCTGTCACTCCTGGAACTGAGTTTGCACTCCTCACCCTGGCCTCCTGACTAGCTCTTCTGGCTGTTGGAGTGCCCTCCTCCAATCCCCCTCCCTTCTCCTCTCCAGCAGCCTTCCCCAAGGCAAGCCCGTTCCTGCCTGAGAGCTGCGCAGTGGCTGTTCCCTCTGTCTGGAGTGCTCTTCCTCAACACTTCCCAGGGCTGGCGATTTCACGATGTAGAGACATCACCTCTCCAGGGAGGCTCCCCTAGTCACCTCGTCCTCACCTTCATCCGCTGGAGAACCTATTGAGTGCCAGGCACTTCTGGGCTCCAGGAATAAAGAGATCATCAAGATAGAAAAAACTCCTTGTGGAGCTCACAGCCCAGCAGAGAGGGGCAGACAACAAAGGAGACAGACACCAGGGAATGATCAGAGAGCTCCATGGAGACAGGAGCCTGGAAGGTCGAAAGGACGGCAGGCCCGACGCTGGTGTGGACCATAAGATCAGAAGGCTGGCTGAGAACTTGATCTTAGCTCTGAAACTGTTCAGAAAGAAGGAACCAGTCGCATTCTCCAGGGAGGCTAAGCGGTGGTTCTCACCTGGGTGGTTTGTCGTGAGATATGTTTTACTGTCATGGCTGGGGGTGGGCGGTGCCTCTGCTATCCAGGGGGTAGAGGCCAGGGATATTGCTAAATGTCACAGCACACAGGACAGTCCCCTACAGCAGGGAATTATCCCGTCCAAAATGTCAGTAGTGCCACTGTAGAAAGTCGTGGGCTGTGGGATTAGGGATCTAAGGATAGGAACACATGGAGGGAAATGTGAGGGGGAGGCAGATGGCAAACACACCAACACAAAGGCAGGAAGAAATCAACAGGAAAGCCCCTCCCGGCTTCCTCCATCAGGCCCATCCCCTTACTCAGAAACAATCAAACAACGTCCTCGTGGGTTATCTGGATTGATTATCATGGTGTCTACTCACAGGAAAAGAGAAAAATATCTATATGACAGAAGACAAAATACTACATTTAAATTTAACTAAGGTAACAACATTTATGAATTATGAAAAGTTATGCAGAAACTGAGCTCGTCATTGAAAATTCATTCAATCAATATTTGCTGGGCCCTACTATGTACTGGGCATTGGAAGCCTTCCCAACACCTGAAAGAATCTCCTCCCCATTTCCACAGCTCCCCTTTTTCATCACACATAGATGCAAGAAGCCACAGAGTAGGAAAAGCCCAGGTAGGTTCAGCAATTTATTGATACTCCAAAGAATACTCATTGAAGTTTTAGTTGAAAAGTTCAAGTAGATTTTGAGAGAGAAGGGATAGCAAATAACGATTTCCTTCTTTCAAGCACACACATGTTTTGTAAGTTTCTGAAACCTGGAGCCATTCAACAATCAACATCTAGCATTAATAGAATGATAAAAGAGAAACTTCAGCAGAATTAAATTTGAAAGAGTTTAATTGAGCAATGAATGATTTTGAATTGGGCGGCCTCCTGAGCCAGAGTAGACTCAGAGACTCCAGCGCAGCCACTTGGTGGAAAAAGATTTAGACAGAACAAGGAAAGTGACACACAGAAAATGGAAGTGAGGCACAGAAACAGCTGTATCATTGGTTGATTATAGCTCAGCATTTGCTTTATTTGCAAATAGTTCAAATAGTTGACCACAGTTGATTGGCCAAAACTCATTGATTGACACAGTGTAGGCTACAGTCTGTCTACATCTCTACTTGTTATAGCTCACCACGTGCAGAGAAACCTTTAGGCTGAACTGGAAATATGTAAGGAGGCAGCTTTAGGTTAAACTTGACTTAACAATATACTTTTCCCTAAAAAGTTTTATCAGGTTGATTGCACGTCTCACAGCAGAGGGTACCTTAGATATAAGGGGGAATATTAGATATGACATACAGACCATAGTTTCCCCTCCCTTACCTGAGGCAGACATTGCTAACTGATTGCAGCACTCTTGATTGGATTTCCAGCCCATTAATCTTAGTTGCTGTGAGGAGGAGACATATCTGCCTTCTACATTGACTCTTTGTCACCTTAGGTCACTTCTTTCCCATCTTCAACTTGTGCTGCTGCCTTTTTTTTTTTTTTTAACTTCCACTCAGGAATGGTAGCAGATACAGTTGAACAAGACCAGGGGAACAGGCAGGATTCACAAATGGCTGTGGTTTGTTGATTTCCCCATGGGAGAGAGAGGTGAGTGGGTTCCGAGTTGTTCAATGGCTCCTTCTCACTGTGACAAGGGGAGGCTGGGCTGGTGGGGGAGACCAGTCTGTGCTGAGAGGGAGGCCCTGCCCTCATTTCATGTGGCAGGCCAGGAAGCCAAGGACACAGTCAGGAGATCATTTTTACATATTTGTGTATAAAAGTCATGTCCAAAGGGCTAGGCAAGGCAGAGTGGGAGCCCTTGAGCTGAGGACAGATGGAGGTGAGAAATGAATTGGTCACCGAAGCTGACATGAAGAATGGTCTCCCTGCCCACTGCCTTCACAGCTATTCAGTGTCAATTCCCTGTTTCTTCAGGGGACAGTTCTGGAAGCCTAAAGCAAGGAGGTAGGGCTGGAGACGCTCTTCCCAGGCCTCGTCCCTGCCTCTCACCATTCCCCATTCCCTGCCCAGAGTGAATGGTCACGATCTTTGTGTCTTCAGTAAATGACTCCCGTTAGTGGGGCTTAACCCCTGAGCCACAGCTCCTTCCTTCTGTCTCCTTCCTCACCATTTCCTAGTCACCAGCACAAAACACAATAAATAAAGACAAAACATCCAGAAGGAAGGTTTTACTCCCCCAGGAAATTCTGAAACAGTTCAGGTTTCCCCTTGAACTTAGACCCTGAAGACAAAGAAAATTAGATAAAAGAAGAATAACCAGGCGTGGTGGCACGTGCCTGTAATCCCAGCCAGTAGGGAGGCTGAGGCAGGAGAATCTCTTGAACCCAGCAGGAGAGGTTGCAGTGAGCTGAGATTGTGCCATTGCACTCCAGCCTGGGTGACAGAGTGAGATTCCATCTTAAAAACAAAAGAAAAGAAAAGAAACATCACCCTGGCATCTGTACTTCCAGTCTGGAGAGTTCTGAGGCTGGGAAATGTAATTCCAGGAAGTGTCCCCATTCACGGTCCCCACACATCACTCTTCCCTCGTTTTCATTGGTGCGTTCACTCAAGTAATAATTACAGTAGCAATAATGTGTGATCCCCTTCAGCTTCCAAAAAGCTCTCACCATACTTAATTCCTGGACCTTCACAACAGTCTGTGACACAGCCACTAATACCACTCCCTTCTTACAGATGAAGAAACTGACGCTCAGGGAAGTGCAAGGCCACACTCAGGAGAGAGAGCTGGCTAGATATTTGGGATTTTAGTCCAGCTCTCTGACTCAAGCCCTGGAATTCTTTCTAGTACCACACAGCTGCAGCATTTGCACTGTGACATTTTAATTTTGTGTAGCTATGTTTAGAAAGGCTTCATTATGACAAGAAATGACCCCACTGAGTGCCAAGGCCAGGCGTGATGGGTTTTAAAGTGTCTACTGCAGCTGTGCCTCCTGACCCTAGCCTGAGTGCCCTGAGAGACCCAGGCCAGGCTTCGTCTACCAAGACCCCGCTGTCCTCTGCAATGCCGGTCAGCATGGAAGCCAGGGACCTGCCCTGGCCTGCTCTCTGGTGCTCAAGCTAATGTCATGTGTAGGCCACACACTCATGGATTTACCCACCATCATTCCTTCCTCTCTTTCTTCATTCACTCATGCCACAGATCTTCATTGAGCACTTACTATGCCAAGCGCTGCTTTAGCTCGGAGGATACAGCCTGTGTGCAAAACAGCCAACAATCACCACAGCAGTTTCCATTCCAGAGGGACAGAGACTCACAAATAAAATAAAGAGTATGTCAGATAGTCATGGGGCTGGCTGCCTGGGACAGCAGATGTGCAATGCAAACGAGGGGTTGGGGATATGGAAGAAAATTTGAATGGGTGATTAGGGAAGGTCTTGCTGAGAAGGGGTCATTTCAGCAAAGATAAGGACTGAGCCACGTGACCGGATGGGGGGCAAAAGCATTTCAGGCAGAGGGAAGAGCTGGTGTAGAGGCCCTGAGGGGAGAGCCAGCAGAGAAAAAGCAAGCTCTCTCAGTCTGCACTGCGCCCCTGGAGGAAGCTGCATTCTCGTTTTTCTCTGTCGCAGACAGCACTGCAAGGACCTCTAGGAGGCGTTTTACTGGGTTTTGTTTGTTTTTGTTTTTTCACACTTGTTGCGTGATCTTGGGGCAAATTTCCAGAAGTCGCATTTCTGGATGAAAAGGTTTGCACGTTTCATTTGGCAGGGATCACTTTCCGAAACCCTCTCCTATAGCATTTTCCCTCTTTCCCCCTCTGAGAGCCAGATCAACCTCCCCAGCAGGCGATGGGTGCGGGTGATGGTGCCTGCTTGCTGAATGAATGAGTGTTAGACCCGGTGAAAAGCAAGGACAAATGGTTGAGAGACGAGGTATAACAAAGGGACTGTGTGTTGCAGGGACGTGTGGCCACCGAGCCTCTAACCAGCCCACCAATACAGTGTAGTTGGCTTGTGGCCCCACCAGTCAGAGGAGCTTTTCCCCAAATCATTTACCTCTTGCTACTTGAATGTCCAGAGACCTCAGTGGCTGCCTCCTGTCTGCAGGGAAAAGCTGACATGGCCTCACATTCAAGGCTTTCTCCTTCTGTCCCCCAAGACTTCTCCCATCTTTTCTCCTGCTTTTCCCCTGGAGTCTACCTGCTTCTCCCACTGATGTGCCTGCAGGACTTGAAAAGAGAGAAAGCTAAGGAAGCTCATCTGACTGGTGGGACCGCAAGTCAACTACACTGTTGGTGGGCTGGTTAGAGGCTCGGTGGCCACACGTCCCTGCAACCCACAGTCCCTCTGTTATACCTCGTTTCTCAGCCATTTGTCTTTCTTTTCACTGGGTCCAACATTCGTTCATTCAGCAAGCAGGCACCTTCACCTGCCGTGGGCAGGCCCTCTGCTAAGCACTGGGGAACCTGTACTGCCAAGCACTAGGCCCCAACCTCTCTCTCTCCATCTACCCTGGGAGCCTTTCTTGAGCAACCCAGAGCCCACACAGCCCCTCCTCTGACCTCCATGGCACCAACTCTCTGACTTGTATCTGGCACTTGGCATTGGTTTATTGACACTCTTACTTATTATCTTCTAAATAAATCTGTGTTTCATCTCTCTAACCAGACCGAAGCTAGAAGAGGGCAGACACTACATCTTATATTAAGTGTCTGCAACCCTCTCTGCACCTAGAAGATTATCTGACGCCTTGGAGTTGCTTAGTAAATATAAATGTGTTGGGGATATGATCATGTCTCAATTCTGCTAAAACAAACAAAAATTGATAAAATCCAAATTCCTCAGTATAGCACTTAAGGCCTTTCCTTTAGGATTCCAGTAGACATCGCAACCTCCAAGAAGCCTTCGAGGTTGACACAGAGCCACTGCCATACACATGTACACATACAATCTCTCTCTCTCTCTCTCTCTCTCTCTCTCTCTCTCTCTCTCTCTCTCTCCCCTCCCCTCTCTCTCTGTCCCCTGCCTGTCCTCTATCAGAACACCTGTCTGCACAGTGGATGAGAACTTGGTCTTTGAAGGCATGAACTCCTGGGTTTGAACTATGACTCTGTCACATACGGGCTGTGTGGCAGTCCTCTCACCTCTTTGGGCCTCAGCTTTCTCATCTGTAAAATGGACATCATAATGATATGTGCCCCCTAGCGGGGCTAGAGGAGGTATACCGTGAGATAAAAGTGAGCAAGTGCTACCAAGGAGCTCTAGCACCCCGCCAGGTCCATGCAAGGCTGCAATCAATTAGCATCACCTAGATGCAATCATCTTGGCCATGTGATATGTCTGGGTGCTCCTTGAGGGCAACATAGAGGTGACTCCATTTCCCTCTAAACCTCCAGTACCTGGGAGGGTCTGCAACAGGGAAGGGGCTAAATTTGCAGTCACTGGCTGGGTGACCATCCATATTTACTTTGATAGAAAATCTGACAAATACAATCGTCTCTCATCCCAGAATGGCACGGAAGCCCACTGGTGGGGCATGGCTAACAGTAAGAAGGCAGGACCCCGAGCTGCACCTGCCTCTGTGTGGGGCCCTGTTCCACCACCCTCCCAGGCATTTTTGTGCACCCACACTGAGCCAACCTTAAAATTCTTCTGACACATTCACTGAGATTCATTCAGACGCCACTAATTTCTTCTTTTTTATCCTGATCCAAATAATTTATACTTTCCCATTATAATTTAATTTTCTCCTTTCCTCCCAAACCAGAGCACATTGTCCACAGAGACATGGGCCATTGTTTGCATTTATAGCATCCTTATTAATCCTGCCCTGGCCTCTGGCGCAGAGCTCAGCCTGGGGAAGCAACTTCAGTTCCCTTTCCACCGGGCCTATTTAAAATGCTTTGCTTCTAATTGGTCCAAAAGAGAAGATGAGCTAAAAAAGAAAGCTAGCTTTCCTATTCCATTTCAGGGGCAAGAAGGACATGCAGGTGCACCTGTATTGTGTCTGCGATCCGCTGCGTGGCGGGCCCAGGAGGACCTGCATGGGGCAGACTGGCGAGACCAGGTGGCTGGCAGGGGCTCACGGCACTCTGATGGCTCTGCTCAGGATTTCTGATAGTTACATTGGATCTTAGAACAAAATCATATCAAGCTGGAAAACACTATGGATTTAAATTTGGCATTTAGCAAAACAGGCATTTAAAAATGCTGGTTGAGGCCGGCCTCAGTGGCTCATGCCTGTAATCCCAGCACTTTGGGAGGCTGAGGCAGGTGGATCACCTGAGGTCAGGAGTTCGAGACCAGCCTGATGAACATGAAGAAACCCTGTCTCTACTAAAAATACAAAACTAGCCGGGTGTGGTGGCACATGCCTTTAATCTCAGCTACTGGGGAGGCTGAGGCAGGACAATTGCTTGAACCTGTGAGGCGGGAGTTGCAGTGAGTTGAGATCACACCACTGCACTCCAGCCCGGGCAACAAAAGTGAAACTCCATCTCAAAAAAAAAAAAAATGCCAGTTGAATGCTAACAGTGAATCTCTTAGATACTTACTACTTGCTTTTGAGTATTTGCCAGGCTTTAGGCACTGATCTAAGTGCTTTCTGGGTATTAACCCCTTGAATCCCCATGACAACCCAGATGAGAAATACATTGTGTTGCCCATTTTACAGATGAAGACATTGAGGCACACTGAGGGTATGCAACTCAACCAAATTCCTGAGATCTAAGCAGCAGACAGGGGCAGGCCTTGCCCATGTGAGTACTCTAGAACTGGCATACGACAACCTGCTATTGGTAGAGTTTCAGGGACCATGGCTTAGTAGTGGGGCATAGGATGGTCCCCTGTTGTCATCTTGGCCCAGAGCTCTGGAACAGGGCATAACCCACCCAACCCTGCATGGCAATCCTGGCGGTAAGGGTGGGTTGGAACCCAGACTGCCTCAAGAGCCTGTGCATGTAACTACTGCACAACCCTGCCCCTTTGAACTTATTTATGGGGTATTGTTTGCCCCTAAGTTACAAGAGCAAAGCCATGGGATGAAGAAATGACTTGACCTTGTGGGCTTGCTAAGAGCAACTGGACAGGTGAGTTCATGCACATTGTGACACCAGGCCTAATCCCCGAGGGCACCTTTTTGAGGTTTCAAGATCCTGAGGGCAGGTGGTCCTAGGGGAGTGTCCTAATGGATTTTTGTAGATTAGGAACCGACTCCCAGCCAAGGACAATGGCAACACAGCCAAGTTTGAGATTTCACCCTCAGGAGATGGCATGAGGGCAGAGGAACGGCACAGTCTCGAGCATCAGCCAGACCAATGTTCACATCCCAGATCTGCCTCTGAGGTCGGTGTGAGCTCGGGTGCATCCGTCATCAGGCTGAGTCTGGAGACCAAACAGTCACTGATCGATAGGGCCCTAGAATACAGCCTCTCCCCCTACGGTCCCTCCTGCCTCTGCAGCCTTGAGGGCGGCTCACAGGCAAGCCCCACCTGCCTGCATGCTTTGCAGTGCCTGGGGAGTATGTGCTGTTGATGACACCGCTAGAGCCCAGGTGTTCCGGGACTGAAATGTTCCCAGAGCAGCCTGACTTGTCCTTCAGCACCTTCCTGCTTACTTCAAATTCTCACACACAGAGACCCACCGCCTGACTCAGCCTTTGCTCCGCCTCTCTTTTTCTGTGCCTTCTTTTTTCTTTCCAACTAAGGTTTTTTTGACAGGGCTGCAGTGACAGCAGAGAAAGCATTCTTCAAGAAGCCAGGGGGCATTTAAAATACAACTTTTCCTTTATGCCAATGAAAAATACCAAAAACCCCAAGCCAAACACCCACCCCCACCCCACCCAAACTATGCCAATTACTTTCTCTCATCACCCGAGAGGCATAGGAATGCGTTTGGAATTTGACCATTTCCTCTCTGTCTGACACATGGAAAGCGGCTAGGGACAAGTGTACTTCTGCGATGTTTTCCACCCTCCGACTCTGGGGTGGAGGATGATTCTGCTCACATTCTCGGAAATCACAGACACTGGCTCCTATTAAATTACATGACAATGAGCTCATTCAGTTAGCCGGTGGTGACAGCAGGTTACGGACCAGGGTCTGGCTGAGCGCTGGAGATTCCCTGAGGATTAACAGCTGCATTCAAGCAGCTCGTCTCCCTCCAATGGCCCTGCTCTAACTAACTGAGGCTCCCATGAACCAAGAACTCTTCCATAAACAGTTCTCTGCCAATCAATAATTCCAACCTCCTTCTATTATCCAGTGACCATCTTATATCTAACAATCCCTCCTCCAATTAACAGCATCCACCATTGAATACTGGGGGATTTCAAGATAACATTAACAAGCAAACGACATAGCGTTTGAGTTTTATCTCATGAGCTACTCTAAGTGGTCTATCCATATTACCTCCCTTAATCTGTTCTAGAAGCCAAAAACTATTACCCGCCCTGTGTTACAGGTGGGAAAATGGAGGCTGAAAGAGATTAAGCAATTGGCCTTAAGTCACACAGCAGAGTGAGTTACGCTTCAACAAAGCCCATGCTTTTTGAGGGACCCCTCTATACCTAAGATGCCACCACAGTTGAAGGTCACTGTCACAACCCTGCTGAAGATGAGGCGGTGTTTTGAGCAAACAGTATAATTTACACCCATGAATCCGCTGTGACATGTTTGGAACCTGAGCAGGAATGTGATACATTTTCAGAGTGGGCACTTGTTCTATCGATGATGTCCAAGTTTGCCCTGCCTTCAGGAAGCATGTGGGGTAGGTGTGAAATCAAGACTAGCAAATTTAAAATGATGAGACAAACAACACAAGGCCTATCCTAAAATATTCTGAAATTTCTAAATACGGTAAGGCAAGTGCATTCTATAGAAACGCAGTTCCCTGGAGTGTTAATAAGGCTTTTAAAAAATATTCAACAGTCACACATATAATGATAATCTTTGTGTTCAAGGGTTGGGATTGTTGGTAAACTTTTAAACCTCCCTATCTTTACAAAGCATTTTTTTTTTAGACAGAGTCTCACTCTGTAGCCCAGGTTGGAGTGCAGTGGTGTGATCTCAGCTTACTGCAACTCCACCTCCCAGGTTCAAGCGATCCTCCTGCCTCAGCCTCCTGAGTAGCTGGAACTGCAGGCACATACCACCATGCCCAGCTAATTTTTATATTTTTACTAGAGACAGGGTTTCATCATATTGGCCAGGCTGACCTCGAACTCCTGACCTCATGGTCTGCCCACCTTGACCTCCCAAAGTGCTGGGATTGCAGGCGTGAGCCACTGCAACTGGCCTTTACATAGCATTTTTTTAAAATAATTTTTTGGTTATACTTATGGATAGAAAGAAATAAAAGTATCAGCCAAGGCAGATAGCACCCTTACCTTTCTAAATTCCTGTCCATCCTTAGATCTATAAATATTTTTTTTTATAGATTCCCAGCAGCTGCATCCACCTTAGTTATGGGAAAGCACCTGCAATCCTCGTCTTTCTTGTTACACAACACGATGGGGCACAGACCCAGCCCTGGGGTCTTTAGCCATGGCACCTACAGCTTCCTCATTAGCAGCGGCATGCCGTCACTCTTAACTGGTCCACAGTTAGCTGGTTTGTGGTTTGGACAGACAGGGGCTGCTTCCTACCATCACACCACAGACCCTAGGCTGCTTCCCAGTGTCAATTCCTCAGAATCATCCCCAAGGCGCCACGCTGCTCTGAGAACTCCATTAGCTGAGGATTTCACAGGCTATCTTGTGAATAAGAGGAGAACAGTATGGACTGCTTTGTCTTGAAAAGCTGCTGAATGGTGCTGGGTTGAGTCTGAGTAAGCTGATGCCCCCACATCACCTGGGGTTTTTATTTGGGGTCTCCAGCTTTGGGACCTTCTGTTGAGACTCATGGCACAGATTTGAGTCCGTGGCCTTGCCTCCTGCCTGGCCTTGGGCCTCATAAATGTGGAAGGCCTGGGGTTGTCTAGGCTCTAGGCAGGAAGCAGAAACCTCTCTGTGCAAAGATCCTCCAGGCCTCGGAATGAGAAAGGAGCCTGAGAGGGAGAGGACATGAGCCTTCTGGGGCTGACATAGGAAGAAGAGAGGGATGCTGATGTGGGAAGGGGAAGGAAACAGCTTCCCTGGATGTGACGGCCAGCTTACTGGTCCCTGCCGAAGGTCTTCCAGGCCATGCTGCTTTGAACAGGTTGCTTACCTCTTATGCCTGAGCCAGTTTTTAAATTCAATAGGTGCAATTATTACTACCTGCCGTTTCTTGCCAAAATCCTTATAATAACTCTCTATGGGTTATTATGACCATTTTAGTGATGAGAAAACCAAGACACAGAGCCAGGTTAAGTAACTTGGCCACATTTACACAGTAAGTAATGGGTAGGGGATTTGAGGCTGGGTGTGTTGAAGTCCAGAGCCCTTGCCCTCAAATGCTATACTCACGAGCTTTCTAACTTACTCCTCTTCTATTTGTTCAAAGGGCCAGCTCTCCTATAACTTCTAAACCCATAGATCTGTGATTTCCCATAAACATATCCTCTTTCTCTCTTCCGCCAACTCACTGTTCATGGTGATCCATCCCAATTTCCCTTATATTAGAGCCAAATATTTTTGGAAAATCTGCAATGAAGCTTGTTATCTAGGAGGAAAACATAATAACCATAAATGTAATTATTTATTAGTTAGCTGGTGTTTGAGGCACACAAGGAACTGAGGGAGTAAAAGAGGAGACACATGAGTTTTGAGGGAGTGGAAGAGGTGTCTGGCTGAAAGATCAAGCCCAGGGAAAACGGGGAGCAGAGAGGTATTCTAGACCCTAGTCTCTATCTGGATGTGGGATGAATCTTGGTGTTGCCAACCACATGAGGTTTCCATGAGAATCACGTGGAAACACGATTGAATGGGGGCTGGTACAAAGCTGTGGAAGAGGATTGCCAGAGCCAGCCTGGGATGGGAGCTCATCTGTGGTGCTACCTGCTCCCCAGCTTACGGTGCACGTATTACCATCACTGGTCCAGGAAACTCCTCATCCAGTCTCACAGGGACAAGAAAGAGAGCACAGGGGCCTGAACCAATTGTCATGTACCACAGAATTGACTCTCAGAGAACAATGCCCACAGACACTAACATTTTTCCCAAGGAAGGGTCTGCCCAGTTGTGCTTCATTCCAGCTCCCTGGCATGAGGCACCAGGAAAGCAAAAGGAATGAAGGGAAGCCAGGAGGCCCTGCAAGGGTGCTCGAGCACAGACCGCTCCTGAAAATCCCTTTTCTCAGCTGGGTGCGGTGGCTCGTGCTGTAATCCCAGCACTTTGGGAGGCTGAGGTGAGCAGGTCACCTGAGACCAGGAGTTCAAGACCAGCCTGGCCAACATGGTGAAACCCCATCTCTACTAAAAAATACCAAAATTAGCTGAGTGTGGTGGTGGGTGCCTGTAATCCCAGCTATTTTGAAGGCTGAGGCAGGTGAATTGCTTGAACCCTAGAGGCAGAGGTTGTGGTGAGCCGAGATCGCACCACTTTAATCCAGCCTGGGCAGCAGAGCAAGGTTCCATCTAAAAAAAAAAAAGAAAAAAGTCCCTTTTCTCTCTGTGGCTACAGGTAAAGCAGCATAATTTTGCAGGGCAATTTGACCACAGTTATTATTAAATCCCTATTTATTTTCACTTATCAGAATATCAAAAACCATTTATGCCTTGTTGACTCAACTTCCGGGAGTCTATCTCAAAGAAACAATCAAAATTACAGAAATACCTGTCTGCATCAAGATGTTCTGTGCAGCTTTATTCATATGTGGGAGAACTGGAAGTCATCTTTATGTTTAATAATTGGGAGACATTTAAGTAAACTATAGTCTATCTACTATCTAAATAATGTCATGAATCCTTTTTATTAATAAGGAAAAATAATCATAATACAATAATAAATTTTTTAATGAAAAGGTAAAAAACGTCACATGGTCCTGATTGATTGCAAAACTAGCCACAATATTTTGTAGTTCCTCCATCAAGAACTCATCTTTCTTTACCCCTTGAATCTGGGCTAGCCTCATGATCTGCCTGGACCAATCAAATGCCTGTAAGTGACAGTGTAAGTTTCACGCTTGGACCTCGAGAGGACTTGCGGCTTCTGCTTCCCCTACTGCCTCTGCATCTTGTCACCATAAGAACAGGCTTGTCTGACCTGCCGAGAAACACATGGCACAGTCACTAGCCTGTCGCCCATGATAGCCAGCCAATCACCTGGCATGACGGAGGCCCCTGGGGCCCACTGGTTGCAAGTACATGAATGGGCCTAGCTGAGATCAGCCTAGCCCAGCCCAGAAGAACCATTCAGCAGAATCATGAGCCTTTGGTGCCACTATATTTTGAGGTGGTTCGTTACACAGCAGTGGATAACCGATATACCAGTCTGTGATGATAACTATGTACAGAAAAACCATTTACAACGGAAAAAAAAATATTGAAAGAAAAATTTCAAAATGCGTATAGTACATTTATTAAACGGTGGAATTATAGATGATTTTTTATTAGTTTCAAATGTTTAAGACTATGCTTAAGCTATTTACAATGAAAAATAAATGCACATTTTAAAAACTAAAACCTGAAGCTTAGTCTTCCTCTCTGGAGAGTTCTAATTTAATCCTCTCTGGCATGTTTGTGTTCAGAGTTAGGACCTCATTATAATCCCCTGCCTCCTGCCCACAAGAGATGCAGGAGGAGACTTAAGCCCTGTCCTCTAGTGTAGGACCAGGACAGTGGTTTCTGGAGGGCAGTCCTCAGGCCCATTCTTGCCTCCTTTCCACAGGCTCTGAAGTGGGAAGCTTAGGAGCTGTTTTCTGCTACAATCTGCGTCTCCCCTCTCCGAATCCCTCTGATGTGCAGGGCAGGTGGTTCCACACCAGGAGTCACACTTGAATTACTTCTCTGTGTTCAAAGAGCTCCTCAACCAAAGCCTGCACAGTAGGATGAATCTGGCATTTGCAGTGTAAAGGCCTGAACTCAAACTATAGCTCGGTTCTTCCTGGCTTCTGCATTCATTTCTTGGGCACCTGCTATGTATTAGGGCCTGAGCTTTGCCTGGACATTCAGAGCTAAGCTAGCCTCGGCCTCCATTCCAGAGGAGCACTTGGCCTTGGGAAGTAGATCTATACATTTGAAAGCCACGTCCTCCGGAGTTAGGATGGCCACTTAATTTGCTCGAACTAGGACACATTTGAGAGTGAAAGGAGATGACAGGAGTAAACAGGGCCTGCCCAGGGCTGATGGAGACCTGTGGCCATGCTACCCATAACCCTATCTCTCTGTAGGGAGTCATAGTCAAGACGTACAGCCCAGCAAACAAAAGGAATTTAAACAAATTCAAAAGAAAGTCACTGCTTTTCCACAAACACATAAGAGGATCATGTTCATAATTCACAGTTATGTTTCTCATCTTTTTCCGATGCTCTTGAATCTTTACTAACTGAATCTGCTCCAAAAACCCTTATGTGTCAAACCAGGGAAACTTCTCTAGGACTTCTGAAAAGTGGAGTTTCTCTCCACTTGGAGTTTCTTTCTCTCTTTCTGCCCCCCCTCCCTTTCTGGCTCTTAGTTCTGTTCCTGCTCTGCCTTCTGCCTCTTCAGCTCTAGCTCTCTCTACCCATTCTCCAAAGGGACAAGTGAGAGGGGAAGGAGGACTGAGAATCAAAACAAAGTACAATTTGGGAGGTGGGGTAGATAAATCTTATCAATCATGTTCCTGGCACACATAGAGATAAATCATATAGTGGGTTAAATCCAATGATGGAACAGGGCTACATGAAGAAGGAGCATCCAATTCACTACCCCTTACTAAATAATGATTGAATTGTGACTTAATACTCTGGGACAGTCAAATCACCTTACTTTCCTGAGCCTCAAATTCCTTTTCTGAAAAATGAGTGAAAGAATGAATTACATGAATGAAGAATAACTAAATGAATGATACTTTGGTAGCCATGGCCAGCTGACTAACAAGGAGTGGTGCTTTCCCCATGCCCTCATCCCCAGAGTGTGCTATTCATGCTGAGAAGCCACTGTGCCTGCAGGGGCTACATTTCCCAGACTCTCTTGCAGCTGGTCAGACCACATGACTAGTCCTCACCAATGGGATGTGAGGATCAGTAATGTACGTCACTTCCAGGCCAGTGTGTCTGTGTATCAGATGTTCAGTGATTCACATGCTCTCTCTGCCTCTCCTGCTCCCCGTCTACCTGCTGGATAACTCCAGGGGGATCTCAAGGCCACAGGATGGTGCAGCCACAGATGTAAGGAGCCTGGTTCCCCCAGCAACCACCTAGAGGAGAGCCTCCCAAGCAGGAACATCCATACTGGACTTCCCAAGAGTGAGAAATGCACTGTAATTGTGTAATGCCATTAAAATCTTGGGGCGGTTGTGGCAGTTAGCCCATTGTGGCTAACTCACCTCCTTCTCAGAGTTGTTATATAGATTGAATAAGATGAGTATAGTGGCTTGAATGGTGCCACCACAAAAGATATGTCCATGTCCAAATTTCCGGTACCTTGAATATGATCTTATTGGGAAAAATGAGTCTTTGTAGACATAATTAAAGGACCTTGAGATCATCTTGGATTACCTAGGTGGGCCCTAAATCCAACAGTAAGTGTCTTTATCAGAGACAGGAGAGAAGAAGCCACTGACAGAGCAGGAGAAGGCCACGTGAAGACAGAGGCAGAGCCTGGAGAGCTGCAGCCACAAACCGAGGAGTGCCTGCCATTACCAGAAGTTGGAAGAGGCAAGGAAAGATTCTCCCCTTAGAGCCTTTTGGAGGAAGCACAGACTTGCTGACAGCTTGATTTTGAACTTCTGGCCTCTAGAGCTGTGAGGGAGTACATTTCTGTCACCTTAAACTACCCACCCAGTTTGTAGTGATTTGTGTCACAGTAACCCTATGAATGTGCTGTAGCAAGGCATGTGCCAGGCTACACATGCCTGTAGTGTAGGGCCTGGCATGAAGAAGGCACTCAGTCAATCATGAGGGTTGTTTTTGTTTGTTTGTTTGTTTTTGAGACAGAGTCTCACTGTCACTCAGGCTAAAGTGTAGTGGTGAGATCATGGCTCACTGTAGCCTTGATTTCCTGGGCTCAAGCCATCCTCCCATCTCAGCCTCTCAGGTAGCTGGGAGCACAGGCATGAGCCACTATGGCTAGCTCATTAAAAAAATTGTAGAGATGGGGGTCTCACTATGCTGCCCAGGTTGGTCTCGAACTCCTGGGCTCAAGTGTTCTTCTCATCTTGGGTTCCCAAAGTGCTGGGATTATAACCATGAGCCGCCATGCTCAGATTAAATGATAATTTTTAAAAATCAGTCCTTTTATGCCTCTTCACTTTCCTCCTTAGCGGCACAGCTCTCATCTACCTTGTTAATTCCAGAGAAGATTCTAGTGAAGCTCATAATAATATTCACTCTGAGTGTAAATGTAGAACTTGAGCTTTGGAGGAGCAATCTTATTATTTGTGGATGACAGACATACATTATCATTAATGTGTAACAAAAGGGGATTAAAAAGCCTCTCTCTGCAGTGTGTCTTTTTAAATGTCCACAGGAAGTAGCTTCTGGAACTGGCAGCCCTGTGGGCAGCTGAAGAATCTGCCTCAGGCAAAAGGTCCCGGCTTAGAGAGAGTCTGGCTTAGGATTAAGAAGGCGTGTCAGGGAGGCAAAATGAGTCTCACCCCATGCTGAGGTTCAAGGATGCTAGGAGAACCTTCTCCAGAGCTGCCTGCAACAGGCTATGATGGAGGGAACAGGGAAGCTTAAGGTTCCAGAGATACCTATCCAATATCACTAGTTACATGTGGCTACTGCCATTTACATTGATTAAAGTTAAAAATTTAGTTCTCCACTTAAACTGTTCACATTCAAGTGCTCAATAGCCATAGGTAGCTAGTGGCTACTATATTGAATAGCTTAAATTTATAGAACATTTCCACCATCACAGAAAGTTCCATTTGGACCACACTGCTCAAACAAGAAGGTATGGGTGTTTTGGCTCTAAGGTACTAGCATCGTGACCTTGGACAAGAAACACTTTGTTTCTGCCTCAGTGTCCCCATCTATAAAATGAGGATAACTACAGTGACCACTTCAAAGGGTCAGGATTGGATGAGATACTGTAGTCCAAGTACTCAGCACAGTTCTTGACACATGTTGGTGATCAGTAGTTGAGAGTTCTCACTGGTGGAGAAAAGAAATATTCTACAAAGAGGAATGTTATGGCTAGTCTCTGTGCCCCCACCCAAATCTCACCTTGAATTGTAATCCCCAGGTGTTGAGGGAGGGACCTGGTGGGAGGGAACTGGATCATGAGGGCAGTTTCCCCCATGCTGTTCTCGTGATAGTGAGGGAGTTCTCATGAGATCTGATGCCTTATAAATGGCAATTTCCCCTGGGCTTCTCTCTCTTTTTCCTGCCGTCTTGTGAAGAGCTGCCTGCTTCCCCTTCTCCTTTCTCCACAATTGTAAGTTTCCTGAGGCCTCCCTAGTCATGCAGAACTGTGAGTCAATCAAACCTCTGATGTTTATAAATTACCCAGCCTCAGTATTTTTATAGCAGTGTAAAAATAGACTAATACAATGAACAAGGCAAGAATATGGCATAGGAGTCAGGAGGCATGGGCTTCCGGCTGGGTTCTGACACTCACAAGAGGTTGTTGAGACAGACCTGAGTTCCAGTCCCTGCTTTATCAAAGCTATGTGGCTTTGGCCAAATCACTGCACCTGGCTGAGCTCAGGTGGCTCACCAACAGAACAGAGGTGTGTATCTTATAAGAGCCTTATGCTTCCACAAAAAGAATATTAGCCTTTATTAGGATCTGATCCCTCTTTTAGGAAACTATTGGAAGGAAATAATCAGAGAGGTGAGCAAAGATGACTTGAAAGGTTCATCACTGGAGAGTAGTTTATAATAGCAAAACCTTGAAAATAGCTTAAATGTCTCAGAATAGGAAAATAGTAAAACATTTTATGGCACATCTGTATGATGGACTATTATAGGACTATGAAGCAGTATTTAAAAAAATAATATTACACAAAGGGGGCAAGTGTTCTATTTAAAGTAGGAATATATTTTAAATTGTATAGTATATTCCTAAGTTTGTTTTTAGAAAGCATTTGTATCATCCTTTAGAACATAGTCCACCAATATTTTGACTGTGGTTTCCTCGGGATGTTGAATCTTGATTGATTTTTACTTTCTTCCTTTTTCGCTTTTCTGTATTATCAAATTCTCTACAACTTACCTCTGTTAGTTTGTAAATAGAAAACATTACTCAAGGACAAAGTGATCACGTAGGCCTGTTACAGAAACCCCTGCTTACCAGGCCTCTGGTTTAATAAAATGTGACTAGAATGACTCCATATTGAAGTGAGCAGCCAGGAATTCACAAGTGATGTTTAAGGTTAATGCTTATGGTCTGAGAATAGCCAAATTCTAAGCTGACCACCACTTACAATTATGTAATATTTATGGCCACACAGAACATCTCCCACCAAGTCTGTACAATGTCCAGATATCCAAAGAGTACATCCTATTTTACTTAAAGATAACATCAATTAGCAGCTGTAGGTTAAAAGATTCATGGCCACTGATAGCACCAACAGCCCTTACCTTTGGTGATCACATCTACACATTCCAAGTTTAATTATAGCTCCTCCTAATTTCTTATAGAGACACTAACAAAGATAGCATACTCCCCCTCCTGCTTTCTGAGGATGCCCCACTCTGCAACAAAGCAGTTTCTAATAAACTTGCTTCTTTCACTGTGCTCTGTGACTCTCCTTGAATTCTTTCCTGCATGAGATCCAAGAACCCACTCTACGGGTCTGGATCAGGAACCTCTTTTCCAGCAACAGGCCTAGATGACCTCTAAGGGCCCTTAGAGGGCTGACATTCTATGACTCAGCAAGCAAAGTAAGTTTACAAAATAATCTGTTTCTAACCTCAAAACCCCCTGCCCATGCTGTTGGGCTGGGAGGGCATGGGATGGGTCATTCAGCCCCTGGAGCTTGTCCTGACCTGCACCACCGAGAGCAGCTGATGAAGATTCGTCCTCTGAATCTTGCCAGAAAAAAAGGACAGATAGAATGGTCTAAAACAGAGGCTTCTTATTTATTCCTGATCACAATTCGGGACAGATAAAATATTTCACTTCCAATGAGCATATAAAGGACTGTACAATTTTGCTAGTAATTTAAAGACAAAAATGGATGAAAGATTTTTCACCTAGCCAAAAGACACATATTTCTAAATGTAAGAGTGTTAAGGATTGGTGATGATGTGTGAAATCAACCAGTCCCCTCCACCAGCTGTGAGTACAAAAGTTGATATCAATGTTCTAGTAAAAGATGTGCAATATATATTAAAATCTTTAAAATGTAGAAACTTTTCACCCTAGAATTTTGGCTTGGAGGTCCAGTCTTTAGGGAAATAACAAAAAATGTGCAAACATTTGTAAACCAAAAATAAAAATTTAAGGCTCTCCCAGCCATCTGAATGGATCCCTTCTCTCACAAGGCATTCCATAATTAACCTGAAAAACTGGTTGAGGCCATGACTGATGGAAAGAGCAGTCAGATATGCCTCCTTAGGCCCTTCTCCCTATTGGATTTCAGGAAAAGCTGACCAGCACTTAACATCAAGACAGACCTTAAGCCTGACAAGAAACATCTACAATCTATTCTCTCTGAAACCTGCTTCCTGGAGGCTTCTTCTGCATCATAAAACTTTGGTCTCCACAACCTCTTATTAGAACCCCAACATCCCTTTCTATAGATTATAACTCTTTCAACCAGTTGCCAATCAGAAAATGTTTAAATCTACCTATGACCTGGCAGTCCCCCTTTTCAAGTTGCCCCACCTTTCTGGACCGAACTAATGTATCTCTTAAATGTATTTGATTGATGTCTCTTAAAAATGTATAAAACCAAGCTGTTCTCTGACCACCTTGGGCACATATTCTCACGGTCTCCTAAGGGCTGCATCACGGGCCATTGGTCACTCATATTTGACTCAGAATAAATATCTTCAAATATTTTACAGAGTTTGACTCTTCATCAACATATTTTATGCAAAGAATATTTAATGAAGCACCATTAATGTAACCTGAGTTTCCCGAGCTCTCACCAGCCTGGGGCTCCAAATTAGCCACAGAAAATGTGACTTAAAAATTTTTTGGTTCAGAGTCCCTACTTAACATAGTTTTCAGACCCCTACAAATATTTGTGGGGGATTTGCAGGGAGTCCCCGTATGCTCAAGCCCTATTTTTTTGCTCTTACCCCGTTTTCCTACCCCAAAGCATCATACACATGGAGATGGACTGATACCTGTGTGAACCCCTCCTGACTCTGCCCTGGGAGCTAATCACTGGGACTGCAGAAACAAGCTCTTTGTCTATCAGTTGGATTTAGCCAAAGGAGATCAGGTGTCTGGAAAAGGGTCTGTAAGCCAAAAATAAAATGCAAAACCCCTTGATTGACTAAATGGACCCCTCCTCTTGGCCAAGGGGATTTCAAAGAAACCTGAAAAACTGGTTTAGGCCATAATGGTGATGAGATGTTGGACAGCCTCATAATAAAAGGCTTTCCTCCCTTTGGTATTCAGGTACAACTGACCAGCATTAACATTAAAACAGAGATCTTAAGACTGACAGACTCTTTGTAGCAATAAATACCAAATTCCAACCTGACTGTAGTATAGCATCACATGACAGATAGCAGGCTCTGAAAGAAACAAGTATTTTACCCCGAACTATATTTATTTGACATATTTTGAAATAGCCCTGCAAAGTTGTAAGTTGTGGGAAAATCTACATTCTGTAAAGAATCCCCTTCCTTTTCCAAGTCTTTTTCTGATCCCAGAGAGATTTAACTAAGAGTCTAATCAGAATTTCTAAGGTCTGATAAGAGACATTTATCATCTATTTTTTCTAAAGCCTGCTGCCTGGAGGCTTCATCTACACAGCAAGAATCTTGGCTGCTACAATCCCCATTGTGGTTCTTTCTGTTGACTTCAACTTTTTAGGCAAAACTTACTTATTTCAACCAATTACTAATCAGGAAAACTTTGAATCCACTTTGAATCTTTGAATCCACCAAGAAATCTTTGAACTCATCCTCATTTGAGATGTCCTCCTTTTCTGAGCTGAACCAATGTAAATCTTAATGTGTATTCATTGATGTCTGCCTGTAACTTCTGTCTCCTTAACATTTATAAAATCAAGCTGTAATTCAACCACATGGGCACACGTTCTCAGAACCTCCCAAGGCTTTGTCACAGGTCATGGTCCTCACATTCGGCTCAGAACAAATCTCTTCAAATATTTCAGATTTTGGCTTTTCATCAACACATCCCAGGAGAGTGAGGACAGAGTGAGGACCCTCAGACCCCAGCTCTGAGGGTCTCCCCAAGCTGGGGGCATCTCCCCTCAAGAAGATTCTCCTGCTGCTGCTGGACATAGCTCCCTTCCCTCATCCCCCAACATTGCCAGCCCCTAGGGTACTTACTATTCTTTGTGGTTTCCTATCTGTCCACACCTTCATTCCTAATACCTCCCCAGGTTTCCCAATTTCAGTGTATCTTCTGAAGTGGTTTACTGGCAAACCAGCTCTTCAAAATGACAAAAGCCCTGATTGGATTGTTTGTGAATTTCTGCAGCATAACTAAAGCAGAAAAGCCACAGGACAAACCTCCTGAACACCGAACTGGGAAGGAAGTGGTGATTTACTCAGCCAAGAACAGTGGCGGCACAGCTGCCTAACAGCCGAGCTCACCTAACAAAGCTCCTGCCCACTTACAACTCTAGAAATTACATGTGAAAGGGTCTTGGGTTTACAACTCTATGTGAAAGGGTCTTTATCCTTGAAGTAGGCATGGGGTATGCAACTTAGGCGGGAGTTTGATCCTGTTTAAGTAAAAACAATGCCTTCGGAGAGATTCCTCCATACCATATTCGTGATCTACAGATGAGATTGTGGTTAGCAGTGGGGGCCTTCTCCTTAACCAGGCTGGCAGGCGCCAACCGGTCCCTCTTCTGGCTAACTTCTAACTTCTCCTTTTGAGATGCAATGTAGAAGCCCGAAGGTGATTAAGGGTCTCCTTCCTCATAACTACTCCCATCACTGTGGTGGATTTTCAGCTCCTGATGGTTGAACACCTGGCTTGTAAAGGCTCTCACAGTGCCAGGGTAAGCCAGCTCCAGCACACTTAGGGACCCTAACTCATATAGGAGTCCACCTTTGCTGCAGCTACTTTAAATGATAACAATGGCCATTATCTGTCAGGGCCACAGCTAATCAGAAGTGGAAACATCCTCCCTGTATTTCCCAAAATGGCATTGCTTATGTTCTGAGTCCCATAAGCCCCCACAACAGCTTTCTCTCTCTTCCTTTTGCTCACTCACTAAGGCTCAAATCAGGCCTGGGACAGGGTTAGAAAATTGCCAACCTGCTGCCATCTCCCACTTCTATGATGCTTCCATCTCTGTCTACCCATTCTGGTCCCCAAACTTCGTACTTACAGATACAATCTCCCTTGTACCTGTCCATTCATGAAAAATGACATCTGGGCCTGGATGTGGCTCACAGGCAGAGAATAAAACAGGCCTGCTGATCAGCAGAGGCAGACTCTGCTTTCCAGCAAACACAAACACGCACACAAGCACCCTTCCTAAAAATCTGACAGCATGGCCTTGATGAAATCTATCCCGAATTAGCCACAACATAGAAACTGTACAGCCTTTCTAGAAAAATGTTTTATGAAATGCTCAGCATCACTAATCGTCAGAGAAATGCAAATTCATACCGCAATGAGATACCATCTCACACCAGTCAGAATGGCTATTGCTAAGAGTGAAAAAGCAACAGATGCTGGAAGGGCTGCAGAGCAAAGGGACTGCTTTTACACTGTTGGTGGAAATGCAAATTCACTTAGCCCCTGTGGAAAGCACTTTGAAGATTTCTTAAATAAATAAAAATAGAACCACCATTTGACGCAGCAATCCCACTACTGAATGTATACACAAAGGAAAATAAATTATTCTACCAAAAAGAGACCTGTACTTACATATTTATTGCAGCACTATTCACAACAGCAAATATGTAGAAACAACCTAGGTCCCTATCAACAGTGGATTAGATAAAATAAACACCTTGGAATATTACACAACCATGAAAAAGAATGATTTCATGACCTTTAGAGCCACTTGGATGCAGCTGGAAGCCATTATCCTAAGCAAATTAATGCAGAAATAGAGAACCAAGTATCACACGTTCTTACTTATAAGTGGGAGGTATCCCCGGGGAAACACAGACATAAAGATGGGAATAATAGACACTGGGGACTCCAAAAAGAGGGAGAGAGTGGGGCAAGGGCTGAATATTTTCCTATTGGGTACTATGTTCACTCTCTGGGTGATGGGATCAGTGGAAGTTCAAACGTCAGCGTCATGCACTACACCCTCATAACAAACCTGCACATGCACCCCCGAATCAGAAATTATGTAAACTATGAAAGTACAATATATCAATTTAAAAAAGAAAAACGTTTCACGGCATGGGAAAATGATTATAATATCCTGTTACATAAAAAAAAACACGAGATTTTTTTCCCTAAAAACCAAAGCACAACAACAAAACCCGAAGATCTCTGTTTATTCTTCCGGTCGCTAGAGATGTGACAATGAACAGGAGCAGCTCTAGTCCCTGATTTTAGAGAGCTTACCCTTGGGTTGGGAGATGTGTGAATGGAGGATGCTCACGAGTAAACGTCACATTACAGGGGAGGAAGTGTTCTGCGGGAGCGGCAGGCAGAGCTCCCAGCAGGCGGAGCCAGAGCTTCCACCTGGCCCAGGAGGCGCTGAGAGTGGCTAAGGGGCTGGGGGCGAGGGAAGGCCCGCAGCATGGAGTCCTGTGGAAGAGGAAGAGCTGGCCAGGAGGAAAGGACGTGGGGGGCATGTGCCATGGAAGGAGAGGGCACATACGTCCTTTATGTGTGTTGAAGAGGCCACACACAGCTCTTACCAGCGACTCTCTCTGAGCGCTGAGGCTGACATTGTGCCTCATCTTCTCCCTGCGCTTCCGCAGCACGCAATCTTCCCACAGAGCTGGGATGATTTGCACTAAGGAAGAGGCATTAAAAAAAAAAAAAAAAGCCAACCTTACCACACAGACAGACAGCAGTGCTGTTTATTTATTTATGCCCCTCCTTGTCTCAAAGAGGATTTTCAAGGTGCTTACAATTATGTTAACAGCATGGCAGGCTAAAGTAAGAAAAATTAGGTCAAGGAAAATGTGGTGAAAAGAATCAGAGGAGAAGAGAGTGAGTATTCCCCCCACACGGCAGAGAACAACCTTATCATGTTTTTTATTGTGTCATGTCTTGTTGCCATTTAATTCTAGTATTGGCATTTACTTTTCCTGCTATTGTACTTGGTCAACTCTACTGAAAAATCTCCCCTTGTTATTTCTTCTGCTTTTTATTACTCTCTCTCATTTAAAATACATCATTTTGTTTTCTGTTCTGCATTTTTGCAGTTTAGGAAATCCGGCATTGCTTTTCTGCAGGGAGCGGGCAATGTCCGAGTGGCCTCGGCTAGGCGACGTATCCACAGTCTCTGCACAGCAACTGCTGAGATGTCTGTGAGCGCACAGCTTTGCTGGGACTGAGGGTGGCTAACACCCATTCCTGCAGCATTCAGAGAGGGACACACACAGGGGCTCAAGACCTGACTGCCAATTTGATTTATGGGACGTATTATCTCACGTGTCGGCAGAGAGCAGATATTGATTCAGAAGGACTTAAATAAACAAGCAGGTGCATAATCCAGAGAGGGGTACAGACTGAGCTGAGGGCGTCTGGAAAGCAGAGGAAGCAGACATCGTGAAGAAACCTGGGGTCTCTTGAAAACTGCTCCCAAGGGATTCATCGGGTGACAGAGAGGCAGGGATGGGCTGGGGAGTCAGCAGACACAGGTGCAGCTCCAGTTTCCATCACATCACACGCTAGGGGCGTGACCTTGGGACAATCGCTTTCTCTGGTGCTTTCACAGAAAGAACAAGGCCTTTCGTGGGGGATCGTGGAGAGGAATGTCCATGTGTATGTGTATGTATATGTATATGTATTGCATATCTATGTGGTCATGCCCTGGCACATAGTAGATGCTTAATAAACAAAGATACCGAGGAAGGAGACCCTTAATCACCCTTAAGCATCTAAGACCACCTCCCCCTTGACTTCCACATAGCATTTCAATAGGAGAAGTAAAGGCTGGCAGACCAGGCGCCACTTGTAATCACCCTCCTATAGATCGCAGGCATGGTGTGGAGGAATCTTTCCAGAAGACATTGTTTTTACTTAACCACGATCAAACCCCCACCTAAGTCATGTACCCCATGCCTGCTCCGTGGACCAAGACCCTCTCTCATGTAATTTCTAGGGTTGTAAGCCCAAGACCGCTTTCACATGTAATTTCTAAAGTTGTGAGCCTTCATAAGGGCAGGGATTTTCTTTATTAGGGGAGCTCGGCTATTTGGGGCTTTCAGACCCGCCGCAGCTTCCGGCCAAATAAATCACCACTTCCTTCCCAGTTCAGTGTTCCAGAGGCTTGTTTTGCGACCTTTCTTGCTTCAATACCCTCTCTTATCACTGCCCTTCTATTCCATTTGTGCTGTAGTATGTGACCTAAGAGTAGATAAAGCATTTTTTTTTTAGATGGAGTGTCACTTTGTTGTCTAGGCTGGAGTGCAGTGGCGCAATCTCAGCTCACTGCAACCTCCACCTCCCAGGCTCAAGACATTCTCATGCCTCAGCTTCCTAGAGTAGCTGGGATTACAGGCGCCTGTCACATGCCCAGCTAATTTTTGTATTTTTAGTAGAAACAGTATTTCGTCAAGTTGGCCAGGCTGGTCTCGAACTCCTGGCCTCAAGTGATCTGCCTGCCTTGGCCCTGCAAAGTGCTGGGATTACGGGCGTGAGCCACCATGGTCAACCTAGATAAAGCATTTCTAAACTCTCCTGTAACACCCCATATAGCAATCTCAGACATTTTAATTCCTGCTAGTATAATCCTACCACTATCACCAGCAACAGTAACAGTCCGTCTTTGAAATCACTTGCAATGTGTTCCAGTTAATATGACTGCATAACAAATTACCCCAAAACATAGGGGCACGAAATATCAGTTTTTTTTCTGCTCATGGATTTGGTGGGTCTGGAATTCAGAGAGAGCACAGAACAGGTGGGTTGTCTCTGCTCCATGTTCTCCGAGGCCTCAGCTGGGAGGCTGGTAGGCGGGGGGCTTACTGGAACTATCTGCAGGCTTGTTCTCTCCCGTGCCCTGTAGGAGTTGTTAGCTGTTGGCTGAGATCTGAGCTGGGGCTGTCAGCTGGAGCACCGGGCCTCGGCTTCCTACAACATGGTGGCTGGGTTCCAAGGACATGTCCTGAGAGCATGCCCGGGGAACCCAAGTCCCCGTCTGTGACTTAGCCTTGAAAATAGTGCTGTGTCCCTCTACCGTATTCTACTGCTGAGGCACTTACAAAGCCCTACCCAGGGTGAAGAGGAAGAGATAAAAATGCCCCTCTTGATGGTGGAGTGTTGATGCCACACTGTGAAAAGGGCACATAGGATGGGATGTATGTTGGTGCGACCATCTTTGGAAAGTGCAAACTCCATACAATGTGGCAGGTAGCCTAGGTGATCTCTCATTCCTCCAAAACAATGAGCGTCTAGGTATAATTGTCTCTATTTTAGAGACAGACAAACTGAAGCTTAGAGAGGCCAAGTAACTTGCCTTGGGCAATTTATTTCAACTCTCTGAGCCTCTATTACTCCCTCTATCAAATGGGTAGAAAAATCTCTACCTCAATGGTCTAGTATGAGCCGACTGTGCTGGCACCACAGGGAGCTGGTGGAAGAGTCAGAGAAGGCATTTTGTGATCTTGATCTCTGACGCCTCGTACTGATGCAAACCATCAATATTTACTGTTGCCACAGTATTATTTTCTTGCCCCCGCCTGCAGCCATCTGTCACATACAACCCCACAGCCAGCAGAGGACCTGGGTTTTCATCCACAAATCCTCGAGGGCAAGGCTTGTCGATGCCTTTTGGTTGTGGCTCACTTAGGGGCAGCAGAAAACCCCACAGACCCCTTTCCCTGTCTGTTCCCATCTTCCCTTGGAAGAATGCTAAAGTTTGTTTATGAATTCCAAATAATATGTAGCCCTCAATAACTTTTTAGAGTATTACGAGCAAGGAGCTCTTTGGTTATACTCATAAATGGCAGCCTGTGGCACTGTGTATCTCTCCCCCAGGGAAGCAGGATGGGGGGCTGGCATTCCTGGGTTAGTTTATGGGCCACAGGAGGACTCTTCCGGCCCCTAAATGGACCGAGGATCATCCTTAGAAAATTACTCCTCTAAGGTTGAATTCCAGATCCTACATCTCTCTGTCAATCTGCCTGTAAGGTCTAAAGCTGGCCTTAGACCCTCCGGTGCTATCGTGCCCATTAAGTAGACCCTGTAGTCTCCTGTTAATGTGATTCAATTAGGAAAGGGGTGGAGAAGGGCACTCGCCGCCTGAGAGTGTGTCAGGGAAGCCTGAACGGCTGCCCTCATTTCACACCTGCTGGAGGCAGGAGGGAGGGAGGTGGTAAGCTCCCTCAGCAGGAAAGGCCAGCCTGCACCCATCTCCCTGGGGCTGGGGAAACTCAGGGTGACCTCCAGAGCTTCAGTTGGCAGTTGACTGTAGGACAGAGGTGAGCTTTAATGTCTTACAGCAGCCCAAGGGTCAGCAGAGACAGACCGAGCTGTGCAATCTGGAAGGGCCAGCTTTAAACCTAGTTCTGGTCCCTAGGGCTGAACCAGTGACTTCAAGCCTCCAAGCCCCAGTTTCAGATTCTTTGATCCTTGGGTCAAGTGAAGGGTAGAGATGTGCTGCCTTCTAGCACCATGCCTGATAGGAAAGCCCCAAAATCTGGGATTGTTTTCGTTGCTGCTATATGGTATACATGAGACAGGGTCTCGCTCAGTTGCCCAGGCTGGAGTGCAGTGTCGCAATCTTGACTCCCTGCAACCTCCACCTCCCAGGTTCAAGCAATTCTCATGCTTCAGCCTCCCTGGTCACTGGGACTGCCGGTACCAGCACACTCTGCTAATTTTTGTATTTTTAGTAGGGACGGGGTTTCGTCATGTTGCCCAGCTTGGTCTCAAATTCCTAGGCTTGAGCAATTCATCCACCTTGGCATTCCAAAGTGCTGGGATTACAGGTGTGAGCTACCGCACCTACGCTTTGTTGCTGATTTTTAATCCTTACATCCACTTTACAGATGAAGAAATGGAGATCCAAAAGCATGGTTTTGCCTGCAAATACTGACGTTCACTTGTCTTATTGCTAGGAACAAATCTCTGTACTTTCACAGTCTCTGTGGGGGTGGGAGTGGGGCTGGTGAGCAGGCTGTCCCTGGACCTGATTGGAAGCAGTCATGGAGTTCTCACTACTCCCAGCTTCAGCTCGGCTGGTCCTTAAAAGGCAGGTTCTCTCCTCTTGCCATAAATGCCCACCATCTCTAACCCTCATCACTACCCTAAAGCAAAATAAGTTTTAAAAATGCCAGTAACACAGGTGAGAAAACTGAGATCCTTTAACGATAAGTTTGGGAGAAAAACAAAAAAAGTAAAAGAAAGCCAAAGCCCAGAGAAGTGCCATAACTTACCCAGGGTCACACAGCATGTAAGTGCCGAAGGCAAGGAGGTTTAGCTGCTCCCCGCGTGGATATGTCAGGGACTGGTGACAAGCCCAACCCCTCCAGGTCAACTCCACCCTTCCTCATGCCAACAAAAGGAAAATCATTTCCTATTTCTGGCGTCTTTGCCAGCCCACAGAGACAGAGGAAAGAAGAAATATTTCCAAATATACCAGGCTGATCTTTCGTAATTTCTCAGTCTTACTGTCTGTCATCATTTGGAATCTGTTTCCCATGAGACGCGGGGAAGGTGGAGGTGCAGGTCCTGGGTAGCAGCTGCCCTGCTCAGGGCTGGGTACCTGCTCTCCGAATCTTGCCTCCAGGCTGTGTGCTCAGACTTGACCATGTTTGGGCATGGAGGCTTGCCCCAGATGGGGACCAAAGGCTGCTTCCCTGGAGATGGGCGGGGAGGCCAAACTTCCTGCTGGAGCTCTGTGGCGTCTTTTGGGGTGGAGGGGTGGGAGCCAGGCAGAGAGAAACCATCTGCTGCCGAAGACCCACAGGGCGCCGGGGAGACTGTGAGTACCACGTCTGGAGCACTTGGGAAGTGGTTTCTCCCAAGACTGGGGGCTGGAGGGAGACTGTGGGGAAAGCAGCCTGCCACGAGGCAGGGCGGGAGGCAGGTGGTGAGGACTCTGTTTTTCTCAGGCCTGTCCTTCTGAATGGAGGGCCTGTGGTCTGACGGCCAGCAGGGAGGGTGGCACAGTGGCCAGGTTACGCTGGTAGTAGGTGCCCTGATCCTCCAAGTCCCAGTTCTCAGAGTGGCCTGGAGATTAAGGCCAGTCCTGGCACTTGTCACCAGTAAAGAGGTGGGACAAAAAATAGATTCACCAAGACTGGTCCAGACGTCTGCTCCAAACCACCAGGGTTTCCTTTGTTAGTAATAATAGCAAATATTTACTGAGGGCTGATGTGGGGCTGGGCGCTGTGATACATGCCTGATACTCTCTATGGCATTTGATCTTTAGCTGAGCTCTCTGAGGAAAGTGCCATTATTCTCATTTCCGTCACACGGCTGCTAAATGGCAAAGCCATGTCTGATGACCTCAGAATCGCCCTGTCCACACCCCACCAAACTGTTAAACAATGTACTCTATTCTTTGTCTTTCTAAGGAAAAGGATGTCCACCCAGCTAGTACCCAGGACACTCCAACATCCTGCCTTCCTTTGTCCTTCTCCGTCTTTCCTGAATCGATCCCAGACCGCAAGTGACCTTTCTAAATGGGAAGATATAGCCTGGAAGTTCACAGATGTTTTTAAATGCCCAAAACCGGGAAGTTCTTCTTAGAGTCTAACTGAAATCCCTCCTACGATAGCTGAAATCCACTTCTTCCTGTTCTTCCTGTCCCTTAGGGGATATTGAGAGTTCCCATCCTTCCTCTCGCTAAAGGTTCTCCCTTTGGATGCTGAATGCTACCTTCTCACTGAAGTCTTATCTACACTGAACCCCACACATGATCTTAAGAGGATTTATCCTGACTCTACAAACCCATTCAGTCAGTGCAGGCGACAATCTCATCAGAGCATTAGAGACAGGTCAGACTCAAATAAGCCAACTTTCCAGATTTCTCTGTGACAGGGAAGCCTCTCCTTTTCTTTTCTTCTGAGCTCCTAAAATGGGAAAAACCAGGTTCCTGCCTTCACCAGCCTCAGGAGTGCCCAGGGGACTGGAGGTCACTAGAAGTCACACAGCAAAGGAGGCAGTGGCCCTGAGAGGTGGGGGACTGATTAACCAGCAAGGAGCTGTCATACCACAGGAAACCCCCACAGGTACGCTCCATCTCCCCCAGGAGATAAATGGCTTTGTTGTGGGCACTCAGCCCTATGTTTTGGAAATCTCAAAATGGGATTTCCCACTGGCTTCAAATAATTTGTGTCTCACAGTCCCTGGGGTGGGGCCAAGTGCCAGTGACTCTTGAAGGTCCTGGGGAAGCAGGCTGTTGGGGCTTTTAGTGTATCTCCAAGTAATTCTGTTGCTTTACCTGTGGATTCATGGAGGGGCTTGTTCAACTGACCCCAGGTAGAAAAAGGTGTGGGCTCTCCCATTCCCACGAGACCACAGAACAGAAGGAAAAGAATAAAAAAGGGTTGAACTAAACGCCTCTGTTTGTCAAGGGCAATTTCTGCTTGCTTGTGCTTTTATAATGTCTCATTAGAATGTAGGGGAAGCTCACCTCCTGGTGCCAGTTGTCATTGGATGTCACCTCTGTCAATCAATAGGGGAGGTGGACCAGCTCACTGGGAAGGTGTGATGAGTATCCATGGTGCCTGACCCTGGACTTTTCCCTTTAGTGGGGATGCTCGGGTATGGGGGCAGCCTGGCTGAGAGGAGGGGGTCAGAAATCTCTGACAGAATATTTGAAACAGTCCAGTAGTTAAGAGATGCCCGAGCAGAAAATAGAGCACTTAGGACTAATGCCTGTCTCCCGGACACTGACTAATTAATAATAATAATAATATGTTTATTACTTTAGGGACTTGGCAATGAGAATAAAGCCCTCCCTGATACCTAGCTAAAGCTGCCCCTAAAGTGGAGGATTATAGTGAACAGGTCTCATGGCCCTGATATTTTTGGTAGAAATGGACTCTGGTTACCTTCAACAAATAAAAACAACAGCAAATAAATTTACCAGAAGGCTCTAGGACAGCTTGCAGAATGCATGGTAAACCACATGGGAACCACAGCTGGGCATCTCTGTGGCTCCAGGCGACGTAGATTGAGGGGCTGTTTCTTGAAGGCTTTGCCAAGGCTCACACTCCTGGGGGAGTGATCAGGGCCTAGCACGAGAGGGTGGCATCTTTGCTAGCATTGGGGTGGGGTCAATGTCTGGGGGAAAAATAAGGAGATGCTGCCTAAAGAAGGTGGAGAGAAAGCAAGCCACCACCAGCAATGTGCCCATTCCGCTTTGTCCCAGGTGGCTTCAAGCCCTGAAATAAGAACGCTGTCGCTGAGGCCACCATGATGCCTTCGCTCTTCTTTCTTTGCCGGTGGTAAGGAGTGTTCCAGAATATAGGAAACTTCCTACCTCCTCCTGACAACCTGCGGCAGCCTATTGGAGCCCTCCTCTCCTTTCTCTGCCTGCTCTCTGGCCCAACTAGCTCTGCCATAGAACTGTTCCTGGGCAGAAATGCTCCAAGTTTTCCTGTGAGATAAGTGTCATGGAAGGAGGTGCATGGATGATGCACCTGTGCTGGTCGCTCACCCTGCGGGACCTATGGCCATTGTAGCAAATGACCATAAACCTGATGGTCC
Source organism: Sapajus apella (assembly GCF_009761245.1). Classification (NCBI taxonomy): domain Eukaryota; kingdom Metazoa; phylum Chordata; class Mammalia; order Primates; family Cebidae; genus Sapajus; species Sapajus apella. The sequence continues at coordinate 136,988 of NW_022437019.1, forward strand.
CCAAAAACAGAAATTTCACTGGAAGTCCAAAATCACCAAGGTGTCCACAGGCTGCACTCCTTATAGTGGCTGTAGGGGATGAGCCATTGTTCCTTGCCCCTGCCAGCTTCTGATGGCTGCCAGCACTCCTTGGCTTGTGGTCACATCACTCTAATCACTGTCTCCCTGGCCATATCACCCTAGCCTTCTCTTTTATGTTTAATATCCCTTTACTTCTGTCTTATTAGGGCCCCTGGGATCACATTTAGGATCTACATGGATAATCCAAGATTGTCTCCCCATCTCAAGATCCTTTATCTTAATCACTTCTGCAAAGTCATTCTCAAATAAAGTAACATTGATGGCTTCCAGAGACTAGAACATGGACACCTTGGTGGGGGGGGCATTACCGAGCCTACTACTGTGTGACCTAGGGCAAGTCGCTTTACCTCTCTGAGCCACAGATTCTACATCTGCAATTGCCTCTCAATTGCACAGGGAATGTTTACGTGGGGTTCAAAAAGCAAGCCCACTGGAAGTTGCAAAGCTCCAAATATAAACAAGAATAATATTAATATTTGAGTACCCTCCTTTCTCACCTGTCCTCTCTTTCTGTGGATCACCTGTGAACTGGGCTGATCTCACTTCTGTTTGCTTCTGTGGACCTAGAAATGACCAGTGCCCCCAGTGGAAATGGTGAAGAAGCTGGTAATGGCCCAGAAGCGGGGAGAGACACGAGCCCTTTGCCTGGGCGTCGCCATGGTGGTGTGTGCCGTCATCACTTACTACATCCTGGTCACGACTGTGCTGCCCCTCTACCAGAAAAGGTACTGAGCTCTCCTGGCCTGTCCACCCCTCTCCCCTCTCCTCCACACTCACTCCAGGCAGCAGGGTCAAGACAATGCTCAGTCTTAGGTTCTAGGGTTCAAGAGCAGGGAAGGTAGGATGAACTGAGCCCCACTGGGCTGAGATTCTAGGACCTGGTGGCAACAGACACATGATGCCTTTCTCACAAGAAATAGCAAAGAATCAGAGCAAACATTCCAGTGCAAATTTGATCCCAGACAGAATCAGAGAATTGCAGACATTCACAGCTCAGCTGCATAGCTCTCTCCCCTCTGAAGCCTCCCTGTCAGGTGGGCATCCAGCCTCCTGATGAATACCTCAAGTGAGAGGGAGCTCCTTGCCTCACTGAGCATACCATTTCATGGGTGAGGTTTTCTGATGTATCTGCATTGAGCTAGCAACAGCTTCCCTGCAGCTCTGCTCAGGAATCTCAGAGAAGGGTCCGTGCCCTTGCTCCCTGATGTGTCAACCACTCGAGATTTAAGGAAGAGCTGTGAATTCCTAATTAATGTTTTATTGGAACAAACACACTCAGTTCTCTCAGCCTGTCCTAGGGACAAGTCTCAAACCTGTGCTCTGGGCACGTTCCAGCAGCTGACGGCCCCCTCCTGAGTGGCAATGGGTCTCCCGCAGGGTACATGGGAGATGAATCACAGTTGATTTACTAATGTTGATGAGCCTGTTAGCCTCTCCCCGGCCTGCTGCAGCCTCACTCTTCACAACACTGGAGCGATTCCAGGCTGGACTCTTACCCTGGCGAGGCACCATGTAGGGACCGTCCCCACCATCTTTCCCATCCTGGCTCAAATCAAGCCCCTCCTCCATCTATCTGCTCCTTTTAGGGGAAAGAACACAGCTCTCGAAGCCACTCAGACCTAGCTTCAGGTCCTGGATGGCCTCAGCAAAGTCACTTGACCATTTTGAGTTTCTCTTCTGACTCTGCAAGACAAGACGATGTGGATAAGAGAGTCTCAGGTTTGGCTGTTTGTCAGAATCACATCAGTGAGCTTTGAAAAAAAACACCAGGGCCTGGACCCAGCCACCGGAGGCATTCTGATTCACTTGCTCTGGGGTGTGACTTGGACATGCAAATCTTTTTAAAAGCACCCCAGGTTTGGGGGCAAGCAGCCAGGGTTGAGAACGATTTATATAGATAATGTCCAAGACCCCAACCAGCTTCTACAATTCCTCCCTGTGTCCAGGGACTCTGGGGTCATGTGCTTTCATTGCTAGATGCTTAAGACAAGATGAGGAGCCCAGCCCTGGATCCCTTCAAAGGCTCCTAGGGGATCAGGGATTCAAACAGGTGTTCTGTGTGTCATTCCGTTTCGAGATATGTATGTGTGCGTGTGTGTGGTCTCCTTAGCATATGGACCGAGGAATCCATGTGCCACCTGATTGAGACCAACATCAGGGACCAGGAAGAGCTGAAGGGCAAGAAGGTGCCCCAGTACCCGTGCCTGTGGGTCAACGTGTCAGCTGCAGGCAGGTGGGCTGTGCTGTACCACACGGAGGACACTCTGGACCAGAACCAGCAGGTACTGAACTGGGGGGATGGGGACACATCCCCTTATCCCTGTCAGGTGTGTGAGCCTGTACATAACGACCCTGTCCCTGAGGCTGACTAGATCAACCCACTTGGCCAGGTCTCACAGCTGGAATGAGATTGAGCCAGCCCTAGCTGTTCTGTGTTGGAGTCACACAGACCTGGGTTTGAATCTGCCGCTAACTGGCTGTGCAAACCTAGGCAGGCCACTTAGCCCTCACCACCTCAGTTTCCACCCTTGTAACGTGGGATGCTAGCGATGCACCTTCAGGTGCTGTTAGCAAGTCAGAGACGCTGTATATAAAGTGCCACGCTCGATTCTGGGAGGAGAGTGGGCGCTCAAACAGAAGCAGTGATTAGTGTTATTGCTTTCATTCTACAACCTTAGTCAAATGAGGGACCAGGCCCAGGGCCAGCCCCCCAAGTGGAATCCCTGTAGCTCCCCAGGAAATCAGGGACCCAGGGCTGGAGTAACCTCCATAAACAAACATTTAGGTGGTTTTCCCAGCCTCCCCTCCCAACATCCCATCCTCCCCCTCCAAAAAGCAAAACTCACCACCATATCCTTTCCTAAAACCATCACTTGGCCCACTCTTTTCCTTCCTTCTTTCTTTCCTTCTTTTTTCCCTTTCTTTCTTCCTTCTTTCTTTTATTTCTTTTTCTTTTTTTCTTCCTCCCTCCCTCTCTCTTTCCTTCCTTCCTCCCTCCCTCTCTCCTTCCTTCCTCCCTCCCTCCCTCCCTTCCTTCTCTCATTTATTTATTCAACAGCCATTGAGCATCTCCTGTGTGAAGCCTATAGGACTCAAGAGGAGAGAGCTCGTGCATGAACAGTGCCTAGCAGGGAGGGATTGGCACCATGGAGAAAAACATGAAGTTATGGGGGTTAGAGGAGGGGTATGTTTTCCAGCTGACAACAATCAACAATGGGAGTACCAGAAAGGCTCTTGGGTTAGGCTTTTTCTCTTTCTTTTTCTTTTCTTTTCTTTTCTTTTCTTTTCTTTTTTTTTTTTTGAGACGGAGTCTTGCACTGTTGTCTGGGCTGGAGTGTAGTGTTGCCATCTCAGCTCACTGCAACCTCCGCCTCCCGGGTTCAAGCCATTCTCCTGCCTCAGTCTCCCAAGTAGTTGGGATTACAGGAGCCCACCACCATGCCCAGCTAATTTTTTGTATTTTTAGTAGAGACGGGGTTTCACTATGTTGGCCAGGCTGGTCTTGAATGCCTGACCTCATAATCCACCAGCCTTGGCCTCCCAAAGTGCTGAGATTACAGGCGTGAGGCACCGCGCCCGCCGGCTTAGGCTGTTAGCATCAGGCAGGCACAGGATGTAAGGCACAGAGAAGGAGGATGCATATAGAAAGTAGTATAGGACGAGGCATGGCGGAGGGAAAGGCTAGGTGGAGGCAGGGATCAGAGGGCTGACTACAGAAAATGACCCATGATGGGGTGTATGCAGCTGGAAGGGGCTGCCAGGGCAGACTAAGGTCTGTTCCCAGAGGCCTTTGATCATCACAACATGGAATTAAAATGTGAGTGTGGATGTCTCAAGATATGTCGACTTTGGCTATACGTTAGCACCATATGAGAGTCTTAAAAAAACAAAACTAGGGTCCAACACTAGACTATAAAGGCAGGATCTCTGATCAGAGATCCATTTGTGGACCTCCCAAGGTGATTCTATGGTTGGAAATTATGGCTGTGGGCAATGAAAGTTCTTAGGGCATAATCAGAGTTGGACCGGGAAGATGGAGCTTACAGGTGTGGGGGTCCAGTTATTAGCCAGAGGGGCCAACACCACAGCAAGCGCTCAGGACCAAGGTGTGGGCCTGCAGCAGGGGAGATGCTGACAATCAGGACTTGATGGCTAATGGGATGGGAAAGGGCAGTGTGCCTGGGGTGAGGCATGGAGGCTGTGGGACCTAGAGAGTGCTGAAGGTCAAGGAGAAGTGGGTCTGGGCAGTGGAGGATGGTCAGGTGCTCAGGCATTGCTAGTGTGACTCAGCCCCTCCTGGTGGAGAGAGGTCTCAGGGCCACTGCAGGTAGCTCCTACTCATGACCCATCTCTTCTTTGGCATTCAGTAGCTCTTGATTTATCCCAGGAGCAGGAAACACATTTTCAATAACTGGTGGCATTCTCTGGTTGTGATATGGGCCGGGAGCACGCTGGTATTCAGGCTGCCTCCCCAGTTCTGAGATCGCCAGCTCAGAGGGGCATCCCCTGAATGAGCTCAGCAGAATGTGAAGGAAGGATGGTGCTGGAGCCACCGCTGTCCTCTCCTCTGCCACCCAGGCTTGACCAGGCATGGTGCTGATAGCAGGCTGCAGGGGCTGGGAGGTAGCAGTGGAAATGCCCTGTGTGTTTTTGCCAAGTAGCTGGGTTGTGGGCCAGCTGCTCCTTCCACCTGTGTCCAGCATAGGGGTTCAAGGAGCTGGGGCTCCAGGCTAGCTGGGTGTCCTCTGGAATCATTGTGGAAGGCCAAGAAGGCTCTCATCCCACCCCAACTCTGAAGTTAGGGGCCACAGTCTGCCCTCAGCTTTTCCCAAGTCTTAGTCTAGAGCAGGTGAGTTCTAAATCCCCTCCCATTGTCTGCCCTGAGGACCTTACACTGCAAGGCTTGGGAAAAAGCTGGGTGGTTTCAGATCATTCCGATAACTCAGGCTTAGCTGGACCCAGGACAGGAGAGAAAGGACACAGCCAGGCCCTGGCTTCAGGGGTTGGCTATGAAGCGTGAATTCCTGCCCAGTGTCTTGCCAAACAGGCCCAGCATAAAAGATCCAGAGGAACCCTGAGCAGGCAGAGGATGGGCAGAAGCCTCCACTTCAGAGCTCATCCATAGGCCTCTTTTTAAGAGGGTAAAGAAGGAGCTGTTGTTGCAATTTCATAGATAAGTCAAAACGTATTATTATTAATAAGAATAGCATCTTCCACTTTTTTGCGTTCTTATCATGTGCTGGGCTCTGTGCTCAGTACTTTACATGCATCATCCTGTTTAATCTCCATGACAGTTCTCCTAGGCAGACAGCCTCATGAACTCATTTTACAGGGCCCAGAGAGGTTGTGGCAGTTTCCAAGGTCACACGGTTCAGAACTCAGGCATGTCTGACTCCCTAGCCACACTGTTGCTTAAGGAGCTAGGTTGGCCAAGGTCACAGCCAGAGACATTGGAGAGACTCGGGCCAGGCTCCCTCACCCTCAGCTCAGGACGCTGGATTGTATGCTACTGTGGACTTGGCAGTGCCTAACAGTTCTGAATGCCAGATTCCTCAGGAGCCAGCCTCTCCCCAGCCTCAGCTGCCCCCTCGCTGGCTGGGGCCCTACATCTGAGTGCAGCACCCCCATCTCCCAGGCTGTGAGAATCACAGTGCAACCCTTCCCTGTGCTGCTAGGCTGAATGCCCTCAGAACAGGTAGCTTCCAGGGTGGGGCCTCATATAAACCCGGGGAGTGGCTGAGGTCTGGGGAGAATCTGGCTCAACACCTGCCCTTTGGGTCTCAGTTTTACACATTTTGGTCTTGGACATGATTTCACTAGAGCAAAATTAAGTGCCTGAAGGAATCACGCATTCCTGGGCCCCACCCTCAGTGATGCAGAGTGGGTAGGCACCTGGGCTGTGGGGACTCTGTAGGTGTTCTGCTGCAGATGGGGACACCACACTTGCAGCACAGAACAGAGGTAAAACCAGGGTCTCCACTTTATGCCTGCTTTGCAGCGCTTTCCAGCTGGCCTCACCTGACAGGGCAGAAGGTTTCTAACAACAATGATGAACATGAGAATTAAATGTGTGTCATGTTCTGCTGGCACTAAACTCTTTTCAATGCATCCTTTCTTTCCTTTAGATCCCAGTGTCAAATACTGGCTTGCCAACATATTTTGTTTGCCGTACGCAGGTTGAGACTGCAAAGGTCTTCAATTTTAAATTTAGATAATATTTTACTTTTTTTTTGACATGGGGCTCTCGCTTTGTTGCCTGACCTGGACTGCAGTTGCGAGGTCAGAGCTCACTGCAACCTCCAGCTCCTGGGCTCAAGCGATCCTCCCATCTCAGCCTCCCGTGTAGCTGGGACTACAGGTGCACACCACCATGCCAACCTAGGTAGCTTTTAACTTTTTTTTGTAGAGATGATGTCTCGTTATATTGCCTAGGCTAGTCTGGAACTCCTGGGCTCGAGGGATCCTTCCCCCTCAGCCTCCCAAAGTGTTGGGATGACAGGTCTGATCTGGTTTCTGACTTCTCTTGACATGTTGGAGGCCTGGCTATGATAGATCTTCTGGATGGTCTGGCTTCCATTGTCTGGAGGGAGTGCTGACTGGCTGTCTGGAGACAGCTGGCTCTCTCCCTATCGTCAGGCCCTGCCACTCCCTGACAATTCTTCCTGGCACCAAGGCAAGTGTCGGTGGACACCTGTCATCTTATTGCTTTGCCTGCTTCACTCGCTGACAATACCTGCATGAGCCCTGTAGGCAATTGAGCACGTGATCTCTAATTCAAAAACACACCCCCTGTGTCCCTCCCTGGTTTCCTTAGATAGCTCTGTTTGAAGTCCTTCTTTAATAATATCCTTTGAAACTAATATTGCTATTCACCCATTTAAGTGATGAAGCTATCAGGACTCTGAAAGAGTGAGCAATTTGCCAAAGATGCTACAGGCAATCCAACCAGAGCCAGGACTCCAAGGCAGGACCTGTGCCTAGGTGTGCAGCCTATACCCCGATCAGCTCCAGCACTCCCATTCACACACACAACACAAATGAGAGTGTGCTTTCTAGGCCTGCACAGCGCAAGGCCTGCCAAGCTTTAGACAGAAGTCCTGACTCCAATCCAGGGGCCCAGCTACAGAGCTGGTATTTTTCTTTACTCCATATCAAGCCCTTGGCTTCTAAGAAATGGGAATTTCCAAGCCCACGTGCTCTTGCTTCTCCCCACAGTGCTCCTACATCCCAAACAGCCTGGACAACTACCCGACGGCCCGGGCCGACGTGGAGAAGGTCAGAGCCAAATTCCAAGCGAAGCAGGTCTTCTACTGCTTCTCAACAACTCTGGTGAACGAGACCAGCGTCCTGTACCAGCGCCTCTATGGGCCCCAGGCCCTCCTCTTCTCCCTCTTCTGGCCCACCTTCCTGCTGACCGGTGGCCTCCTCATTATCGCCATGGTGAAGAGCAACCAGTACCTGTCCATCCTGGCAGCCCAGAAGTAGAGCCATCCATGCCATACCCCTTGTCCGGCCACAGGGCACTAGCTGGACCCCCAGGGCTGCTCCCCACTTGCAGACCCATACCTTCTCCACCTGCCCTCTCATTCTTCCACCCCAATCTGCCCTGTCTTCTGTTGGAGGACTGATCTTTGATACATCCCTTTGTGAAATCATTTCCTGCTCAAGAATGTACAATGGTTCCCCAGTGCCTTGGAGGCCATCAGGCTAGCCAGTTATAGCTCTCTATTACCTGTCCCCACTCAACTGACTCATCCCTGTTTTCTGCTGCATCACTGTGTGCCCCACAGAGAATGGTGATTGTCACCTCTGTGTCTGTACTCTCCCTGTTGACTCAAAGGGCTATCCATCCTCCCCCAGAAAGCTGTCCTCAGCGAACCTCAGATCTTGGTTTGAATTCTCTAATAAGAACAACAGCAACTCCCATTTCGAGAACACATTTACAGTATTACTATTTTCTAGGATATGAAGTATCATATATATTTTTAATTCCAATATTAATGAATACATGCAAAACAGCAATCAGTTGTATGGAAATACACCAGAAATTATCAAAATATTAACGGTGGGCTGGTGCTTAATTTCTGTTTTCTTCCTTATCTCCCTTTTTACTTTTGGTGCTTTTCTAAATTCTTGATTATAGGAAGGTTGTGTTTTATCTTATTTGTTTTTAATCAGGAAAACAACGGTAGATGCCATTTTGGAAAAGCTCAAAGAGTGTGTCCTCCTCACAGAAAAAGATGGAAGTGGGTCTGGGGATGGAGTTGCGCTGCAGTCAGAGACAGCTGCTCGGAACACACAATCTTAAAAACCCCTCTGGAGGAAAGGTCATGATATAGAGAAGGATTTACTCTTTAACTTGAAGATAGGGACTCCGGCACTGAGTCTGCTGGGGAAGCCTATCTTAGATTCGAAAACGGCAAACTGAGAAGAAGCCATCACCTTTACCATTCCCACTGCAACTTTTCCTAGAATAATGACTGCCCAAGTGTGGTCCCGGGACCAGCAGCTGTGGCAGCTTGTAAGAAATGCACACACTCAGGCCCCTGTCCCAGCCCCATCAAGCCAAAAGCCTTTCGTGGGGTGGGGAAGCAATGCTCTGTGTTCTAACAACGGCTCGAGGGGATCCTTTGCCACACCTCACCTGGAGCCGGAGAGCTACCCGTGTAGGAAGTGAGTGCCCTGTTGCCAGGCTTTTCAAGCAGGTGCGTCATCATTCGAGTATGAAGTTAGGCTGGTGTCTCTGAAGTTTCCAGTGTTGTGAGTCTTAGATGCAGCCCTTGGGTTTGAACTCTGTCTCTACCTCTGCCTGATTTCATCTTCTTTATTCTTAGGTTTTTTTTTTTTTTTTTTTCCATCTATAAAAGAAGGACTCTTTCTGGGTAGTTGGGAGAGCTGAAGGAATGTTTGACACATCAGAGGTGTCCAAAATGGCAACTATAGCTTTTATCTCTCTCTCTCTCTCCGTGTGTGTGTGTGTGTGTGTGTGTGTGTGTGTGTGTGTGTTTCTTAACTTTTATTTTAAGTTGCAGGGTACATGTTCAGGTTTATTACACAGGTAAACTTGTGTCACGGAAGTTTGTTTTACAGGTTATTTCATCACCCAGGTATTAAGTCTCATACCTGTTAACTAAAGAAAATGTGATACATGTACACCATGGAATATTATATAACCATAAAAAGGAAGGAGATCATGTCTTTTGCAGGGACATGGATGGAGCTGGAGGCCTAATGTTATCCTTGGCAAACTGACACAGGAACACAAAGCCAAATACTGTATTTTCTCACTTATAAGTGGGAGCTAAATGACGAGAACACATGGGCATAAAGAGGGGAACAACACACACTGGGGCCTTTTGGAGAGCGGAAGGTAGGAGGAGAGGATCAGGAAAAAAGAGCTGTTGTTAATGACAAGAATAAGTCGCGAATACTCAGAAACTTCCAAAAGTTATGCCAACAATGTTATCCGGCATGTATGGGTTCTTATTTATTCTGTGCCAGGCACTGTGCTAATTAATTTGCCTTGTAAAGAAAATGAGGTACTCCTGAACCTGCCTCATAGTTGACAAGAATCAATAAGGGACAGTGGCTAAATATGTGGACTTGGGATGTGCACTATTTGGGTTCAAATTCCCACCGTGCCATTCAGGAGGCGGGTGACTTTGGGCAAATAACCTCTCTGTGCCTGTTTTCTCATTTGCAGCATAGAAACTAATAATAGTATCTTCCCATAGAGTTTTGGCATGAAACGAATTCTTATGTAAATTTCCTTGGATAGTGACACATGGTAAGTGTTACCGAAGCTACTATGAAAAACTGAGGCTGTAAGAGGTAACTGGCAAAGACCATCTGTAAAGTGATGACCTAGGACTTCAGCCTGGAGCTGTGTGATTCCAGAGCCTGGCGTCTCAACCACAGAACTCAGCAGAGCCAGCCGAAGCACTGAGGGACACAGCCACCCAAAGCCACAGGGGCCAGGCAGAGAGCAGTGTTGCATCCCTGGAACCCAGGTGTCCTCATGCAGGTTGGAGTTCTGAGGGAGGCCCTGGAATCTGCACCACCATCTGCCACTTCCAGCTGGGGAACCCCGATGTATCCCTGCAGCCTCCAGTTTCTTACCTGGTGGGCCTTCCTTCCAAAGGCAGACAGCTCACCATTCCCCAGAATTTTTTCCTTCTGGGGCCAGGAAAGTCTCAAGAGTTCCTCATCTGAGTCTTTTAAGAAAGTCCTAATTATAATATTGTACTATAGTTTTGCAAAATATTAATTATTATCATTTGGGACATTAGGTAAAGGGGACGTGGAATGTCTCTGTATTATTTCTTACAGATGCCTGTGAATCTACAATTATCTCAAAATTTAAGTTAAACAAAAGGAAGAAAAATAAGAAAGAAAGTCCCAACCAGGAGTCTGATTTAAAAGAGTCTATTTTGTCAGTGGTTTCCATGAACCTGAATTTGGGACTAAAATACACGGAAACTCAGAATACCCAAACAATCCCTGCAGGGTAAAAGGGCATGCTCCTCCCGAAAATCAGTGTGTGTGGATGCCTAACCCCTACCGATCCATAGATTATTAATGATGACCTTCATTTGCTTGAGACAGATGTTCTCCTCTTGTCAACAGAGACTGGCCTTTTATCAAATGTCACAACTGTCTGCTGCTCACAGAACTTTATGCACAGGATAAGCATGAAATGATGGGCATTTAGGCATGATGGAGTTAGACACTGTGCCTACATGTTTTCTGTAATAATAGCTGCCTGGGAGCAGAGAACCTTCACCAGTTCTTAATAAACCACTCAGCTAATGAGTGTCTAGTGCTTCCATCATTTATGATTTTCCTCTCATGGGCCAGTGACCCACACCTGGAGAGGTGCACCTGGATGGCTCTCCCATGTGTCCTCCCCTGAAACTCAGACACAGTGGTGGAAATCAGAGGCAAGGAGCCCCCTGAGCCCCAGAACTGGGGTGGAAACGACCCTGGGGGACATCCTAACAGTGCCAGGCCTCAGACAGAGCTTCAACTCATCAGCCTGAGCTGCAACCAGAGGAGGAAAGAAAGGAAGGTTTCTTCCATTTTTGAAGATCTCAGAGGACTGGAATTTCAGTTCAGTTTTATGGTGTTTCTGCTTGCTTGCCTGCAAGGAACTTTGTGTCTTCTTACCATTCTCCCTCCCTACCCCTCACCAATCATTGTCAAGGACCTCCTTCTTCACAGTGAAGACTCAGCATTATGCAAATTTAAAATAGTGCAATATAAAATATTAATATAATCTTATTTTTTATGACTTACTGAAGTGATACCAGCTCCTCCTCTAAATCAACAATTCATCCAAAATTTCTCTTTAACTCCTTTGGTCAGAGCGTTGGAAACTGCGCTTATTCTATTGCTCATTGGCATTACAGGCTGTTATGTGAGAATACCCAGTATTCTTTGAATTAGCCTTGTTGTTGCGGGACTTTGAATTCTATGAAACATTTAAGAAGACACTGTTTGAACAAAGTGCCACCCGTCCTGCACCTCACCAGCCATTGTCTTGTCACATGGACAGGAAAAAGAAAGACCAAAGAAAGATCAGACAAACATGGACAAATTCACTACAGTCTGGTGTAGCAGTTCTCAAAGTGGAAGGCATACAAAGTCAAAACTCTTTATAATAATGCTAAGACATTATTTGCCTTTTTCATCTTCATTCTTTTATAAGAGTATGGTGGAATATTCCAGAGGTTATGTAACGTGCATTATTACAAGTCTGAATGTTGAGATAGCAATACAATTCCAGCTGCCTTTATAAAGCTGGACATTAGAGACTGCAAAAAATGTAAAACAATACCAGTTCTTCCAATATAGTTTTTGGTGCATATAATTGTTTTTCACAAAAATATGCTATTTTTGTTAACAGCTAATGGATGTATTATTTTAAAATAAGTAAATTCAAATTAATTATTTTTACCACTCTTAGTTCTAATCTCGAAAATGGTAACTGTTAATAGATATAACTCATATACACCAAAGCTCTTAGGATCCTTGCCTTTTTCAAGTTTGTACAGGGGTCCTGAGGATGAAAAGCTTCAGCACTGCCAGTCTAGTCCTTCCAGAGACCAGGCCTCCAGGCCCCTCCCACACCATGCGCTGTAGAAATGTGAAGGTTTCTGCTAGGCTCCATCAGGTTCCCACTGGGGGCCAGGAGGAGAGCTTTGGTTTTCTCCATCACCTCTGGCTCCTAGATCCTGCTCCTACAAATGAGTCAGTTGATGGATCGTCATTCTTTCTACAGTGCTCTCCTGGATCTTTTTCATGTCACCTCTGAGGCAGAACTCAGCCTCGTCCTAGCTCTGCACAACTCTCCCTCCCCACTTACATAAGTACGTTTTCACCACCCAACTTCCTCAAAGGATTTGGGAGATGAGAAAGAGAGGTGCATGGATGCAAAGCCAACAATTCCAAACTGAGCATTAGACCACATTTGTAATTCCTCCCCAGGCCTGAGAGTCAAAGGTGGCTTAGATGGACTCTGATCTCCCATAATCTTCATCATCCCATACCAACCTCCCCTATCCCCAATACACATAAAACGAAAGCAGGAGCTCGAGAGGCATAGGCAACTTTGGGACATGTCTTCCATCTCCACGCCCGACAAGATTGCTGCACTGAGTCCTCCTCCTGTGTCAATTCTGGAGCCTCTGCCACTCAGCTCCCCTTTGATTTCACGTGTTCAAATACAAATGCTTGCTCTCTAAGGGCCAGTAAGACTTTAGAGATCATCTAGTGCTTCCCCACTTTCTATTTGGCGCTCGAACTCTCTTGTGCCACAGAGAGATATTTGGTCTTTGGTACAGAGATCCTTTAGGGATGATAGGAGTGTCTTTTGTTCTAATGAGACGACTCTTGGTGGGCCTGTAAATAGTTTCAGTATGGGGGCTGCTTGCCAGAGGACCAAGCCTTGATTAGAGGGTTAGAACCTTCAGCTCCACCCTGCAACCTCTGCAGAGGGAAGAGGGGCTGGAGGTTGATTTTAGTCACTAATGGCCAGTGGTTTAACAATCATGCCTATGTAGGGAAATCTTTATAAAACCCCTTAAATAATAGGGCTTGGGGGGGGCTTCTGAGTTGGTGAACACATCGAGGTGCTGGGAGAGGGAATGGAAGCTCCACACCCCCACCCTGCATCCTGCATACCTTGCCCTGTGCACCTCTTCCATCTGGCTTTTTCTGAGGTCTATCCTTTGCAATAAACATGTAATAGTAAGTAAAGTGTTAATAGTAAGTAAAGTGTTTCCCTGAGTTCTGCGGATCGCTCTTGTATCTTATTATATCCAACCTGGAGGTGCGGGGGAGGTTGTGGGAATGCCCTGTCAGTCATGTAGAAGTGTGGATAGCCAGGACACCATATTGGTGGCTGGCATTTGGATGAAGTAGTCTTGTAGGACCGAGTTCTTTACCTGTGGGGTCTGAGCTAACTCTGGGTAGTTAGTGTCCAAATTGCATTAAAGTATAGGACACCCAGTTGGTGTCAGAGCTAGTTGGTATCAGTAGGAAAAAAAAAAACCCTCTTATGTGGTGTGAGAAGTATTGTCGGGGAGAACACAGTCACACTCTTTCTGCACTATTTAATCACAACCTGCAGCAACACCTTTTTTGATGGATAACTCACTATAGCAAGATGCACCCACTTCCATCTGGGGATATATTTAGCTGATCACTTCCTGTGCAAGAACCTGTCATTCCCAATAGTGACAATGGCTGGCATTTGCTGAGCACCCACCTGAATGCCAGGATCTTTCCAGGCACAGCTCATTGAGCACTGACAACATCCTTCGAGGTTATAATTAGCATCTCCATTTCACCAGTGAGCCAATGGAGGCACAAGGAAAAGATTGAACTTGCCCCAAGTCAGAAGCTAGCAAATAGCAGAGCTGGGATTCAAATCTAGGCAGTATTGCTCCAGACTGTACTCTAACCACAGGGAATCCTGTTCTTTAGTCTTTATCCCATATCAAAAGTGGAAAATGCCAAGCAGGTCAAGGTCAACTATTGAGAGCTTGTCAGATGCATCTGTATACCATTCCATCACAGAGCCCAGGCTTTCAATGGACTCCCTGGGACCACACGTCTGAAGTGTCAATAGACGTGGGGGTGATGGCCAAGCAGAAAGATCTGGAAAAGTCCTGCAAAGGTTTTGCTGTGGGCACTGCCAGACAGGACCACAAGGTCAGCTACAACCTGCCTGAATCCACGCTTTCCAGCCCATAGCTTGTCACATGACCAACTGGAACCCAGGCACACCATGGTTGCAGCAATCCTTGAACTAGTCACTATGAAAAAACAGAACAGAAGGGAGCCTGGTCCACCCGGCAGGGATCCATCTCAACGGCTGTCCCCTCCTCTCATTCATCTCTACCTTCTTTCACGGGTGTTCCCAAACCATGAGTTTAACCACGTGCTCTAGAATTTGTTGAGGAGTTGACAGCATGCTTGCTTGCATATTGCCTGAGAGTACTCTTTCACTATCTTTAATTAAACTTCGGCCATGTCACACCTTCTTGGCATCTGACTAAATTTTCTGTGGCTCTGCTGGTCATAATCCCTCATTCCCTTCTGTTTTTTCTTTCCAACACTTCTGAATTGAAATCCCCTCAGCCACAAGCCAGAGCCCCACTGGTTTGAAGAAGTCTGAGCCATAGGAGGAGCTCCTGACCTCACTGGAGCCTCTCAGCCATGCTGGGCCATTGTGCCCAGGTCTCCCTTCTCCCTCCTTGAGGGGCAGATGGGTGCAAAAATGACACCCAAAAGAGAAGTGGATATTGTTAGCTCCTCCATCAGATCATTCGCACCAAGCAGCCTCAGCCACCATTTATTTGTCACTCTCTCAGGACTTGTTTGAAAGGCCTGTTTCTCATGTTTACAATTTTGATGGGTAAGATACAGCTGAGTATGACATTACCCTTATGGCTGTAAATGATGTTTTTGTATTTGTCTTTGAGTGGGAGCCTGCAGGGAGAGAAGCTCAGGAAAACAAGAGTTTGAATCTGTCTTGTTTATGACTTTGGGCAGTTTATTTAATCTTCCTGAATCTCAGTTTCCTCAATTGGAAAATGAGCCTCACTGCCTTTGTTTTACAGGGTGCATTGAATCATCAATCATGAATGTGAAGTGCTCAGCACAGTGCATAAAAGATGCTTCACAAATATCTGTTCTCTCTTCAAGCAAGTGTGTCTCCTACCGCTAATTCAGATTCTTTTCTGCTAGGGCTCAGAGAACTCTCCCCCACCACCTTTTCCTCACTAGCAACTTCCCGTCTTTCTTGCTTGTGGGCCTGATTGACAACTGCCTCCCCTCCCTCTCTCTCCCCTCTCATTTCATTTCTAACTGTACCCTGCCTTAAAAATTTTGACCACAAACAGACTGTCTATCTTTGCTTTGAACTTTCTTGATTCTACTTGTATAAACTTAATTCCTGGGGGAAAAACGGTCCTATCCACAGAGGCCATATTCCTGCCTCACTGAACCATTCCAAGGGTTGAAGGACCTGCTTCTTTGAGAGTCCACTTCATGGGAGAATCATGACCCATGATAACAGTAGGCCTGGCTGAATAATCCTCCCAATGCGAGGCAAGCAAACCCTTTGGCCCAGAAATCAGGCTTAATTGGAAATTAAATAGCTTTTCCATGCCAACTGTCAGATGCCTATATCCACAGCTAATTTAACAAGGTGATGCCTTATCTCAAGGAAGCCTGTGGGAATAGAGTGGCTGCATCAGCAAAATTGCAAACTTGGTCCTGATGAGAATAATTTTCTTTAAAGTACAGCTTGAACCCTTTGAGTTTCTTATTTGGGGTTTGGTGCATTTAATGTGGCTTCTTCCCCTTTGCCAGGCTCTGTGCCAGGACCTCAAGGTATGGATACCAGCAGGACAGGCACTGCATTGGAGCAGTTTCCAGGGCTAGTGGCAGAAAAAGAACCATGCAAGCAAAGATCCCAAAGCTGTAGCACTTTACTTAGTTGTCCAGGGATGAGTAGCTTATGGAAGTGGAGAATATCATGAATAGAGTCACGGTTAAGAAATTGATTTCTGTATTTGCACTGATACTAACAGTTCATGATCAAGGGTGTGTGGCACTCTCCACCAAGCCCTCTACACACATACATTCCATTCTCTGGGAAACCATAGGAAACAAATACACTAGGGTTTTCATTATCCCCATTTTACTGATGAAGAATCTGAGTCTTAGAAAGTAAGTACCTTGCCTAATGTTACTACTTCCCAACTAATAGGCAGTGGGAAATTTGAAATAAGATAATTTCATGCAGAATTTATGCCTTTAAATACCGTACCATACTGCTCCTTTATTTCCCCAGCTTTTTATTTTGAAAATATCCAATTACAACACAAATTGTGAGAATGCCTGCCCTTCACCTGGGTTCACCAGTGGTGATCAGTATTTTATATTTGTGTTTTCTCCCTGTCTCTGTCTCTCTCTGTGTGTGTGCATGTGAATATGTGTTTCTGAACCATTCGAGAGTTAGACTGAGGAACACAGAATGGAAGACTGGTTTGGAAATCACATGGGGACCAATTTGGCTGGAGGAGAATGTGTGTGTTGGGGGGTTGGTCACGGGGGAACAGAAATAGGAAGTGGGCTGAGGTCTGAGACTGTGGGGTTAGGGCTGGGAGTGACAAATCTGACAGTTTGGGGTGTATTGCAACATAGCATGAACAGCCAGTAATATGCCAGTGAAAGCAGAACTTTCATTCTTTCTCATATTGAGAACTACAAAATCGAAGAAGTGTATTTAGTGAATGATATATTTGTGGTTTCTGATTAAATATGGATGCTTATGGAAGACAATTCAGGCAAGGCAGAGAAGGATCAAGAAGAATTTTTAAAACTAACCTTTAATCCCAGCTCAAAACCCACACTAACGTTTCCATTTATTTCTTCTCTATTTTACTTTTCCATGCACATCTATTTCCATAGACTGGAACTCCATTGAGCATATGGGTTTTTTTTCTCCTGGTTTCCTACTTGATATGATATCAATAGCAGTTCTGCAGGTTATTAACGAGCTCTTAAAATAATTTGCAACAGTTTAATATTATCCCATCAGATAGAGGAGCCAAAATTTATTTAAAGCACATTTTTTCCATTGAAACTTAGATTGCCTCCAGTTTTTCACTATTATAAATAATGCAGTAATACCATAATGAATACCTCTAAATAAAAGTCTGTGTGCGCATCTGTGATGATTTGTTTAGAACAGATTTCTAGAAGGAGGGTTTCTGGGTCAATGGGGTGAATGGGCCATCTTTTTGGAATGACGTGGAGGAGTCAGAAAGGAAAGAAATGAAGTCTGCAGGCTGCTGCAGCAAAGTGGGTGAGAGGTTAGAAAGGTTCAGACTTCAGGAATGGTTCTGAGAGTGGAAAGGGAGTGACAGACGGAAAGAACAAGGCTCAAGACTGGGACATGTAAGGAGAAAGGGTGAAGTAAGGAGAGAGAGGTCTGCTTTGGTTTTACAAGGGTTGAGTAGGGGCTAGAGAAAGACGTTCAACTGGGAGGGTCTAGTGGTCCTCCCTCCTGTCATCCATCCATCCATCCAGCCTTCCATCCAACTATCCTTCCTTCCATCCATCCATCCATCCATCCAGCCTTCCATCCATCCTTCCATCCATCCAGCCTTCCATCCATCCATCCATTCATTTAGTGAGCCCCTACTCTATGCCAGGCCTTGTGCTGGGTGCTGGACATTCTTTTTTTTTCTTTTTTGAGATGGAGTTTGGTCCCTGTTGCCCAGTCCAGAGTGCAATGGCGCGATTGCAGCTCACTGCAACCTCCACCTCCCTGGATTCAAGCAATTCTCCTGCCTCAGCCTTCCAAGTAGCTGGGATTACAGGCATGTGCCACCATACCAGGCTAATTTTGTATTTTTAGTAGAGACAGGGCTTCACCATGGTCAGAGTGTTCTCGAACTCCTGATTTCAAGTGATCTACCCACCTCAGCCTCCCAAAGTGCTGGGATTATAAGGCTTGAGCCACTGCGCCCAGTCTTCACAGTCCTAAATAACTTAAGATGTAGCCCCTGCCCTCCCAACAAGTTCACAATCCAGCCAAGGAGTCACCTGTAGGCCTGGAGCTTAAGAAAAGAGCCAAGGCAAGAGAGAGAGACTTGGGAGTCTCCCTTAGAGGGGAGGCCATGAGGCAGATAGTGCAGAAATGAAGGGAAGAGATGAGGGATCTTGCTTGGGGTTAGCCTATGAGTCACCGACTGTGTGGCAATGAAGAACCATTTGCTGGGTAGCCACCACTTCCAGGAGGGGCCAGGTTACCCTCCATCCCTGTGCCCCCAGCTACCAGCCAGAGGAGGCTCTGTTTCGAGGGGAACTTATTCAAGGATGTTCCTTGCTCTGGCCTCAGTTTCCCCACCCTTACACTGAGGACATTTGGAGGAGTCTCACACTGGTCACTGTGCCATGTAGCCTTGACTTCCAGTCACATACTGGCCACTTTCAGACTCTCAGAAGGTCCCTTGGACAGACTGAAAGTCCCAGATCTAATGAACCTGGAGGAGCCTGTGCCTGCTGTCTTTCTACTTCATGGTGCCCTCCCTGTGAGGCAGGCCAGCAGGCACAGCAGATACTCAAAGCAGGGTCAGAGCTTGCCTGCCCATGGGGCTTTGTGGTTCCAGCCAGCTTCTCCCCTCCAGGGTGGAGGTGTCCTCAGGGGACTCTGACCCAGGCTGCAGTGACTGTCACAACATCCAGGTCTTAGGCTTCCTCCGCCTCCTTCTGTTGATTCCTGGGTGGACTATACAAAGACAGGGTTTTACTGCCCCTTCTTATTTTTCATCAGCAGGAGAGTGTGGGCCAGTAGTGGGGCAGGAGTGCTGGACGGCCCAGAAGATTTTAAAGGTTCTGGACATGAAGAGCTTGTTCAATGAATTGAGTGTGAGCTCTCCTGTCTCATCTGCCTAGAATAAGACTCTTTGTCACTGATACTTGCATCCCAGGTAGAGAAAGGAAAGGCAAAGGGAACTTGAAAGCATCTCTGACTCCTTTCTGGCCTACATGAGTGATTTCAGTCACCCAGCCATTTCCTGAGACATGGGAGGTCCCTGGTTTGACTAGGGTGCAATGAGAGATAAGCTCAGCCCTTATAAACAGCAATGCCAAATAAAAGCAAAAACACTCCATCATTTGTTGAATCCGTAATCTGACACAAGCACTACACAAAACAGTTTCAAGTGCACTACTTTAATAAACCTGTGATAATGGCATTATTGCGCACATTTTACAGAAAGGGAAGCTAGGCTCAAGGGAGTGACTTCCTTGGACTTCCCAAGGTCATACAATTTGGTGGTAATGGATTTGGCGTCCAGTGAACTCCAAAAGTCATGTTTCCAGGAGGTTCTGCATCCTCAAGGGCTGGAGGGGAACACAGGCAGGGGAGCCAGCTGCGTCTGCAGCCCCCAGATGCCTTCAATGGTGACTGCTCACTTCACACCCTCCCAGAGGAGCCTCTTGGCTGAATGGAGCAGAGCACGGTGGATACCATCGCCCGTCCTTTCCCAGCGGCAGGTTCCCCTCTCCTCCTGCCAAGAATAAGTCAAAGATGAACCAAATGGTCCACCAGCTGTAGTAACTGAGGAGGGCCATTCTTAGGATGGTAACCTGATAAGCCAGATGACTATCTTAATTAACCCCTCATGTCCTGGATGCAAGAAAATGGGAGGCTTTGCTAAGGAGGAAGTGTGGGTGGACAGCAGAACGCGGGAAGGGTGGATACAGAACTGGTGCCCTTAAAGGGCACGCAGTGCCGAGCCCGTAGGGAATGGAAAGAGGACACAGAGGCCCAGGTTCGAGGGCCAGCTCTGCCTCTGGCTTGCTGAGTTGCCTTCCCTGGACCTCGGGTTCCTCATCTGCCAGCTCGATCTCTCAACTCCCAATGAGGGCCTATTATGTGCTTAGTACATAGCAATAAAAAAGATATTACACTAAGTGAAATAAGCCAGACACAAAAGGAACAAATGCTGTTCATAATTCGCTTACATGAGGAACCTAGAATAGTCAGGTTAATAGGACAGGTAGTGCAAAGCACTGCACCACGTGCTGGGGAAGTAGCCGAGGCCGAGCTAAAGTCCCTGCCCTCACAGAGCTGGACTCCTAGTGGTTGAGCTAGATCATAAACAAATGCATGACAGGGAGATGTTGGCCAAAGGGTACAGAGTTTCCGCTATGGAGAATGAGCAAGCTCTAGAGATGTGGTGCATAGCAAGGAGCCTGTGGTTCATGAGACTGCACCACATAATTGAAACTTGCTAAGAGTTATAATTCTCACCACACACAGAAAGGTAATGAGACAAGATGGGTATGTTCATCAGCTTGACTGGGATAATCAGGCCACTACATATGTGTGTATCAAAACATCACACTGTATACCTTAAACATAGACAATTTCCATTAAAACATTTAAAAACAAGCAAATACATGTGTAATAGTGTTGCAGGAACAGTAAGTGCTCTGCAGAAAAACAAGGCGGCATTAGGCAATGTGTAGTGGGGGTGAGGAGGGAGCAGCCACCGCCGACGGGAGGGGATTTGAATGATTTAAGGGAGACAGCCCAGGGAGATTTTGTGGAAAGAGTCCAGAGCCCAGACCAAGAGGAAACAGAGGCTGGGAGGGCCCTGAGGCTGAAGGAGCTCCATGTCCCAGCAAGAGCAAGGTGGCCTGGTGTCTGGGTGCATCACCTGGGGTGGGGCCATGGGGAAAGGGAGACAAGCGGAGCAGGACAGAAATGCAAAGGACAGATCGTGAAAAGCCAACGGACCACCGAGAGGAGTCTACATTTAACTCTAAATGTGTCAAGGAACCACTGGAGACAGTTTCCAGCAAGGGAATCCTAATCATATATTAATCATTTTTTATCTTAAAAATATGGGAATGGTCCATCAATGGATAAAAAGCAAAATGCAGTATACATAGAATGGAATAGTTTTCAGACTTTAAAAGGAAGGGAATTCTGATGTAGGCTGTAATAGGAATGAACCTTAAGGATATAACACTAAGTGTGGGCCAGGTGCAGTGGCTTGTAATCCCAGCACTTTAGGAGGTCAAGGTGGGCTGATCACTTCAACCCCAGAGTTTGAGACCAGCCTGGGCAACATGGTGAAACCTTGTCTCTCCAAAAAGTAAAAAAATCAGTCGGGTGTGGTGGTGGCATGCGCCTGTAGTCTCAGCTATTCTGGAGGCTGATGTGGGAGGATTGCTTGAGCCCAGGAGGCAGAAGCTGCAGTGAGCTGTGTTGACACCACTGCACTACAGCTTGGGTGGCAGAGCAAGACTCTGTCTCAAAATAATAGAAGATATTACATTAAGTGAAACAAGCCAGACGCAAAAGGACACATGCTGCTCCTGATTCACTTATATGAGGAACTTAGAATCATCAACATAATAGAGACAGAAAGTAGGGTGGTGGTTGCCAGGGGCTGAGGGAGGCAGAAATGGGGAAGTGTTTAATGGGCGCAGTGCAGAGTTTTGGTTTTGCAAGATGGCAAATGTTCTGGAGGTGGAGGGATGGTGATGGTTGCACAACATGTGAATGTATGTAATGCCCCAAGTCTGCACTTAAAAATGGTCAAAATAGTAAATTTAATGTTATTTGTATTTATCACAATTAAAAATATGGGAAAGGATGCTATGCAAAGAATTGTCTATGGGGCTATATTAGTCCACTTGGGCCGCCGTAACGGAATACCACAGACTGGGTAGTTAAATAACAAAAATCTATTGTCCCACAGTTCTGGCCACTGGAAGTCCAAGATTAAGGTTTGGGCTGGGTTGGTGTCTGGTAACGTTTCTCTTCCTGACTTGTCATTGGCCATCTTGTCCTCACATGGCCTTTCCTCTGTGTGTGTGTGCTCCTGGTGTCTCTTCCCCTTCTTTTTTTTTTTTTTTTGAGACAGAGCTCCACTCTTGTTACCCAGGCTGGAGTGCAATGGTGCGATCTTGGCTCACCGCAACCTCTGCCTCCTGGGTTTAAGCAATTCTCCTGCCTCAGCCTCCTGAGTAGCTGGGACTACAGGCGTGAGCCACCATGCCCAGCAATTTTTGTATTTTTAGTAGAGACAGGGTTTCACCATGTTGACCAGGATGGTCTCAATCTCTTGACCTCGTGATCCACCTGCCTCGGCCTCCCAAAGTGCTGGGATTATAGGCGTGAGCCACCTCTCCTGGCCCTCTTCCCCTTCTTATAAGGACACCAGTCCTGTTGGATTAGATCTCAACCTTACGCCCTCATTTAACCTTAATCACCTGCTTCAAGGCCCTATTGTCAAATATAGCCATATTAGGGGTTAGGGCTTTGACAAAGACATTTTAAGAGAACATAGTTCAGTCCATGACAGCAGTGACGGTGCTGACAGATTTGACCAGGAGTATTCAAAGGTACGTTAGTATTGAAGTGACCTTTTAAACCACAGTTCTGTATTTGTGATGTTGGCAAGTCATTCAGCCCCTCAAAGCCCCCAGTGTGGAATAAAAACAACTCACAGAGACAGGCTGGATTGAATACAGGGATCCTTGTAAAGCCCCCAGCAAATAAGTAGCACTCAACAGAGGGTGGCGATGGTCATTCCCCCATGTTGCCTGTTGAGTTTGAAATGACAGCCGCTTTTTCTGAACTTGTGAGGCATGGGCAGAATTAATCAGCACAGGGATGCTGCAGACCCTTCTGCAATCCAATATGCCCCATGGCTTAGAGACATCCCAGGCTCCAGGGGACAGCCGACTCCAAGCTGATGTTTGCAGATACTGAGCAGCAAGTCTGGGCTTGGCCAGGCATGCCAAGCACAGATGGTTGGAAAAATGCCACTCAAACTGGCTCAGGGTTAATAAAAAGACTGTAAAAAGAAAACTAGGAGAGGCTAACCCCAGCCTCTCAGATACAAGCTCCAGAATCACATCCCACACCTGATTCTTGCTCAATTCTTTGCCTCAGCTTCCAGCTGACCTCATTCCAGCAATAAATGAAAATTGACCAGACTAGAAATACAATGGAGAATCCTGTTGGGTGGTGTTTTCTTTTCTCGCCCCTCCCTGTAGTCTTGGCTGTCGGGCCTGCCCCCACATACATTTTGTTGTTTGACTGTGAAAGGTGACCTGTGGGTAATGGTTTAGGGGATGGATTGGGGGACTTGGGTCTCAGAGGGAATTCTCCTCAATTCCACTCCTTCAGTCAGAATGGAGGCCTTGAAATCTTGATTTCTAAAACAAGAGTGTGTGTTGCCTCTTGGCCAAACTGGAAAGGAATCCGTTTTGCCTTCGCTGCCTTCTGGATCTGATTTTCAGAAATGGAAAAGGTGTAGTGGGAATGGGCTAGGGAGGGTGGGAAAACCCAGGACTTGGCGCCAGGCAGCCGAGGCTTCCAGTTGTGGCTATGCTCCAGGCTGGCTGTGTGACTCCAAGCCAGGCCCTTCCCCTCTCTGAAGCTCAATCTTTATATCTGTAAATGGGATTAATTAGAGCACTCCCCCTGCTAGGGTTCTCATGTGCGCTACATAAAATGGTGGGCATGGAGTGCTTAGGCAATGCTGGGCACATTGCAGGTGCCACCGGCAGTGCTGCAATTTTATTTCATCTTTAAATTCCAAAGCTGAAAGAGGCCTTTGAAATGAGCAGCTCCTTCATTTTAGAGATGGAGAAACTGAGGACCAGAGAAAGAAGCCAATTGCTCAGTGCAGTGAGCTGAATGTCTGTGCCTCTCCTCCCCCAAATTCACGTGTTGAAATCTTCACCCTGAGATGATGGTATTTGAAGGTGGGTCCTTTGGGAGGTGACGAGGTGATGAAGTTAGAGCCTCTCCAGTGGGATCTGTCTGTAAGAAGAGGCCAGAGAGCTAGCTTACTCTCCTTCCTCCATGTGAGAATACAGCAGGAGGTACTGTCTGTAAGCCAGGGAGAGTCCCCACCAGAACCCCCAGTGCTGGCATCCTGATCTCAGACTGCCAGCTTCCAGAACTGCGAGCAATACATTTCTGTTGCTGATAAGCCACCATGTCTTTGTATGGTACTTTAAGCCATCAGGTTGATAAGCAGCCTGATGGCCTAAGACAGCAAGCAAGTATGAGGATTTGGATTCAAGCCCGGGTCTGGCTCCAAAGTGGTTGTTCTTTTTACCTCTAGGAACACAAAATGGAATCTCAGTGGCTTCAGCCAGAGAGGACCAAGTTTGGCTTTGTGTTCATGGTCCTCCTACCCTCATCCTAACAAAACAAAACAACAACAACAACAACAACAACTTTATTCTGCTCCTAGACAGGAGATCTGTGAGTGGTACAGAGAGGGTGGTCACCGGTGATGCTAAATGACTTCTGGTGAGTCTTTTTCAGGACTCCTGGCTTCTCTTTCCTCCAGCTGGCCCAGGATGCCTATGCAATTTCCTCATTTCCAGATCTTCTCCCCAAAAGCTCTTCTCCCCAGCTGGCTGCCTTTCATCGGGGCCCTCCCTCCTGCCCTTCTGGTTGGTGTGCAGATGGACAATGGGGAAGAACCCCCACCTCACCTGAGCACCCGGCCAGCTGTGATGCATGGGCAGCATGGGCCTGTACCCAGGGGCAGTTCCCCAGCAGAAGAGGAGAGCGGAATGGGGACAGGAACAGGCCTTTGGTCTTGTTTGCACCAACCGTTGTCTCATCCAGGTGGCTCTGGCTGGTCACTGCTGTCAAACTCCAGCACAAGAACTCAAACAGGGAGATAGGGAGTGGCAGGCTCCAGAGCAAGACTCACTGAGACCAGACCTCAAAAAGGGACTCCAGCCACAAAGCCCAATGCTGCTAGGCAGGGAAAGCATTTAGTCATCATTTATTCAACATTCCTCGGCTGCAGGTGCCTGAGTTATTCACTCTAGGCGATTCCCACCTGGTGAACGCTTTTGCAGGGCTCCTATTCTCACAGGACTGGATGGCCAATAAATACATAAACAACTAGATAAGAAGGATCATTTCAGTTGTTGGCACATTTTTAATTACAGAACTTGTCATCTAGAGAGACTGGGGGCGGGGGGATAATTTTGGAACAGCAGCACATCTGGATTGGAGCCAGGAAGAGGACTTGACCCACAGAGGCTCAGCCTTGTGTCTCTTGGCTACAAATCCAAGGTCGCATCACACAAGAAGAGAAGGGTGGGGAACTTGACTTTTGCTGGGCAGCTTTTATGAGCCAGGTCCTGTGCCTGTCACATGTCCCATCTCATTCCATCTCCAGTAGCCACATGCAGTGGGGATTACCGGCCCAGTTATGGAAGGACACAGACTCAAGATGGGGAATGGCTTGCCCAAGGCTGTCCTGCAGGTGCACGGTTGGGTGGGAGCTCAGGTCCGTCTGCATCCAGAGCCGTGCTTTCCTGCCCTGCACCCTGCTTCCTTCCACGGCAACTTCACGTCATCACTTCCACCCTTGGGAAGCAATGGCTTTCAGGGATATGGGACCTGGGTCTGGTGACAGAGGTGGCCTAGGGGAGATTCTGTAACCCTCAGAAGACTAGGGAAGATGAGGGTCCCTGTGGCATGACAAAGGAGGCCCAGGCCTTAGAAGGCTGATTCAGACGTAACTAGATCCCCTCCTCCCAGTACTGTGGTGTTGCAGCCTGTACTCTCCTGCCTGCCAGAGGGGCCCATTTCCAGCTACTTTTAATTTGGAGCAAACTAGCCGCTCCCCTGTGGTCCTGAAGTTAATAGGATATCTGTGCAGTGGTGCCAGGATAACCACCCCGAACAAATTATTCCTGCCTGGTAACAGGGTTATATGGGAGAAAGACCGGGAGGTCCCGGAGAGGGGCAGGTGGTCCCATCTTCTTCTCTGCCCTCTGCTGTGAAACTATGGAGACCCCAGTGAGCACCTGGACAACTCAAATGGGTCAGGGAGTGCTGGGCCTGCTGTGGAGGGGCAAGGGTGGTAAGGCCAGTCGGCTGGGATGAAGGCTGCTGGGTATGAGGAGGGTAAGGTGAGCACATGCCTCTCCTGGCAAGCTCCAGCTGGGGGATGGAGAGATGATAGGCAGAGACCAGAAGCCCTGGACAATCAAGGTTTCTTCTGGTGACAAGGCACCGCACTCAGAGGTTCCAGGGCTACAGTGGGGCTGTTGTAACATGACCCGAGTGCCTGCTCAGCCCTCACTGCCAGGACAGTGAGCGAGCCAGGACTCAGATGGCGGGGACTCTTTTTCCCAGCAAGGGGAAGCATTGAAGCTTAGCTTCTCATGGGACAGGTGGCATCCTCCTTTTGGTGGAGGGCATCGTAATATCTCACACGTATCAAAGTTCCCAGTGTGAAGGCCTCTGCTTTCCCAGACAATTCTAGTAAACAGCTGCAACACCTCAATTCCAGTCTGCCTAGTGTCCAAAACTTTGTGTATTTTCCCACAGACAAGGCCACTTTTCACACTTGCCCTTTAAGAAGGGAGAGCCATGCGGGAGTGGCCCTCATGTGACAGCACCTACTCAGTGTCTGGCAGGTGCGCACCTGCCCAAAAGGTGATAGGGATACTAGGAGAGCATGGGTATGGCTGTCTTGCTGACCTTGGCCTCTGGAGTCTTCCCTTTCCCCATAACCCAGGCGATGACACTTTGTGGAATTTGTCACAATCCTTTACAAGACACGTGGCTGCTCTGATGAGACCCAGCAGGGAAACCCACCAACAAAATTAGCGGGAAGCTGGAGGGCTGTGCTGGTGGCAAGGTGGGGGGAGTAGCGCAGGCAGCCGTGACTTCTCCAGCCCTAGGAGTGCAGAGGAATGTACCTTGTCTTGGCCCCAGCAGGGCCTGGGTTCTAATCCCAGCTCTGCCACTCCCCAAGGGCGCCACCATGCTTAGCTAAACCTCAGTTTCCTTATCTGCTGAAATGGTGATTGCAATCCCTACCTCCGGGATCAAGACTAGAATGAGGAAGGAAGGTGCCTGGGGCACAAAATGTAAGAGGGAGCTGTGCAAGAGCAGAGCTGGCATTTGCCGATGTGCTGCTAGTCCTCACCTGTCTCATCAGTCCATTAAAAAACAGTCTTGTGCCATTGATATTATTATTCTCTCCAATTAAAAGTGGGGCGTCTTGGCTGGGGGTGGTGTTCAAATCACACAACAACCTCACACAGCTGGTGGTGGGAGGCAGAGTGGTTCTCTAGCCTGGCCTCCCTGAAGGCATAGTCCATGGCCAGGCCCAAGGTCAGTCTCTTGAGGATCTTGGACAGCAGTGGGAGGAGGCCAGAGGAACAATGTGTCTCTGACAGGGCAGCTGAGGTTTTGTTTCAAAAGGCGGGACAGGAGGGGAGAGTTACAGCTCCAGGGCCTTGTCCTTGAGCTAGATCTCATCTTCCCCCACCCTTTCCCCACCCCCGCAGCCTCACGGGTGGCTGGGAGGACACCAGAAGCTCTCCTGGATTGGATTCCTCCCTTCTGCTCACTTTGGCTCTGTCATCTGCGCCTGGGGTAACATTTGTTCCCAGTATGCAGAAGGAGATGAGTTGAAACCTCCCCAGCCTGAATGGAGCCTGCACAACTTCTGGCTCCTTCCAGCAGTCCCCAGGAAGTCTGTGAGGGGAGTGGGGAACTGACTGTGCAGAAAGAGGAAGAGGCAGGTTCCCCAGACCCCCTGTTTCACCAAGCCAGGAGCTGGACTTCTCCTAGATTAAACAGCAGGTGAGGGTGTGGCTCTAGGAGTCACGCTTTCAACTCCTAATAAGGAATCACGTGAGGGCGATGGCTCTGGGCAGGCCCTTAGGAAAACAGAGGCGAAGAATGGTCTAAAGTCATCCAGTGGCTGGACGTGGTGCCTCAGGCCTGTAATCCCAGCACTTTGAGAGGCCAAGGCAGAAGGGCCTCTTGAGTCAGGAATTTAAGATCAACCTGGGCAACATAGTAAGACCCTGTCTCTACAAACTATCAAAAATTAGCTGGTTGTGGTGGCGCACACCTGTAGTTTCAGCTATTTGGGAGGCTGAGGTGGGAGGATTGCTTGAGCCCAGGACGTTGAGGCTGCGGTGAGCTGTGATTGCATCACTGCACTCAGCCTGGGGAACAGGGTGAGACCCTGCTTCTAATTAAATTAAAAAATGAAGTCATGCAGTAACTGACAGGGCCATAGGCTTTCATAAAGTGATAGTGAAATGCTGCCCTCAGGGTCTGTGCCTGGTGCTGAGAAAACTGGTAATGAATGAGACGGAGTCCCAGCCTGGAGGGGCTCCCAACCACGAGAGTACCAGCTAATGACAGTAGTCGAATCCATCAGTACCACTGAGCACCTAATAGGCAGGGAGCTTTATCTACACAATCCCATTCAATCCTACAAGCAGGGTATTGTAATTCCATTTTATAGATGAAGAAACGGAATGCGAGGGAGGTGAAGGACCCAGCCCGAGGCTTCCAAGCCAGTGTGCAGGGTCCAGGGATGTCCCCGTCTGGCAGCCAATTGTGCTTCTCATTGCCTTAGTGGTTTGTGATGTTCTTTAAATTTGGGAGAAATCCAGTCAATAAATAAAAATAGAACTGGAGGGATGGGAGTGGGGAATGCCAGAAGCCCGCCCACCCAGCCTTTCCTTCAGGGAACAATTAATGCCCTTTCCTAGACACTAAGCAAGCTCAGACAGAGTTTGAATGTTTTATGTGGCTGGAGGCTCGCGAAGACTGGAGGCTGGAGGCT
Organism: Sapajus apella; assembly: GCF_009761245.1. NCBI lineage: Eukaryota > Metazoa > Chordata > Mammalia > Primates > Cebidae > Sapajus > Sapajus apella. The sequence goes on from NW_022437019.1 coordinate 165,754, forward strand.
GCAGACTCAGCTTGCTGCAGCTGAACGGAGTTCAGAGAGCATTTGCTGAGCACCTGTGGGACGGGTGTTGCATAGTGCTTCTTAGAAGGCTCCTGTGCCAGCTGTCGTCTCAGGCTGATGGCTGGTGTCTGTGCCATGCAGTGCTGTTTCATTCATTTAACACAGCGAAGCACATACTCCATCTTGGGCACCATACTAGTAGCTCCGGCTACAGTGGTGAGCAAAAAAATGTATGTGATCTTGCCCTCATGGAGCTGAAGTCTAGTGGGGAAGACAGCCTTTAGCAAACATGTTCCTAGAGGGAAGGCAGATCACAAATTATGATCAGGGGTAGGAAGGAAAGTTCAAGGTTGATGAGATAGGTGAGCAGGTGGGCATGAGCAGTTTATCTCTGCAACAAGCTCCAGTGAGAAATTGGCTAGCTGGCAACTTAGACCAATGGCAAGAAGGATTGCTGGCATGGCAGGAGGTGGGTAAGGATTAGGAACAGGCAGGACAGGGAGGGTGACCCTGGACGCTTCTTGTTCCCCAGGTATTTGCAAGGCTGGTAAGAAACAGTAAATTGCCCTAGGACCCGCAGGTACCTGGTCCAACACACTCTTTGCACTCCTCAGTTCGGCAAGGGACAAAGAAAAATCCCTCTCCTGAGTGTTGCAAATCTAGAACTCAGTGCAATGAATAATGAATAAGCAAAATCGAATTAAAGCCAGAAATCATTAAGCAATCATAACGTAGCCATGTAGGGTCAAATCTAAATCCACCAAGGGGAGGTGTACACATTAGAAAGCTGTTTTCTGGACTATCTGAAGGCCTTTCTCAGCTACCCTTCTCGCAGCCTGGCCCTGCTCCCGTGTTCCTCACTATTTAACAAATATTTAGCAAACACCTGGATTGGGTAGAATGCTAGTCACCCAGCACGTGCCTGGAGCAGAGCCAGGGCTGTGTAAACATTTGATTCTCTCTGCTGAGCCGAAGCAAAGAACACAGATACAGTTAAGACATGATCCTGCCCCGGTGCCTGCCACGGACTGCCTCTCTGAGCCCTGGCTGCAGGAAGGGCTCTAATGAGAGGCAGGTCAGAGGAAGGCCAGGCAGCCACTTGGTCCCCACGGAGTCCCTTCTGTGTCACATGGATCTTAGTTTCTGAGATTCTGAACAGAGAGAGGGAGCCATCCTGACCCGCCAGCTGGTTTCTCTGCAGAGGCCAACGCTCTGAAGCTGCTTCCTCTGCCAGCTTCGGCTTCCTCCCAGCTTCTCAGCCCTGCCTCTCCTCATCTTAGCTTAGATGTCACTTTTTGGAGATGCCCCTTTGCCCACCCCAGACATCTCTTCTCTATGCTTGTTATCCTCCATGATCCCGCCATCTTAGCACTCAGCGTGGTATCCAGGGAGTATCTGCTTGTGAGGTTTGGGTCTCCACCAGACTGCAGGTGGGGACAAGCCCTCTTGATGGAGGGCTTGTATCTTATTTATTCACATCTGTTGTCTCACAGTAAGCACAATGGCACAGAGTAGGTGCTCAATAAATAAACGCTGAGCAAATGAACATATGCAAATATGCAGAAGAAAATATCTTCCTGCTCATTTATTCAAGTGGCCATCTACCCTCGCTCTGTTTCTGTCCCTGTCTCTGTCTCCCTCTCACATGCACACGTGCACACACAGCTCTTTGCACGTGCTCTCTCCTTTGCCAGCTCGCTTTCTCACAGTCACCCATCTTGCTGCATATTGGCCTTCCGTGATCTCATTCCCTTTTTGGTGCTGCTTGGGGAGAACAGACTCACCTGCAGGAGTGAGTGAGGAGCAACTGAGGAGCTCTGACCCTGGTCCTGCCAGGAATGGGCCGGGGTCTCCCTCTGCAGACCCATGCTCATCTCAGCCCCAACCCACCCTCACATCTGGTCATGGCAACACAGCCCACAAAGGGATTCCATGGTCAGGCAGCCCTGGGTCTTTGCACCAGTGCTAGGAGGCAGACAGGCAGGAGGTAATAGACCCATTTTACGGATGAAGAAACAGGTTCAGAGGGGCTGTGACTTGCCCAGAAAGCAGAACCAGAGTTGAGACCTAGGTTTCCTCGGGTCAAAGCTCTTTCTGCCGCACTTGTGGGAAACCCCCATGATCCCCCCAACTCCACACTCAGTGTGACATCCAGGGATCATCCGTGTGTGGGGTCTGGGTCCCCACTTGACTGCAGGTGGGGACAAGCCCTCCGTCAGAGGCTGGGATGGGATGCTGCCCCACACCCATCACCCTCTCAGGTCCTGCTATCTGTGATGTGGGAAGAAAGCCTTCCATTTGTCTCTGAGGATTGAATGGAGAAACTTTGTGAAATCTCCTAACCCCTTTGCTTTCTCCTTCTCCAGGAGGTAGAGCCACTGAGAACAACCATAGCTACACCCCTTAACCTCCTGTTCACCCTACTTCTGGCCTCCAGCAATTCTGCCAGGCAGCCTGGCCCTCCACATCGGGGGCTCAGTCCACCTGGGTATCTTGGAGGAGCAGTGCCCCATTTCAGAAGGATGGTAGAGAAATAACAGGAAGGTCAGAACATCCCAAGGAAGGAGATAAACAGAATCCCATCACTCCCACCACCCACACATGCCACACAACGTGCACTGGGCCAGCCCCGCTGGGCAGTGAGCACCGGAGCTGTGTCACGAGATCACACTGCACACAGCCCTTCTCTGCTCTCATTGTTATTTTCCAAAATCCCATCAAAGGTTTGTGGGCTCCTTCCCTGAATATTCTGCCTGCTGCTTCCAGTGCCTCTCCCCCCAGCCCCCGAAAGACTCTTCCTGAAAGATGGCATGAATATTTAAAGACGTTTTTTTAGCCAGTGGAACCACATCACGCTGCTCCTCTCCCTTGACATCATCTCCAGAAAGTTAGCCAGATCCCTCTGAGGGCCTCACCTTCGCTGGTGCCGAGTGTAAAATGGGGTTTAAGACACAGGGCCGGGCCCCGAGGAGTTAGCCTTCCTTCTGCCTCCTGGCTGTGGGCCCATCTGGGGCTGCAGCCCTAATTCTGGCCCCTAGCCACACTTTCTGGTCTGCCCAGAAGTTACTCCTGCAAACCACCTGCCACCCCAGTTCTTGGAGAAGCAGAAAAGACAGGCGTGGACATAGGCATGAGATGTGCAGGGACAGGGATCCAAGAAAGCAGAAAGATGAATGAAGCCCCAGAAGCACGAGACCCTGGAACCCTTTGAGAGGAAGCTCTTGGCCCATGATGTGCAGAGCTGATCCGGACTCTGAATCCACCAGTGCGAAGCAGGTTCCAGCCCATTGCCACCTCCTGCTGGCCCCCTCAAGCCTCTCTGCTCTGCAGAATTACTCACAGCCCACTGCATCAAATCTCTCTTTTATCAACAAAATACAACCCTCCATGGATAACTTCTTGAAACTCCAGTCACGCTAAGCCACTTCCCATGCTCTGGGAAGGGTTCTGTCCCTCTGCCCGCCCATAACCAATCAGCCACACACCACCAACTCCATTTCCAAAGTTCCAGGCAATTACAGCCAGCTGAGTTCCCTGGCAGGGTGCCCACCTACTTAGAGCCAGGACCCAGGTTGTCAGCAACCTCGAATCCCAGCCACCCATTTCCCCAGCCTTTTCCAAGACCCGAGTGCACCAGAATGGCCACACTCACCACACCAAGCCAATGCAACCAGCCAGGCCATAATCAAGACAGAAAGCAAGGGTCAAGTCCAATTTCCATACCTTTGCTGAGGGTCCCAGTGATGAGCTTAAAGATGGTCTGGGCAAATTTCACGAACCCGAGCTTGCATCTTTTGGAGCAGCCGCTCATGGTGGCGGAGGGGAGCCAGGCTTTGCTGTTAGCACCCAGAAGGGGCAGCACCCACCTCGTGCACCCCAGGAGCTTAGAGCGTGCCTCGGTGAACCCTGAGTGACGGATGCACCCCCGAAGCCAGGCTCCGGGAACAGCACAGCTGCCTCTGCAGCGAGTCTGGCTTCTGCATCCAGAGAGCCTGCAGGGCAAACTCTCCCTCCCTCTCTCCACCCACTCCTGCTGTCCACTTAAGTCCTCACCACAGGAGAACCTCAGGATGCCAGGGCCGGGACAGCACTGCCGGGGCACAAGGTACTCCAAGGGAACCGAGGAGGAGAGTGAAGCTGAGCAGAGCAGGGAGGGAGGAGCTGGAGCTCTCCCAGGCTTTGCTGACTGTCTTTCTTACATGGCAGCGGTAATGTAGCAATTAATACTCGAGTCAGAAGGGAGGGGACTGCTACGCAGAAAACACTCAGCCCCACAGCCTCCCACACTCACTCTCCCACTCTTTCCTTCCTGGTTCATCTGATGGATCAATTCTCTGTGCCTTGATCAGGATCCGGGAGAACTCCCCGCAGAGCAGGAAGCCGCTGCCGGCACTCAGCAGAAAGTTTGTAGACAGCCTGAGTGTCCTGGTTTGTATCCCGGAGAAGCTGGGCTGAGTAGGGAGCCTCTGGGGAGCTGGCCTGTGAACCTCAGACAGACAGACGGAGCCTGCGCAGCCTGTCCAGTAAGTGCTGCACCAACAGCAGGTGGTGTCCTCCTTCCTCACTCCGAAAGGACAATACCCCTGACCACCTCCTGCTCCAGGCATCACAGACTCAAAGCTAGACTACTGAATTCCAGCCTCCACCCCTGCAGAGCAGGCACGAGTCTGTGTTCTCTCGCTGGGATGGGTGCAATTAGAGCTTTTCTTGATTGAGATAGTATTCCTTAGAACTGTCATAAAGAAATGACTGAGATTCATATAACTAGAATACAATGTAATACTCTTAACAGTGAAACTGCAAGGCATCAGGCAAATGTGAAGTCCAGCTACTGCTCCATAAAAAACCTGGCTACCATTCAGTGCCAAAGGCTGTGTGAATTGGAAGGCACTTTGGTTGGGGAGGCAACTCATCCCACCCTCTTCACCAGATGTGAACCTCCCCCAGAGCAACCCTGCTTTGCTTTCTTTGGAAAGTCCTTGTGGGCCCTGGCCATGGGCACATCTGTGAATGCACTGTGGCTACCTGTGAACAGAAGATATGAAATGCCTTCATCTGAATGAGGCTGTGCCCTAGAAAGTCTCCTCCTCTGCCTCAGCTGTCTGCCTATGATCTGCTTCTGTGAAATGTTCAAGAGGAATCAGTTGCTTAAGAGACAGATGGAGACGGCTAGTGACAAAATGTCAGATAAACCAGAACTCATGTACCAAGTCTGATTTGTACTCCATATTCTGGGAATCAATGTGGAAGTGAATCTTGAAGAAAGAAACTTCTGCTCTTGGAGTGGTCATCAACGAATTTCAGCTCTGAAAAGATGCCTGGGAGAAGGTCTGCAAGCTCAGAGCCTTCTCTAAGCCCCAAAGCCCCCAAGCCTTGCCAGCATAGTAGGAGTCAGAGCATGCATAACAGAAGTAGCTCTAGCAGGAAATACCCCACTGTGCTGGATGTCTTAGGGCTTAAAATTGCCATTATTCACTGTCTTAAGAGTTTGAAGATCTCAGTTAAAAGGCACATGGTGTCTGGGAATCTTCACAGTTCTTGGTCTTTGGTTCATTTGTTCACTTCTCCAGTATTTATTGATTTCCCAGTGTGTAGGAAAGAGCTGAGCACCCAGGTTACGGAAAGTGCTGAGCCAGACAAACTAGACCACAAGATCAGAGCCCTCATGGACTTACAGAGGAGGGGATTCACCACGAGATGCTCAGTCCTTGTTGAAAATCAATTTATCCAATCAACTTCTTTCAATTTGCGGAATCTTAGTGGGATTGAGGCATAAGGCAGGTAGGGGTTGAGAGGGTCGTGGTAGCATGCCCTGGCAGGCAAGAAGCAGGCAAAGAGCAGACAACCTGGGTACCGCAGAGAATGAGAAAGATCAGAGACAAAAAGTTTGGAAGGGAGGGTGCAGGACCCATCTGATCATTTTACCAATGATAATACTGTCTCTGAATAGGTGAGTTCCTTTTGCAGGACATAGGACTCTCAGCTATGCCCAGTTGCTCCTCTCTTCTATCCCACCAGAGTAGGTAAGACTAAATATTGAGAAGCCAAAGGAAAAATGGCTGTAATGACAGTGATATTAGGTGACCAAGATCCCAGTCTTCAGCCTGCTGGAGGAATGGCTCCCACAAGACGGTCAGTAGCCCCTGCCCAGGAATGATAAGAGATTTCCAGGGTGGATCTGCATTTGGGCTCCAGCTCGGAAATCTGGAATCCCAGCATTGGACCACACAATGGAAAAGAAACAAGAGCACATGTTGTTTGAAGGATCTGGCAAATCCTATGAACATCCGATAATGCCTCCACGGCAGACGTGTAATGGATAAGAGCACAGATCTTCGCACCAGGTATTTACTGAATCACGTGTTCATCCTACACATGCACATTGAAAGTATACTATTATCATGGACTCTGCTCCAGGTGTTGAGGATACAGTGGTGGATAGAACAGACAAAGTCCCTGGGCTTATTGACATTATATTCATGTGGTCCAGGGACAGAAACAGTCAACAAATGTGTCTCCTCGTACAAGAGGAGTGCTTTGAAGAAAAAGAAAACTGATCAAATGGATAGAGAGGAACAGGAGCTCTGATTTCAGATAGGGCCACGGGGGAAGGCTTCTATTAAAATGACATTTGAGCAGAGACCCCAAAGCAGCTGTATCGCTCTGTGGGAAGAAGAATAATTAAGGCTGAAGGACTAGCAAGTACAAAGACCAAAGACAGCTCTGAGCCCAGTCCTAGGGTTGAGCTCAACTCAGCAGCTGTTGACAAACAGGTTAGCCTCACTGAGCCTCAGTTTTCTTCTTATGTAAAATGGGAATAATAATGCTTCTCTCATAGGGTCTGGGGAAGATTTAAATAAAATTAACGTGCTTAATATAGTGGCTGGCCTAGTACATGGCAGAGGTTATTACATCAATGGCAAAGGTTATTGCTGCTGTTCCTACCTCTCTGACTGTTAATGCTGATGTCATTCCTGCCCCATCCCCAGAACAACCCCCTACCATCTATGTGACTAGACAAGAAACATTCTCTATCAGTCAGGAGTCCTCAACGCTTGCCATGTGCTCAGTCCCAAGCAAATGCTGTGGAGGGATCGTTGCCCTCACATGAAACCATTATAAACACTGTTTATATCAAGGGAGGGGTACAGAATTCCAGAAGAGGAAGAGATTGAGATCATTGAAGCTATGGTGAGTGGAAAATAACTCACAGAGGTGGAAACCAGGCAAGCACAGAATAAAGGTGAAAATAAATAAAGGCTGTGCAGGTAAGACTTTATAATTGTTGGAGTTTATGGAGCTAAATTTGATTTTTACCTTTCCTAGCTGTAAACATTTTGGATTCCCCTCTGATCTCTGCAAGACATCATGTGTTTGAAAGTGGATAAATAAGTCAGGCCCAGAGAGGGTCAGCAGTTCCAAAACACCACACAGCAAAATCCCTCCAATACACAGGCAAGGGATTCAGTGTTTCAAGAACATTCCAAGCAAAGGAAGGCAAGGTGTGCCAGTTTTCAGTTGATGATAGGTGATTGCATGAGAGAATCGCGTTCCGCTCAAGGAACGTCCTATCCTGCAAATAAGGAACAGGGAAGGAGGATTTATGTAGCACCAGAGAAATAAGACCATCAGAAGGCATGTGTTAGTCAGCCTCTGGGTCACAGATGTGCATTATCCAAAGGAGCTCGGGAAGTCAGAGTTTTCTTTCCACCTGAAACGTTTATGGGAATCTTCACACCCCAGTTCCAGGCGGAAGTAGGACAGGCAGATGGGGGCTCCAGCTGGTGTCTGGGCCTGGGAAAGTGCTCCGACTTCAAGTGCAAAGCAAAGAGGACAAACATGCCGTCCTTCAAAAGGATGAAAGGCTGTCCTCGTCAATGATGATAATGATAGCATCATTCACCAAGTTTTTTCCCCGTGCAAGCGACTGTGCTAAGTACGTACATACATGAAATCTTTATTAGAGGTAGCTATTATATTATCTATTCTATAGGTGAGGAAACAGAGACCCAGAGAGGGAGAGTAACTTCCTGATCGTCACAAAGCCAAAGCTGAATTTAAATTCAAGACATTTTGAAATTTGACTCTAAAATTTACAGAAACTTATTTCATACCTCACCAGGGCTCAAAATTAACGTGACTCACAGTGTTAGGGAGATATATTTTGGCTCGCTATTGGAAGAAATGAGTAGCTTTCCATTGTAGTAGTATACTCTGCATCCCTGGAACCGTCATGGAGAGAGACTCAAGATATTTGTCCTAGAAAGAAAGAATTCCCTCTAAGGCCAGAGTTGTGGCGTAGGAGGGGACACAGGGAATGACGAGACAAGGGACCAGTCACTGTCCAGCCAGGAGAAAGAGACCATAGCAGCCAGTTTCACAGAGAGAATCTCACCCAAAGCCTTGTTAAGAGAGCACTGGAGGGCTGCAGAAGGCTGAAAGGAGCACCGAGGAATCCTAGAGGTAGGAACTGCAGGAAGCAGCTACCACTCCTGGAGCTGGGTGGGGGTGAGCGGAGGACAAAGGAAAGAGGCTGGGATTCCCCCGGACCTACAACTTCAGCAAAGGAACCCAGTGAGGCTGAGACCTGGATTTCTACAGAGGCAGTGCCCACTGGCTGGTGCTGATGTCTGTGAGATTGTGTGATGAGCTTCATTTTCGGAGTTAAAGAAAGGAAAACACTGCAAACGAACCAGCTGCTGCAGCTGGAACACATTGATGCTAGGGTCAAAAATTATTGCTGTGTAGATGCAGGCAGAGGTGAACTAGAAAAAGCCCTCTTCTTCCAGCCTGCACCTCCCTCTCCCCGTAGTGACAGAGCTTGTCACAGCGCTGCCTGCAAAGCAGAAATGAGCAGAGCAGAGAAGGGAGCCCTGAAACTTGAGTGTCAAGGGCTTAAAAACCGATGCCTTCTAGATGTTTTCCTTCCTAAAATCCTACAGTCCCTTTCTCCTCATGTGTTCATTCAGCAAATATTTACTCAACACCTACTATGTGCCAGCCATTAGGGATATGCTGGTAAATAAGACAAAATCCCTTGCCTTGTGGAAGTTGCATTTTACAGGCTGAACAGGGGAGGGGGTACTCAGACCACAAACAAATTCATAAGGTAGAGAATTTCAGGCAGTGGAAATACGGATGAAATGAAGAGTGCCCAGTCTGTGTTTTCTATTGAGGAGGGTAGGGCTCCTCAGAGTTTGCTGGTCAGCTCATAGAACAACCACCAAGAGGAAAGGCGCGGTTCCGTAGGGGTCATGATCATTGTCATAATCATTATAGAAATATCACTGTGATGTGCTACTCTGTTGCCAGATGCTGTTCTGGGTGTTTTATTTGCATTAGCTCATCCTAGTCTTATAACAAACTCATGAAGTAGGTATTGGTATTTATTGTACCCATTTTATAGATAAGGAAACGGAGGCTTAGGCAAGTTGTGTTATTTGCCCCTGTGGGAGGGAGATAGATCAGTGGGATTAGTGGCTGATAAGAGGAAAGCATGGGGGAAATAGAGGGAGGTGAAAGCCATTAGTAGTTCTGGAAACAGAAACAGGAAAGGTATAAAGAGAATCAGGTCTGGGGAGGGAGGTGGTTGCAGACTTTGTATGTCTTGGGAAGACAAACATCCAGCTGGTAGATGGAAATGAAGACGAGGAACTCAGGAGAGCAGGTAGGAGCTAGAATTCTCATAAATAAATGATTTTTCTTGCTGCTAAGGAAGAAAATAAATGTGGCATCCCGGCAGGCCAAATATATTAGCATTTAAATACAGGCTTACACAGGTGGGTAAAAAAGGCAATTTCCTAAGAATTAAATCAGATTTTATTTCTCCTCTAAGTCTCAGAAAAATCAGTTCTGCTTGAGTGTGGTCCTCAGAGAGGGATTCTGCCTTGCTCTAGGGGCAGGCTAGCTCCACGTTCTCAGTGGGACTCCGTGTCTTCTTCCCATTATAATTACGAGAAAATGATGCCTAAGAAGCCGAGGGCAATTCATCAGCACTGTTTGCTGGAGTTTCAAAGGCTCATTTGTGTTGAAAGCAGGGCACCTCATGTTGGGGCCTCGATGCACCCTGCGCTCAGCTGTGTCGGCAAGTCTGCAGGGGCTGGCTAGATGAGGTGGAGAAACCTCGGTTTTGCCATGGAAGTGGGAAGAAAGGCCAATGTGCAGCTGCTGGTGCTGCCAGGGCAGAGGTGGGAAGAGGCCAAGTCGGTCCTTGAAGCAGCCCTTTCTCTTTCTGTCACCCCCAAATGCCCAGGGCCTTTATGCCACTTCATTGCTGCCCGCTGACACGTCCTCCCCAATTCTGTTTTCTCTGCTCGTTGCACCCTGTGCTAAAAACTGGACTCAACCCTGGGGCTCTACGGGGGCTCCATCACTGTGTGAGCATGGAAAGAGAAGAACTAGCTTAAACTGGATACCAGAGGCCACAGGTATGGGCACCGGCTGGTCCCAGAATGGGACCAAGAGAAAGCCCTACAAGACAGACTAATTTATATCTTTCATCCACTTTCCCCTCTGCTTTCTAGAGTCATGAAAAGCAACACACAGCCTCATAAAGTAGAGAGATTAGGACAGGGATCCCAATTCCTAGATGCAAATTGCTCCTTGATGCTACTTTTCTGTCATTTTCCCATCAAAAAAACCCTGACTTGTGTTCCAGGTGCTGAGGGGTTTGCTCCTCCCAAATGACCCAGCTGGCTTCTTCCACACCCTCTGTCTCCAGATACTGCATCATCAATGCCCCAGAGCACCCAGGTCGAAACAGTGGGGGCAGTTGCGACTCCTCCCTTACCCTCCTCCACCTGGCTTGCCCATCGCCAGCTCCTGTGACTTCTACCTCCTTAGCGTCTCGCTGATCAGCCTATTTCCTACTAGTCCCCTAGTCACACACAGGTTTTCTCAAAGTATGGTCCAGGGTCCTTGCGGTGGATTGAACGGTGGCCCCCAGCAAGTCACGTTCCCATCCTGGAACTTGTGTACTTGGTGACTTATTTGAAAAAGGAGTCTTCGCGAATGTAAGCATCTTGCAATAATGAGATCATCCTGGATTATCTGGCTCATCCCTAAATCCAATGGCAAGAAACAGAAGATAAAACAGACAAAGGAGGAGACAGCAATGGTGAACACAGAGGCAGAAATGGAAGTGATAAAACTATAAGTCAAAAAATGCCTGGAGCCATCAGAAGCAGAATTTCCCCTGAGAGCCTCAGGAGGGAACACTATCTGATTTTGGACTTTTGCCCTTCAGGACCATGAGATGAAAAAATTCTGCTGCTTTAAGCTACCCAGTTTAGAGTAATTTGTTACAGCAGCCACAAGAGACTAATACGGTTCCTTTAAATCGTAATTACCTAGAGGAGTTACCAAAAATGTGGGTTTCAGGGCCCATGCCCAGACACTTTGAGGACTAACTCAAATTTCAGCAAGCATCACAATCACCTGGGAACCTGGCAAAATACTGAGTCCTGGACCTGCTCAGAAAACTAGCCTCTGGGCATGGGCCTTGGAATCTATATATTTTTTTCTTATGAAAATCTTTGTTATTAGAAAGTACTTAATGAGCATAATTAAAAAGTAAATAAGAGGCCACCCCTCAAATGAAGTGGAGTAAAATATCCGGCCGGAGTTATGCCATTTTCCAATATCCAAGCAATTATTGATTAGAAGACTCTGATGAAAACAACGTTTTGGTTTTTTTTTTTCTCTTTTTTTATTGCATTTTAGGTTTTGGGGTACGTGGGAAGAACATGCAAGATGGTTGCATAGGTACACACATGGCAATGTGATTTGCTTCCTTCCTCCCCTTCACCTATATCTGGCATTTCTCCCTATGCTATCTCTCCCCAATTCCCCACCCCCAACTGTCTCTCCCCTATTTCCCCCCTACAGACCCCAGTGCATGATGCTCCCCTCCCTGTGTCCACGTGTTCTCACTGTTCAACACCCACCTATGAATGAGAACATGCAGTGTTTGATTTTCTGTTTTTGTGTCAGTTTGCTGGGAATGATGGTTTCCAGATTCATCCATGTCCCTACAAAAGACACAAACTCATTGTTTTTTATGGCTGCATAGTATTCCATGGTGTATATGTGCCACATTTTCCCTGTCCAGTCTATCATCGATGGACATTTGGGTTGGTTCCAAGTCTTTGCTATTGTAAACAGTGCCACGATGAACATTCGTGTCCTTATATTAGAACGATTTATAATCCTTTGAATATATACCCAGTAATGGGATTGCTGGGTCAAATGGAATTTCTATTTCTAGGTTGTTGAGGAATTGCCACACCATCTTCCACAATGGCTGAACTAATTTACACTCCCACCAACAGTGTAAAAGTGTTCCTATTTCTCCACATCCTCTCCAGCATCTGTTGTCTCCAGATTTTTTAATGATTGTCATTCTAACTGGTGTGAGATGGTATCTCAATGTAGTTTTGATTTGCATTTCTCTCATGACCAGTGATGATGAGCATTTTTTCATATGTTTGTTGGCTTCATGTCTGTCTTCTTTTGTAAAGTGTCTGTTCATATCCTTTGCCCACTTTTGAATGGGCTTGTTTGTTTTTTTCTTGTAAATCTGTTTTAGTTTTTTGTAGATTCTGGATATCAGCCCTTTGTCAGATGCGTAGATTGCAAAAATTTTTTCCCATTCTGTTGGTCGCCGATTCACTCTAATGATTGTTTCTTTTGCTGTGCAGAAGCTGTGGAGTTTGATTAGGTCCCATTTGTCTATTTTGGCTTTTGTTGCCAATGCTTTCAGTGTTTTAGTCATGAAGTCCTTGCCTATGCCTATGTCCTAAATGGTTTTGCCTAGATTTTCTTCTAGGGTTTTTATGGTGTTAGGTCTTGTGTTTAAGGCTTTAATCCATCTGGAGTTAATTTTAATGTAAGGTGTCAGGAAGGGGTCCAGTTTCTGCTTTCTGCACATGGCTAGCCAGTTTTCCCAGCACCATTTATTAAACAGGGAATCCTTTCCCCATTGCTTGTTTTTGTCAGATTTGTCAAAGATCAGATGGTTGTAGATGTGTGGTGTTGCCTCCGAGGCCTCTGTTCTGTTCCATTGGTCTATATCTCTGCTTTTGTACCAGCACCATGCTTTTTTGATTACTGTAGCCTTGTAGTATATTTTGAAGTCCGGTAGTGTGATGCCTCCCGCTTTGTTCTTTTTGCTTAGAATTGACTTAGCTATGTGAGCTCTCTTTTGGTTCCTTATGAAGTTTAAGGTGGTTTTTTCCAGTTTTGTGAAGAAGGTCATTGATAGCTTGATGGGGATAGCATTGAATCTGTAAATTACTTTGGGCAGTATGGTCATTTTCATGATATTGATTCTTCCTAACCATGAGCATGGAATGTTTCTCCATCTGTTTGTGTCCTCTCTTATTTCATTGAGCAGTGGTTTGTAGTTCTCCTTGAAGAGGCCCTTTAGGTCCTTTGTTAGTTGTATTTCTAGGTATTTTATTCACTTTGTAGCAATTGTGAATGGCAGTTCGTTCTTGATTTGGCTCTCTTTAAGTCTGTTATTGGTGGATAGGAATACTTGTGATTTTTGCACATTGATTTTGTATCCTGAGACTTTACTGAAGTTGCTTATCAGTTTCAGGATATTTGGGGCTGAGGCAATGGGGTCTTCTAAATATACAATCATGTCATCTGCAAATAGAGACAATTTGACTTCCTCCTTTCCTAATTGAATACACTTTATTTCGTTTTCTTGCCTGATTGCTCTGGCTAGAACTTCCAATACTATATTGAATAGGAGTGGTAAGAGAGGGCATCCTTGTCTAGTGCCAGATTTCAAAGGGAATGCTTCCAGTACCAGCCACTCCAAAAACATATCAAATGGTAAAGAGCATTGACACAATGAAGAAACTCACCTCCGTGGCTGAGAGGCTGAGGGTTGTGTGGGGGTCTGAGAGTAAAGTCTAATCTCCTTTATCTCCCCCACCAACCATCACGTCCTTCTCGTACCCCAAGACCTCCAGTGACCTCCCATTGCCATTCCAACAAAATCCAACATTCTTACTGGGACCCACAAAGCCTTGGGTGACCAGGTCCCACTTGCCTCTCCATCCTCACATCTCTCTCCCTCCCTCACTCCCTTCCAGCCCTTCTAGCCTTCTTATTGCTCCTCACACAGGCCAAGCATGCTCCAGATGCCTCTGCATTGCTCTTTCTCAGCCTGGAACATTCCATCCCCAGCCAAGTTGATTCACATTTTATTGAGGTCTTTGCTTAAGCATTACATCCACAGAGAGGTCTCTCCAACATGCATTAGAAAGGCACTCTGCCACCGGTTCATCTTTCTTCAGAGTATGGGCCACTCCCTGACTCTCTGTTATATATTTATCTGTCTAGTGTCTGCTCCCCAACTAGCCTGCATGCTCCAAACAGCAGGGACTTGGGCTGTGTTCTTCCATGCTATCCCCAGTGCCCAGGGTGGCATGCACCTTTGAGTAGTGGCTCTGATGGTGTATGTTGAAAGTGTAAACCATAAATAAAATTCTAAGCTCCACCAACTGACTGAATGGACCTTCCTCTCAGCCACGGGGACCCAACTAAACCTGAAAAACTAGTTCAGACCATGACAGACAGTGGGGAGACTTGTTGGACACACTTTATTATACTCTCCTCCCTTTAGAGTTCAGGCACACAACTAACCCATTAAACATTAAAATAGAGACCCTAAGATGGACAGAAGAGACTCTGGAACAATAAGGTACCAAATTCCAACCTTACTCTGGCATAGCACCACATGACAGATAGCAAGTCCTGAAATAAAGCAAAGTATTTTACCCCAAAACATATTTCTTTGACGTCTTTTGAAATGACTCTGCCAAACTGTCTCTTGTGGAGAAAATTTACATTGTGTAGAGAATGCCTTTTCTTTTTCAGGTCTCTCTCTGATCCAGAAAAGATTAGCTGAGAGATACTTTTAAGAATCTGAATAGAAAACACTTGTCATCTATTGCCTCTGGGGCAGCCACCAATGAGACTTCATCTACATTCTAGGAACCTTGGTCTCTACAACCCCTTGTCTTAACCCAGACACTCATTTCCATCAATTCCAAGTCTTTAGATAATAACTTAACTCTCAACCAATTGCCAACCAGAAAATCTTTGAATCTACCTATGAGCTGTAAGCCACTCCCTGAACCCTCAAGTTGTCCCACCTTTCTGGACCGAACCAATGTATGCCTCACATGTGTTGATTGATGTCTTAAGTCTCCTTCAAATACGTAAAACCAAGCTGTAATCCAGCCACCTAGGGCACATGTTCTCAGGACCTCCTGAGGCTGTGTCATGGGTTATGATCCATAACCTTGGCAAAATAAGCTTCTGAATTGACTGGCCCTGGTCTCAGATACTTTTTATTTTACAAAGGAAAGAATGTCCATCTCCTTACTGTTGGACAGTTGGCCTGTCCCTCTCTTCAGGGAAGCAGGCTCCCTTCTGCTTCCTGCATACTTTAGGCTCCAGATGTTCTAGTAGTCACACTCTTGTAAACAAATCCCCCTGAACATGCTTAAAATTTGGGTCTGTTTCGGATCTTGCCTAGTTTAGAGCAATGCTGAACCTAGATGATAAGGGTTTTGGAGGCCATAGGAGTAGAATTGAAAGCACACTTTGAGGTATGAATCATGACGGTCGCCTTGATAAACAACAGCTGTCAGAGGACACAGAAAAGTTGAGAGGGCTTAGGAACAAGGAGAGGGAGGCTGCCTGGAGTTACTGGAAAGAGCCATAGGGATTTTAGGAACATGAAGGTCTAATGTTTGACTTGAAGTTGTTTGCGTAGCCATTCATTAGGCATGTGCACATAACCCAGTTATTCCAACCCATTAAGTCTTTATTTCCTTATCTTTAAAATGCAGCTAAAACCTCCTACCTAGTGGAATTGATGCCGGCATTGAACGGTGGGTTGCAGGGGTGGGGGGTGACTAACTGCCCTGGTTTTCTCAGGACTAAGGAGTTTCCAGGGACACCGGGTATTTTGTGCTAAACAGAGGACAAACCTGGGGCACCCTGAGGACAAGACAGAAAACCCCTTGAACAGAGCACCAGCCTCTCCCAACAACAATGATAATGCCAGTGGAGAACTTGCATATTTTTAACCAAAGTTCTATACTGCTTTCAGATTTGTGGCCACTTGCATCTTACACGTTACACATACGTTGTCAAAAATGACCCTCAATCCTCTGTGGCACTAAGGTCTCATGATAGAAACAGTAAAGGGGTAATTAGTCACGGGTGCTCAATTCCTCTCCATTTTATGCTTTTTTTTTCCCTGTCCCCCCCCCCCCACTTGTCTGGGTCTTGTCCCCAGAGATCCACTTATGGAGAATCTAAGAGCTGACCCTGATGTTTACAGCCAGACAATGGACCATCCCCTAACACCTTCAAGGCCACCCACCACAAAAGGCGGAAGAAGGGCCTCATGGTGAGGTCAAACCACAGGCAGCTCTGGACTTATGTCAGAGCAACCCCTACAGAAATTCATCCAGAGCCCATGATAGAGGGAACTTGGAGAGGAAGTATTTATGGGTTAAGTAAGAGTCCCTTTAAATATTCATCTCCATTTGGGTAATTACATCAGTGCCTGGATGGGCCGGCAGAGTCCTGGGCCACTAATGGGCTGGCTGGAGAAGATGGCGAGTTTGCACTGGGTCCCAGAGTGGGGTGCTGAGTAGGCGCTGTTTCCCACACTCTGGTGTAATGCTCACTGCAGATCCGAGAAAACCACCCCTGTCATTGTGCCCAGGCCTTCAGATGATGAAATCAACTCAACTCTTAGCGGAATTCCAGCTCAGTGCCAAGCTAGAGCGTTCTGGGAAGGCCAAGAGGCAATAGACACTCCAAAAGAGAATCCAGGCTTTGGGGTAACTTGACTTCATTTTTCTCCAGCTGACCTGCAAGCTTGCTCATGACAGAGAAAGCTTCTCTTGCTCCTTTTATGCATGTCTGCTGCACCACCCCTGCCCAGGTTATCTCCCTGCCTGCAGAAAGCCAACACCCTTCACTTTTGTATCATCCTCAGGTTCCTGTGAGCAAAGGAAAGGCAGACCCCTTCACCTGTACATGTCTCAATTTCTTCATCTGTGATATGATTGGAAAAAGAGCTTCCAGGTTGTATATATCCAGGTGAAGTGTAAATAAAATAATATATGGTCTCCCACCATATAATGACATTTCAGTCATCAGTTGACATCATATACAAAGGTGGACCCATAAGACTATACTACTGTATTTTGACTGTACCTTCTCTATGTTTAGCTGTGTTTAGATAGACAAATACTCACTGTTGTGTTAAAACCGCCTGCAGTATTCAGGACAATTTTATGCTGTGCAGGTTTGTAGCGTAGGAGCAATAGGCTGTACCACAGAGCCCAGGTATGTCATAGGCTATGCCATCTAGGTGTGTGTAAGCTCACTCTGCAATGTTCACACGACAGCAGGCTCACCTAAGGACACATTTCTGAGAACTCATCCCTGCCGTTAAGCGATGCATGACTGTGTGAGAATTTCATTCCTAATGGTAAATTGTTACATGAGCATGCAATGGTATACTGAGTGAGAGGCAGTGCTTTGTGGTAGCGAAGAGCCCAGTTGTCACACCTTCCAGCTATGTGACTACACAAACTTGAACCTCATAAGCCTCAGTTTCCCCATCTGTAAAATGATGATACTAATGGTACCTACATCATATGATTAATGTAGTCAATGAGAAATGTGTGTAAGGACCAGGCACATAACAAGGGCTCAGACCATGGTAGCTGTCATTATTGTTGCTATTGTCATAACGATGATCATGGATCCTACTAGAAGCCTGAAGGAATGGAGACCCCTGACAAGCCCCTCTAGGGGGGTTTATCCCAGAAACACCAGGAGTCTGGCATTCTTGCCCACATGCTCTACTCCCAAGATCCTCGAATCTCTGTCTCTGGCAGCATGTCTGGGAGCTGGATGTCCTTGGACCACAGAGCTTCCCTGCAGGAGGGCAGAGGACTGGACACAGTGGACTTGAGGAGTTCCCAGGCTCCTTTGCATCTGTAGTTTCAGCGTAGGTTTGGAAGAATATGAGTTGTGTGTTTCCAAAGTGTCAAAAAACAACTTAATCACAAGACAAACCTTTATTAAGGTCCTGCAATGTTGATGGAAAAATGCTTGAGCTTGGTTCCATGCCTTCCATCAGAGAGCTCAGGCCTTTGAAATGGCTGCAAGGGGCTGGGCATGGTGGCTTACACCTGTAATCCCAGCACTTTGAGAGGCAGAGGCGGATGGATCACCTGAGGTCAAGAGTTCGAGGCCATCCTGGCCAACATGGTGAAACCCCATCACTAATCAAAATGCAAAAATTAGCCTGGCACGGTAGTGGGTACCTGTAATCCCAGCTACCCAAGAGGCTGAGGCAGGAGAACCGCTTGAACCCAGGAGGCAGAGGTTGCAGTGAGTCGAGATCATGCCACTGCACTCCAGCTGTGCAACAGAGCAAGACTCTGTCTCAAAGCAACAACAACAACAATAACAACAACAAGGAAGTGGTTGTGAGGTAGAACAATGAGAGGCACTGGAACCCCTCTCTAAAGCCCCCCACGGCACCCCTGCAGCAGTGTCTGTCCCTTCCTGTTCTCACTCTTTCCTATTTCTTACCACACGGAAAGAAGGTCCAGAGATAAACAAAAATGTTGTCGGGACAAAGAAATTACTATCTCATCAGCTGGCACCTGCCTTCCTCTTCAGGAAGGAATTGTGTTTGTTCAGGTAGGGATCACCATGGTCACCTTGATAAACAGCAGCTGTCGGAGGACACAGAAAGATGAAGAGGGCTTAGGAAACAGGAGAGGGAGGCTGGTCTCAAGTTATTGCAAAGAGCCAAAGGGATTTTAGCAGTTTGCAGGTTTAATACTTGAATTGAAGTTGTTTGTGTGGCTACGAGGTAACCCTCTGTGTCTCCTCAAACCTCCTGTGAAGTCGGCTACTCACAGGGGACTGGTCAGGTTTTTAAAAGTGAAAATTCAGGGAAGGGATTAAATGAAAATTCAGATGTTTTTGATGCAGAATAGACCAGTACACAAAGGAAGCCAATTGGCTAAACTAGTTCAGGGAAGCAGATACTCAGGGCTCCAGGTGACTGGGGAATCCCCACCCTACCCATAGTACTCCCTGCCCCAACACACACACACACACACACACACACACACACACACACACACAGAGACACACACACACACACCCCTACACAATAGCAGATAAATCAGCAAAAGAAGGGGTCCACTACTTGGTGTGAGGACATTCTGGCAAAATCCACTTGAGTTTTATAGGATAATGCATCTTAGCTGACTTCTGGGTTTTAAAAATAATAGATACTAACATCAACTTGCACCCTATACTGTCCAAAGTGCTTTCGCATATTTTCCTCCCATTTGACCCCAGCAATTTTAGTTTCCATTTTCAGACAAGGTGCCTTGAGAGGTCACATGGCTCACTCACAGCGCCAAGGGCCAGGGCCTGCTCCCCACTGCTGTGGGAATCTTTGCTGACTCAGCAGAACTCAAGCATCTGGTTGCAATAGTTTTCTGACCGTTAGGATGCTAAGTACCTCCAAAAATACTTTGGGGTGATTTCCAGGAGGCAAAGCTAAGTCTGAAAATGGGACTCAATCTCTGTCATGACCCGCCCTTCACCCCCAACCAGGGCAGGAGCTGGGGCAAACCCAGCAGGCCCAGCAAGGGGAGCAGAGTATGTGCTTGGTTTGAAAAGATAAGGATGGGAAAGAGGCTGCCTCCAGCAGGGAGGTCTGCGGAGAATCATAAGCGCCCAGTCCCCAGAGATCCGCATGGGTACAGATGGGGGAATTTCGGGTTAAGAACCAAGGACCTCAGAAGAGTGAGTGTTTCAAAAGATCTCTGCTGGGGAGCTGGGACTGCCCTTGGGACTCACAGAAATGAACTATTTTTGACCAGGACTCACCCAATCCCACTGCTTGTTTCTCGATGGGGAGGAAGTCCCGCAGAGGTCACTCTGAGCCTAGGTTGGAGGTGTTTTCTGTGCTGCCCCCACTGCCTCACTAGAGGGAACTCAAGCTCCCACTGCTACCGTCCGCCCACCTGGCCAAGTGAGGTTTCCCTTCTGCCCCAGAGAGAATGTGGGTCGGGGGCTTGGCAGAGAGGCAGCTCTCCCTCCCAGTGGTGGGGAGGTCTCAGTGAACTTTGGAAAATGTTTTCAGGAATCACAGGCAGCAAAGGCTAGAACTGACTATAAAATGAGTGCTGTTTCTACCCACAGTTTGCAAGATTCTGCAAGCCTCACTCTGAACCTGGTGGTCTGTATCCCACCCTCCACCTGCTCCCCCAACCCCAGGTTCAGAGTTCTTCTCAGCAAGCTCCACTAAGTACAGAGTCCAGGGACCCAGACACAGAGATGGGAGTGGGGAGACACAGAGGGCATTCAACCGGGCCAAGGTCACCATAAGAAATATCCCCCCTCTCTGGAAAACCAGGATTAGTTTCTGGACATTCTATACTCTTCCAGCCATCCAACCCTCTGCTGGGCTCCTTCTACCCAGCCATGTGCTCAAGAGCAATGATAAGCACCATCGCCTTTCAAGAAGGCAGTATGAGTGGTGCTGAGACTTAATCTCCCCCAACTAAATGTGATTGTCACGAGACCACAAACCTTGTCTATCTTGTGCACCACAAAACCCTCAATGCCTAGAATAGAGCCTGGCACACAGAGAGCATTAAATATTTTATGAGTAAACTAATGGCTCCGACCCTCACTGCTTCTTTAACCTTGGACCAGTTACCTCATTTCTTTGAGTCTCAGCTCTTTCCTCTGTAAAATGGGACAAAAAAATACTTCCTAGACATGGTGGTGACAAGGATTACATGAGGGAATCACCCAGCACGGGACTTAGTTAGAAGTAAGCCTCAACAATAACAACTAAAATCTCATTAGCAATTTATCGGCGTCGGGATGAGAGCAAGAGAACATGTGCATAGAGTTTCACAGACTCTTGCCAGGAGTGCGGTTCCATTATCATCTTATTTTTACAGCTGAGGACACTGAGGCACAGCAAAATTCAGTGATGAGTTCAAGTCGTTTTGCTGGTAAGCGGCAGTGAGACCTGATTTTTGAGCTCGGCCTGTCTGACTCTGCAGCTTTGCTCTTATGCTCAGAAACTGCGTGCTTAGTAGAGTCCTCTTGGATCTGATACTCTGCAAATGACAATGCACTGTTATGGTTGTCTCATGCAGAGAACAAGGCAAATCTCCAAACACCTTTTCTGCATCTGACAATTGCTCTTGGCACCTTTGATCCCAAGCACCCAAGAGGGGATAAGCTTGAGTCGCCCAAAGATCCAATGACCGATCGTCAGCTGTCTGACACGCTGTGGTGTGGAAGAAGGATGGGGTCAAGGGCTGTGCAGTCCACATCGGGGGCTCTCAGCCTGCCCTCAGTGGCATCCAGTTCTCTAGTCAAGTACAAATACCCGTGCCCCTCCCCTTCCATTTTACAGAAGAGGAAACTAAGGCTTAGAGAGACAATGACTTGCATCTTTAACAAGCATCTCGGGTCATTCTGATGCAAGTACTCTTCCTATCTTTGGAAATTAAAAAACAAAAGTAAAAACTAAAGATTTATCACACAGGCACGTACTCTAGGGTGATCTGTTTGCTGGGAAGAGAGGGGACAGCCAGCCCTGTTTTGGCTTTTCAGGAAATAGGAAAATGCCAAAGAAATGTCAGTCTCCCACCCATGGCCGACTTCCCATTCCTCCTGCCCTCCAGCATTAGGGGACCACCCCTGTGGTCTGTTCTCTAACGAGAGTACTGAGTTGGCTCTGAGGCAGCACCCAATCCTGCAGAGAGCACAAAGCCTGGAAAAAGGGAAGGAGTAGAGACTCTGAGCCCCTCCCTGTGTCCTCACTTCTCTACCTCCCTTCCTTTCCACTGGAAAAAAAGAAAATTGCCAAGTAATTGCTCCTCAACAACCCCTGCTGGTCCTCAGTCATTTCTTCCTTGCTGAGATTATAATTAGGGATCAGTAAATTTAAATGGGAAATCCGTGAGCAGCACAGAGCCTTCATTTGTCAAACGCTGTTTCTTGCACCCTGCAAACAGTGCTCAGATTCAGCTGTGGGCATTGGTGCCGAGCTGAGGTGCCCAAGTCAGGAGGGGTTGAAGAGTCAGAGAGTATAGCCCCATGACTCTTGGCAAGGGTACAGGAGCACCAGCAATGTGGATAAGCATTTACTCTGTCCCAGAGCCTGGGCCAGGCGCTTTCTAAACCTGATTTTACCACATCTATCCATGGAGGTAAGCCCTAGTTTTAGTCCCATTTTACAGAGGGGGACACTAAGGCCCAGAAAGACAGTGACTTGCTCCAGGCCACACAGTGGGGACTTGAAGCCCATGCAGGTGAGCTCTAAGCCTGTATCTTTTATCCTAAAACCTGACTGCTTTCCCAATGGAGTGGAGGTCCAGGTCCCAGACCTGAATAAATTCCAGGTTTTTATCTCTTTGCTTCCCCCACTAAAGTCTGAATGCAGCCACATCTGGTTTGGGCCTGTCTTCTCCCTCATGCACCTGGGACACGCAGATCAAGGCAAGTCTAGTATGGGTGGGGTAGAGGACGAGAATCCTGCCCTTCCCCTTAGTTGTGGCTTCTCCCTGGACTAGTAGGATCGCCCTCCTACAATGGGTCCTTACAACATGCTTTCTCGGCAGGTAGGATCCACAGCATCCCTTCTATTTTAGAGAGGAGGAAACAGAGGCCTCGGAGAGGTAAGTGACTTCACCCAAGGTTCCTCAGCCAACTATTGGCCGAGAGAGTCAGGACTCAGGTGCGGGAACTCTTGACACCCTCCCCTCACCTGTAGGGCTGGGCTCCCTCTTCAGGAAACAGGTCTATGGAAATGGCAAACCACAACTTCAACAGGTGGGAGAAGGAGATGAAGCAGAAGTGTTTTGGACACCTATGTGGTTATTAAAGCAGAAAGCCTTTGGAGTCACTCTGGCAGTGTTAAGCTTTGTCTTGACTTTTCTAAGCATCATTTAAAGAGTGAGGCTGTTTGTGGTCCTCACCCGGTGGGGAAGATATGCGGACCCACTGGGATCATGCATGTAAAATGAGGACCCAGTGCACTGTTCAACACATGTGAGTTATGAGCAGTCAGCATTACTAGTTGTGTGATTTAACAGCATATTGATATTACACGCAAATCTTATAATAACACTGTGAGATATTGGTATCTCCATGTTCCAGATGGGAAAACCAAGGCTCAGAGAGAAGAAACCTGGTTCAGTCACACATTTTGTAAGTGGCGTATCCAGGTTTCAAGGATTCTGAGTGATCCTAAGCCCACATTCTCCCCCTAGAACATCACCTGGAGCTCAGGGGTGGCATTCAGTGGGACAGGGATATCCAGGGGACAGAGGCACGTGTGGCACCCAGACAGATCTACCCGTAACCTGGGTCGCCAGGATAAGCCTCAGTGCCTTGACCACTGCACCTCTGAACCATCCTGCACCTCAGAAAAATGCACAAGGTACAAGACATCCTGCAGGTCAAGGACAAAGGCTCAGTGAAGTGACTCTCATTTTTCTGGAACCTTCTTCTGTTGCCAGTCACCTGCTGCTGGGGCCCTTTTAGTTAGTGGTAAATAAAGAAAAATCCCTAAAGCATATTGAAAAAAAATTTTTTATTTTATTTTATTGTTTATTATTTTTATTTTTGGAGATGGAGTCTCACTCTGTCACCCAGGCTGGAGTGCAGTGGCACATTCTCGGCTCACTGCAACATCTGCCTCCCGGTTCAAGCGATTCTCCTGCCTCAGTCTCCCAAGTAGCTGGGATAACAGGTGCCCACCACCATGCCAGGCTAAGTTTTGTATTTTTAGTAGAGACAGGATTTTGCCATGTTGGCCAGGTTGGTCTTGAACTCCTGACATCAGGTGATCTGCCACTTTGCCCTCTCAAAGTGCTGGGATTACAGGCATGAGCCACCATGCCCGGCCTAATGAAGAAATCTTAAACCTCTACCCATCTCTTCAAACCTAATTTGTGACTTTTAAAAAATGTACATGAACTGTCAAGTTTCTTTCTCCTTTTCCTTTTAATATTTGCTCTCGCCTCTCTGGTCTCTCTTTCTTTCTCACTGTCTCTCTCTGTCTCTCTCTGTCTCTGTCTTGCTCTTCTTCTCTCTTTGTCCTCTGTCTCTGTTTTCTGGCTTAGGAATATCTTAGTAAATTAATCCCTAGAATCTGAAGGAACTATAAACCTCTCCTTTCTGCCCCCCACTCCTGAAACTTTCCACTCTGATCTTAGTGGCTGCCTGAGCCCAGCCTGAGCTCAGCACCTCGGCGAGTGTAGCACCGTTATGTATCACTGTAATTTTCTCCAGCCTCAGAAGCTCACAGCTAAACCTCCTTCCTCATGGTCCTAAATGTAAATTAACATTGCTCCTAGCTGGGAAGGCCAGAATCATAAATTGGCTGTGTTTCTGCAAAGCAAAACTTTTTAACAAGAAAGATGTACATTCTTTATCTTTTCGGCTGGAGGCATAGAGAGATTAAAAAAAAAAAAAAAAGAGGACAGAGAACCCACTGGGAGAGTATGGATAAGAGTAGAGAAAGAATAAGCAGAAGGCAGGAGAGACAGAGAGGGTGACTGAGAGAAAGAGGAGCTGCAGAGAGGCCCACAAGAGCCATACCCATCTCTCATGCCATGGGTGAAGAATTTCACAGTAGCTATTTCATTTCACAGACAGAGATAAACTGACGATGCCAGAAACTCGATGGCCATATGAGGAGAGGGCAGGGCATTCTCTGAAATTAGGAACAGTGCAGCAAGGGCAGGGAGAGAGGGAGCTTTGGAGCTCACTATGCTCCAGGAACTGCAAAACCACAGTCTGCCTCATCTTTCTCCCCGCCCACCAAACTGAACTAGCTTCCAAAGCCAAACGGGTCATTCTGCTGACTTAGCTTTGTGTGGCCAATGCATTTGAAGTTTCTGCAGGTTTCCAGAAAATAGTGCATTTCCTAAGGAGTAAACAACATAGCTGGATTCATGTTTTCAGTTTTGGGGTCCATCTACCCCATGACTCCTCTTTGCTAAAAGAGGAAAGATGGTGCAGTGATGCTGTAACATCTTAGCAGGAAACAGCCAGATAGGATCTAAATGGGGCAAGGGTGTTGATTTGAGTTTCAGAAGAAGCCTCCTGCCATTTTCCCAACCTCACCATATAAAGCATGGGTGAGGGCCAAGGATGAATGCTACTTCTGCCCAGTGCACATTCCCAGAGATCTCTTGGCACGGTCCACAGGACCGATGCTCCAAGCAGTAACAGCTGCTTTGGGTCTCTACACCACCTAGGCCAGCTGAGGGTTCGTAAGCTAAGCAGGCATTCAGCTTTGCTACCCCTGGAGAAATGCTACATTTTCACTGAAGAGCGTTTCCTCTAGCAGAGAGGAGAGCAATGCCCCCTGCCGGGATAATCACAGTAAAGTCTCAGTTGATAAAAGGCCCAAGGGGCAGTGTCTCAGGTTTCTGGGGTCTGCAGGTTATTTGAGCTCACCTGTGAACTCCAATCCTTGTGAGTGGAAGCATCTTTCTGAGACACTGCGCCCTCTGCTGTCCACCGCACATTCTTGGCACTGGGCTTGGGGAAACCAGGACCAGGACTACGGACTGAGTGCTTCCCACATGCATCACCCCAGGACACATGCTGGAAGATGTTTTCTTTTCTAATAAACCATCTACTGAGAATATCCGTTTGTCATGTTCTTTTTTCTCCTAAAAGTCAGACGTGGATGTCTGCCTAATGTCCAGGTCCAGTACAGTGCCTTCTATGAACTGAATGATAGTCATAGTTTCTCTTCTTCCTGTGGCTTTGTGGGCAGTGCCATTTTGTGCCGACCTGATTTCTGGGAATGATGAGTGCTCACTCACCTGTCCTTAGACTTGGTGGTGGACAGAGGCACTCTACTTCCTGAATGAGGTGCTGGGACCTACAGGGTGTTGAACAGGTCCCTCTGGTCACCAAAATGGCCCTGTGGCAGCCTCCCAGGGACCTGTGTAAACAAAATAAAAATTCTAAGTTCCCCAACCTGAATGGACCCCTCCTCTCAGCCAAGGACATTCCAAAGTTAACCTGAAAAACTAGTGCGAACCATGATGGGAAAGGAGGGTTAAACATGCCTCATTATTCCCTGCTCACTTTTGAAATTCAGGCACAACTGACCAGCATTAACATTAAAACAGACCTGAGGATTGACAAAGCTGACTCTTTGTAGCAATAAGACATCAAATTCCAGCCTGACTATAGTGTAGCATCACATGACAAATAGCAAGCCCTGAAAGAAATAAAAGGATTTTACCCCAAATTATGTTTATTTGCTGTGTCTCAAAATAGTCCTGCAAAACTGTCTCTTGTGGGGAAAATCTACCTTCCAAAGAGAATCCTCTTCCTTTTCCTGATCCAGGAGAGAATTAATTCTGATAAGAAACATGTGCAACCTATTCTCTCTGAAGCCTGCTACCTGGGACTTCCTCTGCATAATGGGAACCCTGGTCTCCAAAACTCCTTATCTTAACCCAGACAATCCCTTCTATTGATTCTAGGTCTTTAGACGATAGTATAACTTTTTCAACCAATTGCCAACCAGAAAATCTTTGAATGTATCTATGACTTTCATGAAGCCCTTGCTTTGTGCTCTTCTGCCTTTTCAGACCAAACCAATGTACATCTTCTACATATTGATTTATTTCTTGTATCTCCCTAATATATATAAAATCAAATTGTCACCTGACCACCTTGAGCAGGATCTCCTGAGGGCTGTGTCATGGGCTTATATTTGGCTCAGAGTAAATTTCCAAATATTTTACAGATTTTTACTGTTTTTGTGAACACCTGGGACAGGAACTCCTGGTGGAGCAGACCCCCGGAGGCAGCACTCACAGTCAAGGTTGTGGCTACTTTCAAAACCCCGTGGCTTGCCCTTGGTCCCCTTCTCTCTGTCTCTCTCAGTGACTTGAAGAAGAAGAATGAAAGGCAGCCTAAAGGTGGACCACAAGAGCAGGAAGCATCATTCCCACCCAAGAAAGAAAAGAGAATAGAAGACACCTGATCAGAGCCTTCCGGAGGACGCATCTCCCCTATCCCCAAGGAGCTGAGAACCACCCCCAAGGATTTGGTGGGTCCCCTCCCCAACAGGCCCCTCCACCCCCCACCACATGATGCTCTTTGGTGAGAGAGCCCCTGCCCACCTCTCTGCTTAGTCTGAGCTGATTGGAGGGAAAAGGAGAGCACTGTATGAGCTGCAGGTCTCATTACCTCCCCTCATAGCCCAAAGTAGGGGGAGATGGCAGAGTGAGGGTTGCAGGCAGGGCTGGGGATGTGCCATGGGGTTCCCCTGGCTTCTCTCCCCTGAGGCTGAACCTTCTGGGAGAACATTTGAAAGCCTCAGAGACCAGCTATGGTGTCAAAAATTAATGGTCTCAGTTTCCCTTCCTATCCCTAACCCTTGCATGAGTGCGAGTACTCACCGCCTGCCAACTATGTGACCTTGGGGAGACCCCTCTGAAAGACTCCACACCATTCATGTTAGTCCCCCTTCCCCACCTCCCCACACCATCCACACACCATCCACACACCATGTGCATCAAACCCCACAGACTTCAGTCCTTTGCCGAGGAAAGAAACCATGCTCTTCATGAGCCACCATGCTGATGTGGGAAATCCCCTGAAGATCAGAACCACAGCTCCTTCTCAGCAACTCCTTCTGGCCTCAAGAGTGGGAGGTCTCATGCTCCCAGACAAAACGGAATTGCCTGTGACTCATACCCAGCCCTGCCTATTGAGAAATCTACTTCCGGGGTTAGGGGTGTGAGGTGGTTTGAACTGGAGCCAGGGAGGGGTGTGTGTGTGTGTGTGTGCGCGCGCTCGCGTGTGTGTGTGTGTGTGTGTGTGTTCCTCAGCTTCCTGGTTACTGAGCCTTCTCGAGACCAGAGCTCCCTGGCTTTTCTGAGAACCAGCTCCCAAATCATCTAGATCATCTATCCCCCTTACTAGGTAGTCTAGTGTGGCCCAAAGCCTGTTGTTAGGACTTTTTTTTTTTTAATGAGAAGAAAAAAAAGAACTAAGTGAAAACAGAAAAAAAGAAAAAATTCAGCCACATGAAGCTGAATTATTACAGCTGCCCCATGTGAGTGAGGAAAGAGAAGGGTGTTTCCTAAGACACGTTAGATGAGGTACTCGGCGGCTTGGTCCCATCCTCCGCTCCCCCGAGTCTGCAGCTCTCTCATCATCTCTGGCTGCTAAAGCTTTGAGAGGGAACCAGGGTGCCTTCTGCAGAGCCTGTGCCACTTGCTGCCAAGTGTGGCTGTCTCTGGAGAGTTCTCACGAGTGCCACGCTGGATCCCAGGGCACAGAACTGAAGCTGTTTCAGTTTTTGGTTTGCATGTTGTTACTGTCACAAAAGGGAAATATCAACTTGAATGTTAACAAAATGGAGAGCTGAGGCCCACCCTGTGATTTTTGCCATTTTTCCATTTGGGTAGAACAAGAGCAAAGAACAAAGGCACTTTCTAATGGCATAACCTAACTTTTAGGCAACAGCATCATTATTTGTTTAAAGCAAGAAAAGAAGAGGAAATAATATTTGTTGAAACCTATTATGTGTCAGACATCTTACTGAACTGCCTTAGTCAATCTTTCTCCCGAGTCCAATGATATAGGTACTGTACCCCATCTCATGATGGGGAAATGCAGGCTAAGAAAGGTGCGGTGACTTGGCTAAGGTGACACTTGTAGAAATAAATGCAAGAAAAAGGATTCAAAATCAGGTTTGTTGTCAAGTTTCCTGTGTTTTCCAAGTTCTCACACTTTCCCCAACTTCCCTGCCTTCACCTCGGTCCTCTCCTCTGCTTACTCTGTCCTCTGGGACATTGCTCTATTTAATTTACTTTACAGTACCTCTAGCTCACCTACTTTATTTATTTCCACAGTCTATGACTCCCTCCCCACCCCCACCACCCCTGCAACAGACACTAGAATGTAGGGCTGGTGAGAGCATAGGACTCATCTTTCTTGTTCTTCTCTATAGCCAAAGAGTCTGGAGAAATGGCTGGTACATTGAAGACATTCAGAAACATTTGTTGGATGGATAGATGGGTGGATAGATGGGTGGGTAGATGGATGGATAAAAGAGTGGGTGGGTAGATGAATGAGTTGGTGGATAGGTGGACAGGTGGGTGAGTAGATGGAAAAGTAGACAATTGAATGAACAGGTGGGTAGGTAGGTGGGTGAATGGATGGGTAGATGGACAGGTGGGTAGGTAGATGGATGGATGGGTAGATGGATGGATCGGTGGTTGGGTGGATAGATGCATTAATGAGTAGATAGATGAATGAATGGAAAGGTGGGTGTGTAGGTGGATGTGTAGATGGATGAATGGACAGGTGGGTAAGTGGATGGATGAATGGGTAGATAGATGGATGGATGGGTGGGTGGGAGGATAGAGGGATTAATGAGTAGATAGATGAATGAATGGAAAGGTGGGTGTGTAGATGGATGAGTTGGTGAATGTATCTATGCATGAGCTGATGGTGTCAACTATGTACCAGATCCCAGTGGGGATGCAGAGATGAATAAAATGATGTATCTTTGATCCAAGTGTTTGCTTTGAAATGAGGGAGACCTTCTCAGTAGTCAAGTAGATGCATCAAACCATATTAGCTGTTCTGAGAGAAGATCAGATCTCAAAAGCACGTTTGGGATAGAGAGGAGGAAAGGATCCATTTTTGCTAGTGCAGGGTGATCAGAAAATGCTCTGAATGGAAGATAACACTGCATCTGACCCATGAAGGATAAGTGTTTATTATTCAGGTAATCGGTGAATTTAAAAACTTCCCCAAAGCCCAGGAAAAGGCAAAGAGGCTGAACAAAATCTTAGAGGCTAAAAACCGCAAGCTGTTTGGTGTGATGAGACAAGGGATGTGAAAGATCTTGCTTGCTACTACGTATTTAGTGTTCAGCATCCAATTACCCTACTATTGGCACTTGGTAATAGTACTCAAGAATAGGTCCTCAGTAATTACTCCTTGAAGAAAGGAACAAAATGAGAGCACAGGGAAAAGTAAAGCTGGCACGATTGTCCCATGTTTGGTGCTGCTGAGCTAAGGAATGTAGACACTAGTCAGAGGACAATGGACAGTCACAGAAGGGTTGATGAGATGTCTGTTTCTAATTGTCACCCTGCTAAGCACAGAAACTGGGTTGGGGAAAGTCCAGGGAGAGGCAGGAATAGACAGAGTGGACTATGGTGATGATCTGATGATGGGTGGGTGGGAGGATAGAAGGATTAATGAGTAGATAGATGAATGAATGGAAAGGTGGGTGTGATATTTATTAGGGTGAACAGAGCAAGAGGAACCAGCAAAGGAGGCTGACAAGGACTAGCCAAACAGGCCCTGGAAGCCAGGAAGATGTTGAAGACCTGAGCTATATCAGGATAGTGCAAGCAAAGAGGTAAAGAGGGATTCTAGAGATTTGAGGAAGGTAGAACCAGATGAGTAGATGGTTGAATGGACAGGTGGGTTGGTAAATGGTGGTTCCGTGTGGATGAAGTAGGGAAGAGGGAGGAAATAGAAAAAGAAGTTTCCACACCTCCTGCTGGAATGACTAGATGCTAGCCATTGGAATACAAAATGTATTGGCGGTGGGGGGTTCATCATGAAACTAATGAAGGTTATGTGTGAGAATCCCTCCCTTTCATGTCCACTATCAAGTTCCAAACATACTCTTGTATTAACTTTTTTCTTTTTATTTATTTTTTCCTAAAGAGCCCCTTCCTGCCCAATTATAGAAGCCTCAGCCTCCACCAAGCCTGAATCTTCCCATGGAAATACAAGAAGGGTTTGAATGAAAGGATTGTGAATTCCATTTGGGGCATGGTGAGTTAGGGGGCGATGAAAAACCTTGAGGTGGAGATGTTCTGCAAGAAGCACATTTCAGGACAGGGTTTGAATCCTGGCTTCAAGATGTGTGGACTTGGGCCAGTTGTTTGAGCACTCTGGGCTCAGTCAAATGGGATGCTAATGATAGTCCACCCTGATAGGGTTGTAAAGATAAGATGAGGCAAGGTAGGTCAAGTGCTTACAACAGTGCCCAGCACACAGCAAGTCTTGAAAACAAATTGTGTGCGGGCTTCTGGTATTCTGTGGGGCAGCGTATAACTTAGAGTCACTGGAGTGAAGGTGGCCTTACAAGGAGTTTGGATTGTGTGGAAAGAGTGTGTTAGGGCTTGATATGAGGATGGCCAAGGACAGAGCTGTGATATTTATCAGGGTGAACAGAGCAAGAGGAACCAGCAAACGAGGCTGACAAGGACTAGCCAAACAGGTCCTGGAAGCCAGGAGAGGGGAGAATGTCAAGTAGACACTCAGTCATGGGTGTCACCTGCTGTTGAAAGTCTAGCAAGAAGGTGACCACAAGAGGCTGCTGGCATGGGTTTTGGGGACATCTCAGTGACCTTGTCAGAGGTTTCTCGATGGAGAGTTGGGTACTGAGGAATGAAAGTCCCATGCAGGTGACATGTGTGGACAGTCTTCTGCAGAACCTTGACCTTGGGAAAAGACAGGAAGCAAGAGGCGGAGGAGAACAGAGGCAGAGAGAAGGGGTTTGGGTGGTTGATTTGTTTTGCTTTGGGAGGACATGATACACTGTTTAAAGATAAGATTCACAGGCTTTGGGGGCTGTGAAGTAGAGTTGGTGCATAAAGTTTAACAATTTGAGGAAGAAATAAAATAATTGATTTTAAAAAATGTAAATGCCTTGACAGAATTAGAAAGGGGAGGATCGAGTGACACAATAAGGGGTCAACCCTGAACTGCTCTCTGAGTCTGGAAGGAAGGGGGCGAGGGTGGGAAGGTTATAAATAAGCTTCTAGGTAGGAGGACAGGAAATGGGGCAGTTATGCCTGATAGCCTCAGCTTTGTTGCTATGAAGTAGGAGGATAGATCAACTGCAGAAACACAAATACGCAGTCTCTCCCACACCGTGGGCACTTAGAAATTATGACTAAGAAACTTAAAATCTCAAGGGGGTATTAGGGTTAGAGGAACCCACATTGATGGTACAGTTATTAATATCCTTACAAATTGTTTTGTATCGATTAATATAAAGCAGTGAATGCAGCACACCAAGTAAAAACAACCTCAGAGGCAATTTGCACATCTTTATTAGCGATCTCCAGTTCATTTTCATTTGCAATCCTTTGTTTGCTTGTAGGTGCTTGAAGCATTTCAGGATCTTCCTACACTACAATTTCAACTTACAAATAAATGCTAGCAAATTAATAAAGTTATGAATCATTGTAAACTTACAATGAAGTTGAAAGAATCTTACAATTAACACCAATATACCCACCACCTTGGTTTAGCCATTAACGTTTTAATAAGCTTGTTTATTTAAACACACTTTTTAATTGCAAAAAGGAAAATTGCAAAAGTACAGAGTTCCAATACACTTCCCAGCCAGTTTCCCTTGTTATTGAAATCTTATATTACTATGGTACATTTGTAACAACTAATTAACTCATGCTGGTGTATTATTGACTAAAATCCATACTTTTCTTGGATTTCCTTAGCTTTTGCTGATTTCCTTTTTCTGTTCCAGCATCCCGTCAGAGATAACCACATTACTGTTAGTCATGATGTCTCTTTATGCTCTTTTGGCTATGACAGTTTCTCAGACTTTTCTGTTTTCCATGGCCTTGGCAATCTGAGGTGTACTTATACGGTTTCATAGAGTATCCCTCAATTGGGATTTGTCTGATGATTTTCTGGTGATTACACTGTGGTTATGGGTTTTTAGAAGAAAGACCACAGAGGTAAAGTGCTTTTCTCATCTCATTATGTCAAGGATACATACTGTCCACATGTCATCACTGTTGATGTTGACCTTAATCACCAGGCTGAGGTAGTGCTGGTCAGGTTCTCCATTGTGAAGTTACACTTTTTTCTTCCTTTCCATGTGTACTCTTTGGAAGGAAGTCACTAGATGAATCCCACACTTAAAAGAGTGAGGAATTACATGCCACCTCCTTGAGGGTGTAGATTTGTATTTTTTTTAATCACCTATGTATCCATCAATTAGCTATTCTTTTACCTGTCCATCAATTCATCTTACTTTTATAGACATTTAAAAATAAGTTTGCAGATTATATTATTTTGTGGCAGGCAACATATATGCTAAGACACTTTGCTTCTGTGCCTCGTCTGGTCTTCAATCCAAATTTCAATTCTTTTTAGATTGTATACAATTTCTGGGTTCTGCTTCCTGGGCCCCCACTGGAGTGTCAAAATCACACGACGAAAGTCCTAGATCATGAAAACATACTAAGCCTGGGGTATTTATTCTATCATTTGGAAATTTAGTAGACATTTCTCAAGGTCTCTTTCCAATCCCCAAGGTTAATGGTCTCAGCTTTGCCAGGTGACATCTTGTTCAACACACTGGACAGTGCTCCACACACTTGCTGCCTGAAGGACACCCTCTCTCTCCCGTTCTTCCACGTCTTCCAGGGCTTTAATGCAATAATTAAAAAGAAATAAACCTCCACTCCTCCTCTTGTTCTGCTGACCTTTCATTTCCATTCTCAGTTCCTAGTTTCCTGTTTTGCTAATTACCCCCATCAAGAGAGACACTCTGTTCACACCCTGAAACTGAAATTCTTTAATTTCCAATACATTTGAATATACTACACTTACTAGTATTTCAATATAAAGTAAAATCAGGGTTGTAGACACACCATTGCTGCATTTAATACAATATATATACAAATAGATACAGTGTTATACATTTTTCAAATATGCCAAATCAGATATTTTGTGCCAATGTGCAAATAGCTCCATGGAAATAGCCCAGTGAATAAAATAATTGAGGGCTGTTCAATGTGATATGAGTCTGGTAAATTCTCGCCTAAGTGGAAACCACTTTAGAAATTTTCTGTCTTCCGGTCATCAATACATTTCTTTGCTGATGCTTCTCACACTTAATATTTTTCATGTATTTTGTCTTTCCTTATATCTTCCTCCCCCATCATATTGCCTTCTCCATAAGCATTGGTTATATGCTGGTCAGAACAACCCATAATGACTGGCTGGTTGGGTGGATGCCTAGGTGGACGGGTAAATGTAAGCTGTAGATGTTTTGTAAGGATCATCTAGCCTCTTGCTTGTACTATGTAGTTGTCTGTCCTCAATTCAGAGGCACTGGTGGTGATGGCTGACCACCATCCCTATGGTATCATTTCCAGGATTTTAAAAATGTTGTTTTCTGAATTAACGTACAGTAACATGGGCTTTTTTGTGTGCACAGGCCTATGAATTTTAATGTCTAGATTTGTGTAACTACCACCACAATTGCAATACAGAACAGGTTCTGTTACCCCAAAAATCTCCCTTGTGCTAACCCTTGGCAGCCGTACTCTCCCCCAGCCCTAGCCCTTGGCAATCACTGGTCTGCTCTCCATCACTATAGTTTTGTCTTTTTGGAGAACATCTTACAAATGTACCACTTTGAAACTGGCTGTCTTCACCCAGCATAACACCTTTGAGATGCACCCTAGTTGTTGAGTGTATCAACAGTTCACTCTTTCATTGCAGAGTAGCATTCCATGGCAAAGATGTGCAGCTGTTTATCTATCCATTCACCAACAGAAAGACATTTAGATTATTTACAGTTTTTGGTCATTGTGAATGGAACTGCTATAAACATTCACACACTGGTTTTTGTGTGGATATAAGCTTTCATTTCTCAAGGATAACTACCTAAAATGAGAATACAGGTTCACATGGTAAGTAAATGCTTAACTTTATGAGAAACTACAAAGCTGTTTTCCAGAGTGGTTGCACATTCTCACCAGCAATATGTAAGAGTTCCAGTTGCTTCCAATGCTCACTAGCACACCGTTTAGTCAGTATTTTTAATGTACTTGGTGTATGTAGTAGAATCTCGTCATGGTTTTAATTTCCACTTCCCTAAAGGCTAGTAATATTAAACATCTCTTCATGTGCTTATGTGATGTCTGTAGATTCTCTTTGATGAAGTGTTTGGTCAAGTCTTATCCATTTTTAACTTGGGTCTTTGTTTTCTCCTTGTGGCATTTTGAGGTTGTTAATATATCCCAGGTATGAATCTGGGCCATTATCTTGAAACACACAATCCTGAATGCCATAATCCCAGATGTTGAAATCTCCAAAGATAAGAATCCTTAAAGTCTAAAATCCTGAAATTAACAATCCTAAGAGATGTAAATCCTGAAAATATAATCCCGGGGAAAATAATTTTTAAAAATTCGGAGATTATTTACATTTGAAAATATGTTTCTCTATTTAAAAAACATGTAAGACATGACAGAGCACTTCACAGGCCACTTTTCACAAGAAAATAGGCAATAATAACACGCATATTTTTGTAAACATAAACATTCAGGTGTACTAATAACAAGCACGTGGGTATAACAGCTCTGAGCAGATAAACCATATTCATAAATAAATAGGCCAAAAAGTGAAATGCATATACACACATCACTAGTGTTGGTGTTATGTGCACTTTGCTTCATAAATGCAGTCATCTGAAATACCTAAGTCTTAATGGGATGGATCAAAAACCACAATGGATTAACCATGGCAAATGTAGTTGCCCAAAGAGCTGAAATCTGGAGACATTTTATCTTTCACAAATGCAAATGTACAAAAGGATAGCTCTTCCTTTGTTGAGGAAGTTTTGATTTTTTACGTACTCACTGCTTACACACGAAGTCAAAATTGTAATAAGGCACTTATAGGAAGTCATATTTACAAAACAGTGCACACAGTGAATTAGGATTTTCTAAAAATCTATACGTAATTTATGCCTCCAGCATTGAAAATAATGCAATGATAAAATGCATAGCGTAGGGAACTATGTATTTCACACATGGCGCTCTGTGTGAGGGAGCAGAAACCATACACGATTGAATAATTTGGCAGGGGAGTTTTCTTGTATTCTTGGCCTGCATTTTCAGTTGTATAATCTTCTAAACACTTGCTGCACTTGTATTTGGAGAGTGGCCATGGTCTGCAAATTTTCTAAGTATATGATGTCCATTTAAAAGTCTAGTTATTGCTTGGCTGCTGCAATTAAACAATTTTCTGCTTTTGCAACACTAATAATAATTAGCTTTTAAACTTTTATCTTTCACCATTAAGTAACCTCATATACTCGTATACTTATCACTTCCTTTTTGTGAGAAATAATTTCACAGAACTCTTTTGTTGTGTTTTAAGGAATACAGTAAGAAGGAACGATATTTGCCTTCCCCAACACTAAATTCATATTCGTCAGGGTTTTTCAGAAAGGCGGAACCAAAAAGACATAGGTATGCAAGAGGAGATTTATTAGGGGAACTGGCTCACATGATTATGGTGGCTGAGAAGTCCTATGACAGGATGTCTGCCAGCTGAGCTCTGGGATGCCTGTCGCAAGGCTCAGTCCAAGTCTGAAGGCCTCAACACCGGGGAGACAGATGATGTAACTCTTGGTCAGAGACCCAAAGCCTCAGGACCCAGGTGGCTGCTGAGGTCAGTCCTGGAGTTCTGATGTCCAACGCAGTAGAAAAAAAATCTGTCCCAGCTCTCAGAGAGAGACCAATTCGCCTTCTGCATATGTTCTCTTCAGGTTTCTGGCCTGTGGGATGGTGCCCACCAACTCTGAGGGCAGATTCTTCCCATCTAGTTCACTCAGATTCACACACTGCAGATCTCTGGAAACATCCCGACAGACACACTTAAAATAATGCCTTCCCAGGTTTCAAAATATTCCTTAATCCAGTCAAACTGACACTTCAAATTAAGTCCACAAGTTCACCCCTTGTTAACTTGGCACCCCTATGCATCTCCTTAAGCCATACTTAATTTCCAAATAAAGATAAAAATAAGGAAATAGTTCTGCCTAACACAACTCAACTAACATTAGGTGGCATACAACTGAACATGCACCAACTTTGTCCCCAGAATTTGGATTTCAGGCTTGCAACATTTTGAATTTTAATCCTTTGGAATTATGATTATTGGGATTTTAGACATTAAGGATTTTTGAATTTAGGGATTTTGATCCTTTGAGATTTCAACATTTGGGATATGGCATTCAGAATAGTATCTTTTAGGATTATAATCAATATTGCTTGGGTATATTGTCAGATTTGTGATTTGAAAATACTTTCTCTCAATCTATAGCTTGTATCTTTGTTCTTTTACAAATGTTTTCATAGGGCAGATTTTTTTTAAAAATTTGGTGAATTTACCTTTTTTTTTTCTTTTATGGATAGTGCATTTGGTATCATGTCTAAGAATTTCTTGCCTCAAATCTTTTTCTTAGGTTTTCTTCTAAAAGTTTTATAGTTCTACTTTTATGCTTAGGTCAATGAGCCAAACATTTGAACCAATTGTTTGACCACATTTTTGACCAACTACCCTTCTTCAATGATTTGCCCTTACACATTCATTAAATATCAATGGACCATATTTATGTGGATCTATTTCTAGACCCATTACTTTGTTACACTAATCTATGTGTCTGATTTTTCACCAACATCACATTGTCTTCATTACTATAGCTTTGCAATAAACATTAAAATCAGGTAGTATAACTTTTTTCAAGTTTACCTTTTTTTCCCCCTAAAATTGTTTTGGCTACTCTAAGTTCTTTGCAAAAACACACCTTGAGAATCAGCTTATCTATACAGTATGTCTCTCAATTTACTTAGGTCTTCCTTGGGATCGTTCATCAGCGTTTTGTAGTTTTCAGCATATAGATCCGTATTTCAGCATATAAATCTAACACGTTTTGTTAGATTTTTCCCTAAGCATTTCATTGCTTGGGAGCTTTTTTAAATGGTATTTTTATTTTTAATACCAGTTTACAATTGTTCATGTCTAAGTTGAAATACAGTTTATTTTTGTATGTTGACCTTGTATCCACTGATGTTGCCGTATTCGTTTATTTTCTCTAGGACTTTCCAAAAGATGAATTCCTTGGGATTCTCTATGTAGCAATTACATTGTCCATGAATAGGAACACTTTTATTTCTTCCTTTTAAATCTGGATGTCTATTCTTTTTCTTACCTTATTGCACTGGCTATGACTTCCCAGTATGATGCTGAATAGGAATGATAAAGCCAGGCATCTTTCCCTTAGTCCCAGTCTTTGGGGGAAAGCATTTACTCTTTTATCATTAAGTGTGAAGTGTCAGCTATGCAATTTTTGTCTGGTTCCTCTTAATTAAGGTCAAGAAGGTTACCCTGTATTCCTAAGGTGGCTAAGTCTAAGGCAAGGAATTTCCTTTAACCAAGTGACATTGACATTTCACATCCTGCTCAGATTCCACCGGTGAACACTTGGACTGATTACTCGTCCTCCACATCACTGTGCTTTAAATCCTTGAGGTCAGAAACTGTGTCCTGTTCGACTTTGGATAATCATCACAAAGCTCTTCCTACCCTCACATAAGACTGGACACACCATCACTTACTGTTCAGGAGCATACTCAGGAAGAAGTGGAGAATGAATCAATTTTTATAATTAAACAAAGCGAGTTCCCCTACTCAGTTTTAAGGATAGTAATGTGCTCCAATCTGTCCCCAGGACACAAATGTTTTAGTCATACCCTACTCCTCAACATCTTCTAATCCCACAAGACAGAGTAGAATTTAGGTCTGTTCTCTACAACAGTTTTCAGAGTTCCCCTATCAGTGATACGTTCAGGGCCCCCCTAACATGTGTAAGTGTCTTGAAGGGAAGACCAGTAAAGTTGGCCCTTTTTCAATAAAGCTAGGGAATGGGAGCAGCTGCATGAAAGCTGTCCTTTGCTAGCTGTGTCCAATAGCCAGAAGTCCCTATAGTGGGTTAAATGGTGTCCACCAAAAATGCATGTCCCCCCAGAATCTGTGAATGTAACCTTACTCAGAAATGGGGTCTTTGCAGATATAATCAAGTTAAGTTGAAGTTATATTGGATTAGGTTGAGCCCTAACTCCAATGGCTGGTATGCCTATAAGGACAAGGTGATTTAAAGATACAGAGTCACAGAGACATGCAGGGAAGGAGGTCATCTGAAGACAGAGTAAGAGACTGGAGTCGTCCACCTGCCAGCCAAGGAATGTCTGGGACTGAAGGTAATCCTTAGGAGCTAGGAATAGGCAAGGGAGGGCTCTTCCGTAGAGCCTGCAGAGAAAGTGTGATCTGCCATGATCAACACCTTGATTTCAGCCTTCTAGTCTCCAAAAATGTGATTTGCTAAGCTACAACTTAAATTTGTGACAATTTGGTATGGCAGCTTACGACGTGACTACAATCCCCAACATATATCACAATCACAGGTGTCAGGATCTGGAGTTATCTTCAGAAGAGACACCCACTCCCCCTGTTATTCAGGGGAAATTGTTAACAAATCTACTAACTCAGGCCTTTTCCCAGAAAACTGTTTCAAAACCTTCCCTCTTGGTGGAGGAAATTCCCAATCAAAATAGCTACAGCCCTTAGGGCCAAGGTGTCTTCCTGTCCCCTCTTGAGGCTAAGGCTGCAGAGAACTGGAAGCCTAGTGGACCAGAGCCACAGGGCCACAAGCCTCCATTTTAGTTGTGATTGGGGAGTGCAGCGGGAGCAAGAAACAGAAGGTTACTGCAGGACTGCAGAAGTTGCCACCTCTCAGAGAAGGGCAGATTCAAGTGGGTGGAGTGCTGACAATGCTTCAGAGTTGCCCCTGAGGGTCCAACCTGAGACACAGTGCTGGGTGCCACCCTCTGATTCAAAGGACAGGACTGTGACCCTTCTCAGTCGTGTTTTGGGAAACTGTTAGAGCCCTGAGTGACCGTGGTTTGAGTTCTCAGACCCAGCCACTTCCTAGCTGACCCAGAGGCTTTGGGATGGGGCTAGCTCTAGAGCCCACCACCTCACATGCAGAACCACAGACCTTCTTGCTACCCCAGTAATTCCTATGCAAAGCGGGACAGCTTTTTTCCTCAAACCTTCAAATTACACAAACACACACAAT
Organism: Sapajus apella; assembly: GCF_009761245.1. NCBI lineage: Eukaryota > Metazoa > Chordata > Mammalia > Primates > Cebidae > Sapajus > Sapajus apella. Next base: position 205,850 of record NW_022437019.1, read on the forward strand.
TCTTGTTATGGGCCCTTGCTCATTCAATCAAAGCAAAGGCCTACTTCTACTTTATTACCCAAGAAGGGACAGTCTTGCCATTCCTAGGTGAATGCAGAAAGACGGGGGCGAGGGGGTGGGAGAGAGGACACAGACTCATTGGTATCTGGCAGAGCCTCTCTTGTAGGGAGCCTCCCAGGTGATGGGGCTGTGTGGACTTGGAGCCACATTTGACTCCCCTGATGGGCTTTGGAGCTCAGATTTCATTTCATTCCATGCTAGACCAGCAGTGTGAGGCTCCAGGCTTAATGCTAGCCTTAGCAGCGTATGCCTCAGCTTATGGGAACTCTTTGTGATCTGGCACTGGCTTTCGTTGGCAACCTCAGCTCATGATCCCACATACCCCCCAGCCTCATGGATGCCTGAGCTTTCCTAGAAGCCTGCACTTTCTCTCCAGCTCTGGACTTCTGATCGGGCTCTATGTTTTAGTTTGCATTATTTGGTTGCCACATTTTGAGCCCTTCTCTATGCCAATCTGCTTTGCTGAGCACTGTCTTATTCTTGATTGTTATTATTAAATATTTCAGGCCGGCGCGGTGGCTCATGCCTGCAATTCCAGTACTTTGGGAGGCCAAGGAGGATGGATCATGAGGTTAAGAGATTGAGAATATCCTGAGCAACATGGTAAAACCCCGTCTCTATTAAAAATACAAAATTAGCTGCATGGTGGCACACGCCTATAGTCCCAGCTACTCAGGAGGCGGAGACAGGGGAATCACTTGAACTGGAGAGGCAGAGGTTGCAGTGAGCCGAGATCGCACCACTGCACTCCAGCCTGGGCGGTAGAGTGAGACTCTTCTAAAAAAAAAAAAATTCAAACATAATAAAGGTGGTAAATCCCAATGTACAACTTATTCTGATTAAACAAAGGTGACATTTGCCCTTTGCTTCAGATCTCTTTTTTTCTTTTTCTTTTAACTAGAATAACCAGCATATTCAGATCTCTTTTGTTTTAAGAAATGAAATTTACAGATACATCAGAGTCCTCCCCTCCCCAGTTCCATTTCTCTCCTTTCCCTTCTGGAAAAAAATGCTTGCCAAAAATTGGAAGGCAGCCCTCTTCCTGTGCTTTTATACATTTACTGCAAGTGTAACTATTCATGTCTGCTGAAGCTCTTTCTCTTTTTTATTGTGAAAAGGTGATAACATATAATCTACCCTCTTAACAGATTTTCGATTGTACAGGACAGTATTGTTGACCGTAGGCACTTTGTTGTCTAGCAGATCTCTAGAACTTTTTCATCTCGTGTGACTAAAACTCGGTACCCACTGAACAGCAACCCCCTTACTCCCTCCCCCAGCCCCCGGCAACCACCATTCTACTTTCTGCTTCTACGAGCTTGACTACTCTAAGTACCTCTTATACATGAAATCGTGTATTTGTCCTTCTGTGACTGGCTTATTTCCTTAGCACAATATTCAAGGTCACCCATGTTGTAACCCATGACTGAATTTCCTGCTTTTTTAAGGCTGAATAATCTACACTCCTATGTTCACTGCAGCATTATTCCCAATAGGCAAGAGGTGGAAACAACCTAAATGTCTACTGATGGATGAATAGACAAAGAAATCTTGGTATATACATTTAACAGGATGTTATTAAGCTCTTTCCATTGTAATAGGTTAACTAATTTAATCTATGAAGATGTAATTATGCCCACTTTACAGATAAAGAGACAAAAGCATGGTTAAATTAAGTAATGTCCAAAGAACAAATAGCTAGTAAATGGGGAAGGCTTGCCAATTCCTGCTTGTCTTAAACAAGGCCTCCTTAAGCCCCGCACGCCCCACCATGACTTCTGCCTTTCCATTTACCCTGAACACACAGTAAGGTCAGCATTATCCTCTGCTCTTTTGGCTCATATGCTAACCAGTACCATTGCACTCACAGCAGCGAACTAAATGGGGCAGATTACCCAGCTCTCTTGCTTTGGAGGACAGACACTGGGTACTTCTCCACCCTGGAGTGCCAGTCCAGAGCAGCGTCTAGCACCCGGTAGGTGCGCAATAAGGAGTTTTCAATGAATGTTGGAAGCGAACAGTGAACAGACAGAAGGTGACTCTGATCCAAACCTCTCCAACTCCTCGAGGGCATGCTTTCCCTGGAAACACACCCTTGCCTGCGCCCTTGGGTTAACATTCACCATAACTCTTGATTTTACATTTCATGAGCTTCCCAGGACTTCCCTCTCCATAATCAGAAAAAATTCAACTTGCCCCCATCACTTTCCCGTTAGACACTGGGCAAAGAGCCTATCTTTCTCGCCCAGGCTTGGTTTCGCTCATTCTCACAGATAAAGAATGGGCAACCAATAGCAAGTGGAAGCCTAAAGATCATTCATCTCAACCAAAGAGATGGTACCAAGAAGATGCGTCCTTTGCGTTGACGCATCTGGGACCAGAATCTGCCAAGCCTTTCTTCAGAGGTTCTTTCTACTCTGAGGGAGACTCTCCCATTTCAAACCTCCATTCATCCATCCTGGTTTTGGCCAAACTAAGGTGAACCACGGTTACTTTTGTTTATTTAGTATATTATTTTAATTCAATTTCTTTTTTCAACTTCAATAAAAACTTTTCTTCTTTCTGAGCAATAAGTCATATGAAATCCTACATAAGGTGAGTTTATTGTATTTTTTTAACACATAACAATCAATATATGTGTGTATGTGTGTGTGCATGTTATGCAAACTTATATTTGCAAAACATCTACATTTATCTGTGTTTTAACTCATATCACTTCGTGTGCCCACGCCGATGGAACTGTACTCAGGAGCAAGCTGCCATTCTTTGTTGACCTGGATTCGGCCATGCTGAATGCACAACTCAGGAAATAAACTGGTGTGCAGGCCTCAGTGAGAAAAATAAACCAAAGAGGACAAATCATCCCTTTTTTGAATATCAGGGTTACAGTTCTGGCCAGCTCAGCCTTGACCAAGTATTCCTGGATATCTGAGTTCTCCAGAAGAGGCATTTCTTGCTCAAAAGCTCTAACTGCAAGCTTAACTTCTTTATCTGCAAACTGGGGTCAATAATTCCTGGAGATCAGACTAGGTCCTTAGTTACAAACAGCAGAAACGGACTCTCCCTTAAATAACAAATGGGGCCCAGCACATTGGCTCACCCCTGTAATTCTAGCACTTTGGGAGGCTGAGGTGGGCGGATCACTTGAGACCAGCAGTTCAAGACCAGCCTGGCCAACATGGCAAAACTACATTTGTACTAAAAAAAAAAACAAAAACAAACAAACAAAAAAAAACTGGGTGCAGTGGTGTGTGTCCATAGTCCCAGCTACTTAGGAGGCTGAGGCAGGAGAATTGCTTGAATCCGGAAGGCGTCTGCAGTGAGCCGAGGTGGCACCACTGCACTCTAGCCTGGGTGACAGAGTAAGACTCTATCTCAGAAAAAACAAAATACAAAAAATGGAATGTATTGAACACCTTTGAGGGCCAGGACTCAGAATTGCTAAGAATATGAACAGTCTTGGAAAGCAAAAGATGGTCAGCAGCCATGGGATCTCAGAGGACCAGGCTGCAGAAATCACACCGCAGGTCCCCACTGCAGGAACCAGGGGATTAGACAGGTGCTGGCTGCCGAGGCCCCAGCGGAGCCCACACTTTCACATGCTCAAGGCTCAGTGTCCTGGGACTGAGTGTCTGACGGATCAGATTGACAGAGGAAAAGGACTGGGGAAATGAACTCATTTGGGGTCCACAGGCAATACCCACTTGCTGCTGTCATAAGAGGAAGGAGGAGATGATGCCTGATCACCAAAAGTAGCAGCTGACCCCTATGCTGACCTTTCCAAGTTGCTCTGAGAATGAGAACTTTTATACAAAGTGTCTGATAAAGTACATTTGTACAATTACTGTACCCAAAGAATTAATTTCATGAACTGGGAAGGTACACAGAAGCCTTAAAGAAGAGGGAGAAATAGGTGCTCTAATGTAAGCATACAAAGAATAGCAGTTATCTTCCTGGGAGGACTCCAAAGAGTCAGCAGAGAACTCTATTTTAAAAGCTTCCAGACCAAACAGCCAGTCATGAACAGGTGGCTTCTGCAGACAAAGTCAGCCCTGTGGCCTGTTGTTAGAGGCAGCTCTTTTATTGCCAAAGGACATTTAAATGGAAAACAGCACATCTACCAGAATAAATGCCTCCTCAGGGAAGGAAGTGGAATTCTGGGCTATGCTGCCCCGACAACACCATGAACTAAAAATCAGTCTTCATGGCACCCCTTAGGGGCCGATCAAGGGTAGAAAGAAAAATGTAAGGTCACAGCAGAAGGTTTGCAACTGAGAGTTAATCTTATTAAAAGACCCAAGAGCACGTTCTCTTCTGGATGTAGTAGAAATGATGCTTTAATATTTTTAATGGCATGAAACAAAAATGTCATCCTTCTTCCTAGAAATTTCCAAATGTCCCATTAATATCCCATTTATGGTTACCTTCTGGCATACCCAATACCAGTTTGCAGTTTTAGGCCCAGCCTGCTTAAGAATTACCTGGGGAGTCTGTTCATGGTACAGACACCTGGGATCTCCAGGGTAGTGTAGAAATCTGAGCCAGGGGGACTCAGTGAAGCCCAAGGATTTGTGTTTCCTGAAGCTCATCAGCCAGGGAGCCTCTGCCCTGGTGGCTAAGCCCGGATTTACCTTTCCCTTGCTATGGAGAAGACTTGGTAGGACAAGCTCTCTGAAAATAGGCCCTACTAAACCGAGTACAATTTCACAGGGAATGTTAAGAAACACTGAATTATGAAACATAGAATATAGTAAACATTTAAGGAAATTAACTCATATGGGCATCTCTTCCCCTGAGCATAGTTGTTACACTGGCTAGAAAATCATTGTTAGCAGTTTAACAGATCTCTTAAGGGCCCCAGCTAAACAAACGTTTTGTTATATTGGCTCAAATTACTGTGCCTACTTAGTAACAATTCTGGCTAATGTGTCCCACTGGGTACCTGCTCTAGGCTATGGGTTTTGACACCTGATTCGAATTAACTTCCAATAAACCTCATCAGGATGGGACAGTATGATTCCATTTCACAGCTGAGAAAACTGAGGTTCAGCAAGACCTTGTCCAAGTCAAAGTCAGTATTCAAACCAAGGTCTGTGTGATCCCGGAGTCGGTCAATCTCTGTGCTGTGTTTAATAGGATCAGCATGGGATTTCTTCAATCATTTATTGTTCTGTCCTACTGATACTCACACAGGCCATCCCCGGTGTGGTATGAGCAAGATTTATTGAGGTTTCTCTGGGGCTTTTCTCAGGTGGGTAATGGAGCCAATTGCACAGCCCGACATCCATCATTTCACGGAAAACAGGTTAAGAGGATACCAAGGCAGCTGGACATGAGGAAATGTCACAAAATGACAACACATACCCTCATGGCCAGCTGGCAGGAGCCAAAATGAAAACTGTGTAGAGAACAGCGGAGTGAGACGTAGCAAAATTACAGAAGTTCATATCCTTGAGATAGCAAACTGACATCTGGCAATTTATCCTAAAGAAGTAATCATGGCTGTGTGCAGTGGGTCAGCTAAAAGAATGCTGATTTCTGGGTGATAATAATGAAATTTGGAACCAACCTAAACCATAGGGAATTACCGAAATAATTCTAGTACTTGCATATGATAAGCACTCTGCAGCCATTTCCAAAGCTGCTTTGGGATGACTTTCAGCCACATGGAAAGCTGTTTATAATATGTTGCATATATGAAAACGGAATTTAAAAACCACAAAGAGGTATTAAATTAAACAAGCAGGAAGCCTTTGTACTTTGAGTTCCTCCATAACAAACTACATCCTAACTTAGTACATTAACAAAGTGAAATTTAGAATACTTTTTGTAACAAATAGCTGGTTTCAGCCAATCACAAACAACTTAGCTTCAGCCAATCACAGACAGCCAATTCATCACACCAGGCCCAAATAAGGCAGACGGCTAGCTGTAGCCAATCAGGTGATTTCTCTGCTTTGCTTCTATTGTTCAGCCTATAAAAGCTCAGTGCTCATGCCACTGGGCTCCGGGAACCTATTCTGGTTCTGAGTGCTGTGGATTCATGAATCATTCTTTGCTCAAATAAACTCTGTTAAATCTAATTTGGAAATTTAAAGTTTTCCTTTAACAGAGGTTATAGAGAATTCTATGAAGATGGTACTCTCATTTTGACAGCGAGAAATTTTTTTTTATTTAAAAAAAGAAAATACCAACATTTTAGGTGTTTAATTTTCATTATTCTTTTTCTTTCCTGTATTTTATTTATGTTTCTATAATGACTCTGTTTTACTTTTACAGGTAGAAAAAAATCCATAACTTTGTTCAAAGTAAGAAATTATGGGCATAGACAACTTGAAAGGATTTGGGTGGTGCCTCTATATGAAACCCTCTTCCCCCCACCCACCTCTTCTGGCTGTCTCACAGACCTCTGCCTTCTGCTGCAATTCAGAGCCCCAGACAGTGCCAGGGATTCACCACAGGCTAAACAGGGCTGACTCAGAGTCTTCCTGGAAATGCAGAAATCCCCAGGCCATGCATGCCTCAAAGTGATGATGTCATAGGGAGTCTGGTTTCCCTGCTTGTCAGTGAGCAATCCTAGGGTGCTCTCAACATATGAGCTTCTGATTCTCCAACCCTTGCTGCACCTACAGATCCCCAAGGAGAAGTTGAAAGTCACCAAATCTAGAAGGATTCCCACATCCTAGATAGTCAGAAAAGGAAATCAATGTGTTGTGCTTTCCCAGGGTCCTGGCAGGAGGGCTGCAGCAGCCTCATTCATTCATTTGTGCCAGGCACCCTGGAAATCATGGAGATACCATGTTGACCTGCTTTCAAGCAGACCATATTCTAGTGGGACAGCTGAGCAGCCAGATGGCCACGTGTGGATGGTGATATATGATGGGTAAGTGCAGCACACCCTGGAAGCACTTAGGAGAGAAACTTCACCCATATTTGGAGGTTCTGAGAAGTTTTCCAAAGGGCATAATGCTCAGCATTGATAGAGAAGAGAATTAGGGGGAGGGGTTGTTTGCACCATCTCATAGAAAGAACAGGATAATGATAGAAGATGTCTGTTCCCAATCTACCATTTGTGGCTCATGAATAAGGGTGATTCTACAGACACTTACCAGACCAATAGGGTCTGAGGGCCCTGAGTCTGATTGTGGGGCCCCAGAACTCTGATCAGGTGACCAGATAGAAGCTGAGAAGAGCCAGGAAGAATTCAGGAACCCAGGGGAGGGAGGGTAAGCAAACTCAAAGCCAGACATCAGGTCTGACCAAGCCTCCAATCTGAAGGTGGCTGGGCAGAGGGAGAATCTGGGTATGAGGCTGTGGGTAGAGGTGGAGAGGGTGTAGGGAGAGGAAGAACCAGCTACAGAGGGACAGTGGAGAGTTAGAGAGGGGTGTAGCTTGGCAAAGTCCCCAGGAGAAGCTAGAGGTAGTTGCTGCTACTGCTATCTCTGCTGGTATTGTTCTATCATCCTCCTCAGGCTCTGGTGTCAGCAGGAGTAAGCCACAAGCAGGCATAGAGGAAACAAGGGACAAGGATTAAAGAGTGGCTTGATATGAAATGTAAGAGAAGAGATGGTATACATGACTTAATAAAGGAGAGCTGGAGATGAATGAAGATGCCCCTAAGTGGCGTTGGGATTTCTGCATTTCCAGGAGGACTCTGAGACAGCCCTGTGATTCAAGACATCATCTGAACCACTCAGGGATTTTCTCCAGGGTCAGCCGTGTACCTCCCCGCCTCCTGACACTGCCTCAATCCAAGGCTCTTTCCCGACTTGGATCCCACCTCCCAGGGGAGTGTTTCCTTCTGGCTGTATTTGGCACCCATTGGCATGAAGCAGCTGATTGTCACTCAATTCCCAACCAGCCAATGGAGAAGCCCCCTCACTGGGCTCACTCTGGGCTTGTTTCAATTGGACCACAGCAGTTATCCCATCCAACATTACTTGATTTGTGCGTTTATTTCCTGTTCATTGCTTTTTTTCCCATGGTTTGAATAGAGTTAGTTATCTGTAGGAAGGACCGTGCCTGCCTCGTTTGTCACCATAATCCAATGCTTAGAACAGTTGCTGGTATATAGTATGTCTCAATTTAAAAATAAATAAATGAATGAATGAATAAATGATTGTATATGGGGGGAAAAGAAAACAAACTTCAGAATCAGATGCAGACAATCCTGGGATTGAGCCCAACTCCACCCATGGGCAACCTGTAAGCCCAGCATCCTGATTTGTCAAACGTGATATGCGAAATTGTGGGTTTGCAAAGTGCCTTATATCAAATAAGTTTTCCAAAAGGTAGTTATTTTATTTTTATAATTATTGTAAAGAATGAGGAGAATTGTGCTGCCATACCAGAGGCTGGATGGAGTGAGAGCCCACCCTGCTGACCAGGAGCCTGGAGAAGCACACCATCTTCATTGGTCAGGGAGGAGAGGGCAGAAGGAGCATGATGACATGGCTGGCTCTAAGGACCGCCGAGCCACCACACAGAGGACAGGGAAGCCTGAGCTCCCAGGTTGCTCTACTCTAGAGGGCAGATTTAGTGAGGTTTCTCAGAGCATCCCCTGGGCAAGTACCAGAGCAAACTGCACAGCCCCCCATCATTGCTCAGTAGCACCTGTGTTTAGTAGGGAGAAGGCTTAGCTTGGCTTAGCTCCCTCACTCCACTGCCTTCATTACCCTGGCCGTGTGTCGGTGTCCTTGCATCTCACCATGCAGACCACCCTGATGTAGAAGCCAGGTTGGGCATCTTGGCTTCCTGCTCCTTTTCTTTCATACGATGCAGATGACTCTGGATATCGCAGTTGGGTCAGGCCTGCAGAAAAAGAGAACATTCGGTTGAACAGAAGAACATATTCTGGAGAAAATGGGGAAGAGAGTGAAGACACAGCTGGTTCAAGGGAAAGATGCCAACTGAGCAGAGAGAGAAAAATGCTCACTGAGAGCTCCACGAATAAAGAAAACCCTTACATAAAGTGGTGAGAGGCACGGGAGAGAACAGGGCCAGGGATGGGGGTGCTGAGCTTCCAGGACCAGTTCTGTATTAGCTGCTGTGTGACATTGAGCCACTGGCTTCCCATCTCTGGGCTTCAGTTTTCTCAGTTATCATCTGTTCTCCTGCTTTCTCTATGATGTACATTTATTAATTCCTTGAGTCAAGAATATCAAGCACCCAGTGTGTGCCAGGTACTGCTGTCAGTGCTGGTGATTCAGCAATTAACAAAGTGGACAAAAAGTACACCCTTATGTGAGCCCTCATGCCCACAGCAAACACAACCAGTGAAATATGTTGCAGGTTCATTTGCAATAAGGAGAAAACAGAAAGCAGAGAAGGGGTCAGACAGCCTCATCTGAAAGGGTGACCTCTGAGTCAAGACATAAGGAAGCGAGGGCATGAGCCTGGAGGACATCTGGGTAAAACCTGTTCCAGGCAGAGGGGACAGCCAGTGTGAGAACTGCCCCGAATGCAGAGCCTGCCCACTGCCCATTCTTTTGGTGTCTCCAACTGGCCTGCTGGCTACAGCAGCCTCCTATCAGACCTCCCAGCCTCCACCCCCACCTCTGGGGTCTTGTAGCCCCACACGTGGCTGGCCAGGGTGACTGTAAAATATAATACAAACCCCATCACCTCCCCGCTCAAAACTTGCCAGGTGCTCCCACCACATTCAATGAAGTGCAAGTCCTCATGGTCCTCTAGCATTTCTCCAAGCCTGTCTGCCTCCTCTCCCTCACTCACTCCTTTCCGGCTACACTGACCTCTGCTGTACCTGGGACATGCCAAGCAAGCCCCAGCCTCGGGGCCTTTGCTCACAGCTTCTGCCTGGATGTTCTTCCCCCAGTTATCCACAAGTCTGGCTTCCTGAACTTCATTCAGACGCCATTGTTTCAGGAGGACACGCTTGACTGTCTTGTCTAAGCAAGATCCTGTCACCTCCAACTCCTCACCCACCTTTATTGTTCCTCACAGCATTTATCAAGGCCTCACATCATTTTATATATTGATAATAGTAGATCTAAGACATGGATCAGATGTTTATTATATGATTAACACTGTTCCAAACATCCTAGAATTAATTCATCTTCTCCAAAACTTTTTGAGAATAGTACTGTTATTGACCACATTTTATAGATCAATAACCCAAGATAGAGAGAGGTTAAGATATTTGCTCAAGGCCTCCCATCTGGTGAGTGTCAGATCAGGATTCAAACTCTGGAGCTTCTGTGATGAGCCACAACACGCTAGACCAGGGCTGCCCAGTAGAACTCTGCAATGATGAAAATGTGTTGTGTCTGCACTGCCCGGAGTGACAGCCCCTGGCTGCCTGTGCCTGTTGAGTGCTTGAGATGTGTCTGACCAAGGAACTGAATTTTGAATTTGATTGCATTTTAGTGTCTTTAGATTTAAATAACCAGGCTAGTGGTTACCAAATTGTACATAGAGCCCTAGAACCTCTTATTTGCCCCTGTGTTAATTTCTGTCTGTCACATAATGATGAAACTGGCCTGTGCATTAGTTTCCTCATCTTACAGTAAAGGAAACACCCCTGGCACAAAGTAAATACTCAATGCTTATTCATCATCATCATCATCACCATTATTATAATACTCTCATTATTAGGCTCCATGAGACCGATCACTTTATGTTTGTTCACCCCTGAATCCCCGTTACATTCTTCACCACATAATAGGTATTCAGTAAAGATATTTTGAATGAATGAATGAATGTGTGAATTGAGTTAAATGTGGCACTTGGGTAATGATAGACTCTCAAGGCTAGGCGGGAACTGTAGCTAAGTGAAGGCAGGTAATACAAGATCATGGGGAGGACTGAGCGTGTGGTGAACAGAAGAGATGTCCCAGCTAAATGCTTTCAAAGTTATTTTTGGGGAGTGGGAACAGCAAGGAGCACTGTGGTCCAAATAGAACGCCCCTGGCTAAAAGACACCCAGGGGCTGCCACTTTGGAGCTAAGTCCCTTAAAGGCCGTCGTCACGCCATAATGACCAGTATCTGGTTCCATATCCCAGAGATTCAACTCTAGACATGCCACAGTCTTGATGAGCATCCTTTGTGTGTAAAGCAATCCAGGACCCAAGGCCCAGAACACCAGCGACATAGGTAGTGCTCCATGAGAGCATACCTGTTCCTGTCCTCACTCAGTGCAGAGCTTCCAGGGGAAACTGAGCGATGCTTCAGAAATTACATGTGCCCCCCACCTCCCCACCCAAAAACAAAAAGAAATGCAGCCGGCTTGGGAAACAGGAACATCCATCTGGGAAGCAGGCCATGGGGTTGACAGCAATGGCAGATAAGGCACCTGGCACCATGCACGCCCGTGTCTGGAAGGGAGCTATGCTTGGACAGGGTTTAGGTTGACAAGCAGCACCCACCGCTGGCCGTCTCGAGCTTACCCTGGGGCATTCCTTTGTTTCTTGAATAGAATAGCAGGCAAAACAGCCCACATTACTTAAGTTGCTATTTCCTTCTCCTTCCAGCCACATGCACTTATGTTTCTGTAAGTTTCCCGTGTATATGACGTGAACTCCGTATTGGCAGGAATTTACCAACATTACTTCACCTCCATTTGCCTTTCCTCAATGCCTGGAGAGCCGTGTGAGTGCTGTCGTAGGACTCAGGCTGTCCAGTGTGAGTCACAGCTGTGTGATCTTGGCCTTCCCTGCCACTGATTAGGACATAGAGTCCAGGGTTCTGATTTTCAAGTCCTTCCACCTTAAAAATAGTACCTGTCATTCAGCAATTCTCAGTCACAAGAGGCTCTCAGCGGCTGTACGGCCAACAAATGTGGTTGGTTTGTCCTTTTCATTTTTTAAAGTTAGTTGATGTATTCATTTTCTATTGCTGCTGTAACAAATTACCACAAATCTAGTGACTTTAAAACAACACTAATTTATTACTTTACAGTTCCAGAAGTCAAAAATCTGCAACGGTTCTCACTGGGCTAAAATAAAAAGCTGTGTTCCTTTCTGAATTTTCCAGGAGAGAATCCCCTTCCTCGCTCTCCCCACTTCTAGAGGCCACTCACATTCCTTGGCTTGTGGCTCTGTGCCATCATCTTCAATGACAGCAATGTTGCATCTCTGTGCCTGACTTCCATAGTCACATCTCCCTTTGATTCTTCCTTCTCCCACCTCCCCTCTTCCACTTTTAAGAGCCCTTGTGATTATACTGCACCCACCCAGATATTCCAGGCTTGTCGCCCTATTTTAAGGCCAGCCAATTAACCTCAAATCCATTCATCCACAACCTTAATTCCCCTTTTCCATGTAACTTAACATAGTCACAGATGGCTAGGTGCAGTGGGTCATGCCTGTAATCCCAGCACTTTGTGAGGCCAAGGCAGGCGGATGACAAGGTCAGGAGTTCAAGACCAACCTGGCCAACATGGTGAAACCCCGTCTCTACTAAAAATACAAAAAATAAGCTGGTCGTATAGCACACGCCTGTGATCCTAGCTACTCAGGAGGCTGAGGCAAGAGAGTTGTTTAAACCTGGGAGGCGGAGGTTGCAGTGAGCTGAGATCGCGCCACTGCACTCCAGCCTAGGGGACAGAGCAAGACTTTGTTCCAGGAAAAAAAAAAAATATTCACAGATTCCAGAAAGAAGATATGGTTTAGGGGTCATTATTCTGCCTAACACAGCTGCCCACATTTTTCCTTCTGATTTTTTTAACGTAATATCTAGCTTTCTACCTTTTCTTAAACAAAAATCTGGCAACACAGGACACACATTCTTGCACTAAGGTGCCCCATTACAGTATGGCAGCAATGCGCTTGGATTGAGCTGCTCCCTGTTTGCCCCAAGCCCCACTCTGCCTTACTGCACCCTCACACAATGCCCAGGTGGTCAGTTGTCCTATCAGACATGCTTCATTCATTTGCATTTCCCCCTGTCCTTATAGCCTTTGACCCTGCAGCACCTCCTTGTAATTATTAGGAAAGCCCAACTCTACCACTTTTGCTATCTGTTTACATCAGAAATATTACAGAGTACTGCATGCCACTGATGTCCCCCCTCCCCCACCACATGTGATACAGGAGAGGGGAGCTGAGGGTTATCCCCAGTGCGGGGACGCACAGCAGTGGAGAACCAACTGTCACTCAAGGCTAGCCCTTGGGGAGGGATGAACAAGTCAGATGTGTTCATAGTAGTGAAAACTGCCAGTAAGCACACCATCTGCAGTGTGCCAGGGGCTGTGCTCCATGCTTCTAATTCTATTTCACTGAATACTCACAACAACTCAATGAGATCCGTGCTATTGTTTAGCTTTTCCCATACCTCCATGGCAACTGTGGCACAGAGAAGTTAAGTTAGTTGCATAAGGTCACACAGCACAGAAGTTAAAATCTGCAACAGTTCTCACTGGGCTAAAATCAAAAGCTGTATTCCTTTCTGAAGTTTCCAGGAAATAATCCCTTTCCTCACTTTTCTGCCTTCTAGAGGCCCCTCACTTTCCTTGGTTTGTGGCTCTGTACAGCTGGAGCACAACAGAGTTGAGATTCAAATATGTTATTTTGTCTCCAGAGTCTGATTCTTGACTCCTATCGGTTCTGTCTCTAGAAAGGAAAAATTATCTGCGGTTTTAAACTTTTGAGGGGTTGGACTTGGGAAGAAAAGCTAGACCAGGAGGAGCGTTCTGCCAAATCTCCAGTATGGACCTGAGTCCCTCTGAGAAGCCAGGTTCACACAGGAAACCTCCAGAACAGGAACAAAGGCCCTCTGTGAGGGGACACCACAGTTTTGTGAAATTCTGGCCTTGAATTGTTTAGGGCAGACTTCCTAAATCACAAGCCTGGCCATCAGGGAACACAAGACTCTCAAGAGGGGAATATACCCCAGTATAATAATATACCATTATTATACTGATGCCTTCTTCTGTTTTCCTCCTGCAGTTTCATCAGCTCTACTAAAGCAGAATTTCCTACTCCTTACTTATTGTGGCAAATGGTGACTTTATTTGCATTTAGCAAATAATAGACTATTAGTGCTAAAAGGAAGTTCCAGAAATTGTCTGGGGGATGGAAATGAACCTGTAGCATCTCCATGTCCGATAGGTGAGACACAGAATAGACATGTAACATGTGCAACTTCGTGTGTCAGCCAAAGCATGTGAAGTGGGATGTTAAGTTTTATCAGTCCGTTTTAAAGATGAGGAAACTTTAAAAGGGGCTCAAGGTCGGATACCCAGCTAATGGCACTGCCTGAGTAGAATCCAAGCCCCAGAACCATGTCCCGGAACATCCCCATTTCCCAGTCCGTGGTGCTTCCTTACTGCAGCCTACCTCCTTTTCCCTCTTGAGACTGTTTGGACAAATGAAAGAAGAACGGCCTATGTATGAGGAAGAGTCGGGGGGGTTGGTTGCAAGCATCAGAACTTAACTCTGCTCAACCTGAGCAACAAAGTTACTTATTGGAAGGATACAGGGGCATTCCCATACTCAAAAAGAGAGTGTGAAGAGCAGGCTTGGAACATGAAGCAGCCAGGCAGCTCCAGGGTCTGGATAGCAGGAGAAGTCAGGCTTCCTCAAGGCCCCAGCCTGGAACGAATGGAAGCTTGTGGTCATTTTCCTCCCTTTTTAAACTTTTTTCCTCCACCACCTCCACCTCCTATCTGCAGCTCAGCCCAACCCAGCCAAGCTCTGCAGTCCTCAGCAGGTGTCTCTCTACTTGCAGGGTATAATGGAGGGACTCAGTGAGCCTGCAAAACTCATATAGCATTGGATTGCTAAGCTGAATTCTTTTTAATTAGAGAAACATGTATGCAAACCAAGGATCATCATTTCAGAAGAACTCAAAGACAAAATATCCTGTCTTCCTGAGTAATTATGGTTGAAAAGACCTGCTCTAAGTAAATGTTGATAATTCATTTGTAACATTTCTATCCTTGGAAACTGCATCTTTTGGTGGAAAGTGTTAACGTCGGACAGATCTGGTTTCAAATCCCACATTTTCCCTCTGATTAACTGTGAGTCTTTGGAAAAACATTTGGTCTCCCCAGGCCTTTCTTTTCAATCTGTAAAGTGAATGGGTGTGTATGACTCTGTCCCCCTTTCGCAAAGAGCAGTCACGAGGGTTATGTGACGTAATACACACAAGGACCTAGCCTTTCTTTCGCCAAGTCCTTGAAGCCTCGTGGAAGGGTTGGTAGACGAATGACATGCTTTCAGGATGCGCCCACTTCTTCTCAGACCTACTTCAAACCTCTCATCTCTGCTGTTCTTATTTGCGGCAAGTTCACTTCACCTTAAAGACGTGCATGCACTTTCCGGACCCACAGCTCTTCCCTGTGGAGAAGCAGCTGAAGTCAGTCACAGGTGCCTTTGCTGGCTGGGGATAAATTTCATTTGCTTTATTTTCTGGTACCCCTTCCCACCCCTGAGAAACTTTGCCTTCTCCAGCTTGCCAAGAAGAAAGACAAGGTTTTTTCTATTAAGTTGAGAAGCCTGCTGCCGCCTCTCCCACCCGCTGCCTCCACTCCCCCCCTTCTTGCTGGGGAGTTTCCCTTCACACAAGAGCTATCTGGGTTCAGGGTGCCAAAGTCAAAAATAGGGCAGCCGGGGAGGGGAGGTTTGACAGGAAGTCCAAATAAGCACTTCCTCCTACCCACCTTCAAACTTCTGAGGCACCTCAGCTAAAACAGCGGAGCAAGGGACACAGAGAAAGGGGATGAAAGAGTTTTTTTTTAAAGAATGAAATTATCAACTGGGAGGAAGTGGAAAATATTGCTCCTCGTTGCCTCGCACAGTGTGGCGGGCTCATGTTTTCCCCATGCCATCTCCCAGGACGGGGGAGGTGAGAGCCGTGTCCAGGCTTGGGGATGGGGAGTTCAGTGACTGTCCAGAAGAGCAGAGTGTGGTCTGCAGGAGACCTCCCATGGGGTTGCCGTGGGGGCCCCCTCCCCACCGCCTCCCACCCACGGTCTGCCGGAGTGCTGTGAGCGCTGGCACTCCGCATGGAGGATGCGTTGTGTGGGAGACCAGAAACCCCCTGCCTGCGCACTCCTTCTGAGGCTGGCTTGATGAGTTCTGTGCCTCCTTGTATGGAGTGTGTGGGCCCCCCTGTCCAGCAGAGCAGTCGGGACCCCTTTCTGACTCTGCTCACTCCACTGGACTCTCCCATGCGGTAAAGCCCTTTGCCATCCACAGGGATCCCAGTCATGGAGGGTGCACCCATGGCCTACATTAAGGATGGAGGGGAAAACTGTCCCCTCTCCTTGTGAGGATGACAGCTGCAGCCTTTGCTCCCATGCAGGCCCTCTAGAAAGTTCCAACAGCAAGGCACTTCAGCCTCTGGTGATAAATCCAAGTTGTTAAAAAGTTGGTGGGAGTGAGTCTGGGTGGACATGGGCGAGGGCATCCTCCAATTGCCTGTGGTGTCCCACGTCAGCATCCTCTCTAGGCCACGTGCCACCGCCGCATTCTCTCTCCCATGGTCAAGACCCTCTGTACAAGTCAAATTCAAATAAGCACTTCCTCCCACCCGCCTTCTAACTTCTTTCGTTCTTCTCCTAAGAAGGCCAACACATTCTCATCTGTAAAGTCCCTGCTTTCCATTCTCCTCGTCCCTAAGCATCAGCTCCCCAGACCCTTCCCCCAACCCAGCACACAGAAGCTGCAACTCCCAAGTCTCTTCTAATGAACTGTGCATTCCTCTCACCTCTAAAATTAGCTGTGAAGGAGGCTGTTATCTCCCCACCTGACTCTGCTGTGGGTCAGAGGGAAAGGGAGGGAGCTGGGAGTCTGGACGTGGTGGGTGGGGAGGGGAGGAGAGCGGGGCGATGCTCTGGGCTGCAGTGTGCTGGCCCCACATCCGCCGTTCCTTCCTAAGCTCTCAGAGTCTGACACAGCCTTCCCTGCAGGTACCGCTTTCTTGTCCACAGCCTCCACTGGTTGTGCGGTAAAGATTCCTGTCCCTTGGCTAGGCGCGGTGGCTCATGCCTGTAATTCTAGCATTTTGGGAGGCCGAGGCGGGCAGATTGCCCGAGCTCAGGAGTTTGAGACCAGCCTGGGTAACACAGTGAAACCCTGTATCTACTAAAAACAAAAGCAATTAGCTGGGCATGGCGGCATGTGCCTGTAGTCCCAGCTGCTCAAGAGGCTGAGGCGGAAGAATGGCTTGAACCCAGCAGGCAGAGGTTGCAGTGAGCCAAGATCATGCCACTGCACTCCAGCCTGGGTGACAGAGTGAGATTCCATCTTCCAAAAAAAAAAAAAGATTTCTATCCCAGGAGCCCTGTTACTGCGTAGGAGCAGAATGGTGTTTGTTTGTTTGAGAGGGAGTCATGCCCTGTTGCCCTGGCTGGAGTGCAGTGGTGTGATCACAGTTCACTGTAACTACAACTCCACCTCCTGGGTTCGAGCAATTCTCCTGCCTCAGCCTCCCAAGTAGCTGGGACTACAGGTGCGCACCACCACACTCGACTAATTTTTGTATTTTTCTTTTTCTTTTCTTTTTTTTTTGAGATGGAACCTTGCTCTGTCACCTAGGCTGGAGTGCAATGGTGTGTTCTCAGCTCACTGCAACCTCCACCTCTTGGGTTCAAGTGATTCTCCTGACTCAGCCTCCCGAGTAGCTGGGATTACAGGTACATGCCACCACTCCTGGCTAATTTTTTTTTTTTTTTTTTTTTTTTATTTTTTTTTAGTAGAGAGAGGATTTTACCATATAGGTCAGGCTGGTTTCAAACTCCTGACCTCAGATAATCCACTTGCCTTGACCTCCCAAAGTCCTGGGATTACAGGCATGAGCCACCATGCCCAGCCCCCAGAATGTTTTTATTCTGCTCAGAGATTATCTTTTCCCAAATCTTGAGCTATGCATCGCAAAGCCTAAGAAGGCCTCCATAACCTTTTCCTTCATTCCTTCGTAAGTGCTAAGTTCTCCACCTGGTTGGGGGAGGGAGAGATGTGGGTGAGGTTATCCTTACTGCTAGTCACTCACTGCTTTGAATCCTTTGCCTTACTGGATCCCCACCCTGTGCTCTGCTTTGTGCTTGAAGCCAACAGACAGATGCTGTACACCCACCTGCCTGCCCTGGCCTCTGTGATCACGGCAACCCCCTGTCCGGGGCTGTACCCAGAGCCTGCTGTCATGGCCGACCCATTTTGCAGATGAGGGGCTTGCAGCTGAGCCTGAACAGGGTCACACTGGTTCTTCTGGTCTCCTGAGCCTCTCCTGGGGGCTAACTAGCCCAGCCCCCAGAGCTTCAGGAACCCTGCAGCCAGAGACAAGAGATGTGAAACTCATGAGTGTTGGGAAATCGGTGAGGCTTGGGGAAGAGGAAAGGCTCCAGGCCTAAAGCAATTCACTTCCCCTTGAGCCAGCTAGCTGGTCTTTCTGAGGAATGGGCCTGTGGTTCTCTGGGGAGGGGGCCACCAAGAGTGCTGCAGCTTTTACAGAGCTTGTTCAGATTGACAACCTCACTGTCTCCTCACCAGAGGCCACAGAGAAGAAACTGCACAGGCTCTGGAGACAGACAGACTGGCTTTGAATCCCATCTTTACCGTGGGTAACTTCTGTAACATCTCAGAGCCTCAAGGGGGCAAATGGCCAAGGACGGGGGCTCTGGACTCAGGTCAACTTTGAAGAGTCCTGGATGCACCCCCTGCTTGCTGGATTCAGGGGGCAAGTAGTTCACCTCTCAGAGCCTCCATTTTCTCTTCTGTAGAGTAGGGGCAATAAGAGTGCCAACAATTAAGACAGTCGGTAAGAAGTTCTTAGCTTGTGCTCCCTGGCACACAGGAAGAGCTCAGGACATTGTGTCTCTCCTGTTTCTCAACATCATCATTGTCATCCAGGTTTCTTAACTGCTTTGCCTGTCTTCTGAATGAGCGCCATGGATCATCCATCTTGGCCACTATCATTAGATAATTCTTTCTAAAGGAGATTAATATTTAGTGATAACTTCATTACAACTGCTTCTCTGTAGATTTTTCTTATCCTGAGTGGGGTGAACGTCATTAAAAAAAAAAAAATTAGGCCAGTCTTGGTGGCTTACGCCTATAATCCCAGCACTTTGTAATGCCGAGATGGGAGGATTGCTTGAGACCGAGAGTTCAAGACCAGCCTGGGAAAGAAAGCAAGACTCCATCACCTCAAAAGTGTAAAAGTAAAATAATCAGCCGGGTGTGGTGGTGGTGTGTGCCTGTAGTCCCAGCTACTTGGGAGGCTGCAGTGAGAGGATCACTTGATTCCGGGAGTTCAAGATTACAGTAAGCTGTAATCACGCCACTGCATTCCAGGCTGGGCAACAGAGGGAGACTCCATCTCTAAACACAAACTGAAAGAAAATACAAATAAAATGAAGTAATATTACTTCTACTTTTAAGGTTGATCTGGAATGTTCCTTTCCACAGGTGACATGTGTTTTGAGAGATAGAGAGAGAGATTGATTGATCCAGGTCAGGAATGCCCTCCCTTTTACTCCATCCTCCACGGCCCTATTTAAATCTCAGTGAATTCCATGACATCTCTGTGCTTACTCTACTTCAAAGTGATTTCTCTCTCTCTCTCTGTTCACATGGCTTTTTATTGTTCACTGCTATGCTAGTGATTTGAAAGACCAGGTGAGCTTTCTCACCAGTGACGGAGCTTTTGTACAGCAGGGCTATGATTTATACACCATGATCAGCTACCGCAAGCTCTTTGCTGTGAAGCCCTGCAAGGAACACATGGCCTGGGCCACCTTGACTTATGGCCTCAGTGCCTTCCAAGGTGAGGCCAACACTAGCTTATGTTGATAGGCCCCTTTCCAGGTGCTGGGTCTGAAGCAAAATGTGTATTTCAATTAAGCTGCCCACCAGCTTATGAGGCAGATGCATCACAGTGATGACGGGGCTCCTGGGAGTGTGTATAAGACGGAAACTGCATGGCCAAAGCTATGCTTGAAAACCCTCAGGAAGGCACCACCTCAAGGACCAACATAGCATCACTTTGTGTGTGTGTGTGTGTGTGTGTGTGTGTGTGTGTGTGTGTGTGTGTTTGTGTATGTTGCATTAGATGAAGTAGTATTTTGTGTTTAGAGGCTGACATATTGCACAAATATAGTTGCTTTTATACACTGGACTCAGCCTCTGCCAATGAGTTGTTCAGTTATGAGAAATGAACGTCTGAAACTAAGAAAACAGCAGATTCTCACCTCCTATCTCCAAGGAACGTGCTCTTTGGCTAGAATATATGGCAGAATCAATAGAGAATAAAATACATTGTGGAAATAATCGTGAATGGAATGTACGACACTATCAATAGTAATTGTTGACTTTTTTTCTTTTTTTTTTTTTTAGGTTTGTCTAGTTAAATGCATCTAAGTTTTATGTGTGTATGAAGAATCACTCTGTTTTCCTATTGTACACATAGGGAAACTGAGATCCCCAGTTTTGAAGTCCTTGCCTAAGGTTGCAGAGCACAGAAATAGTCACATCAGAAACAGCCTTGTCTGCACAGCGCTGCACCTCGCTCAGCTCTGGGTGCCTGACTCACTCACTCCTTGAGGACCCTCTCGTGACGACTGTAAACAGGCAGCTGAAAGAATCCCGGTCTTTGATGGTGGGAGGGGAAAGTGTTTGGAAAGCATGAGAAGGCCATGCTCCAGCAGTTCACTGATGTGGGAAATTGTCTGGATTTCAGGTCAACCGTCAGGATCGATTTTGGACTGCAAAGGCCCAGCTGAGCGAGAATGCAGTGTAGACGTATGAGTGCATTCATACACACTCATATGTCTACATATGAGTTTTAAAGGAAAAACAGACTCACATTGGGGTTTAAGACCCCTTCACTGCCTCTCCAGCTTGGTTGGGGTGACTGGAGCCAGTGAGGAATTACCAGCCCTGTGGCGCTCTCTGCGTCTCAAGCCCCCAGAGCGGAGCTTCCTTGTTTACTTATTTAGAGCCCAGCAGAGGAAGTGGTAAAGGAAACTAGCTGAGTCGTTTTCTGAGAAGAGACCATATTTGTTCGCAGAGGAAGCCGTTGCTTTCTGGGATCTGGCTACAGCAGAAAAGACATCAGCTCCAACAAGGGTGTTCCACAGGGTAGCTGAGAGTTGGAAGAGCCAAGAACGCCTCCGAGCGCAGGATTTGAGCTTCTCTGCGCATGGGTGCAGCGCCCATGCTCAGCTTGTGAGCTTCCTCCCAGGACAGCAGCCATGGCACTGAGGAATGTGCCCTTTCGCTCAGAGGTCCTAAGCTGGGACCCCAACAGCCTTGCTGACTATTTCAAGAAGGTGAGCCTTGCTCTTGTGTGAGTGGTCATGCTGGTGGTGCCGTTGGTGGGCTGCACTGAGGCTTGGAGATGGATTTGGGGCAGAATGCAGGAGGTGTATAAGACAGCAATGGAACTAACCCTATGGCAACCTTACTGGGTGAGTGCCATATAGACCATTGAGTTTTTCTGGCAATGCGTTCTGGAGAGAAGGGTGGGAGCAGGAGCCCTCAAATGAGTATGTGCCTATTATGTGCTAGGGTTTGAATTCGGGGCTTCACAGGCACTGTCCCATTTAGCACTCCTTACTATCTTGTGAGGTCAGTGTTGTTATCCTCTTGGCTCAGCTGCAAAATCAGCTCAGGGAAGTGAAATTGTCCAAAGCCTAGGGACTACAGGTTATAGAGGCAAGATTCAAGTCACACCTATCTAGTTGTAAAGTCCATGCTCTGAGACACAGAGGACTGTTGTAACTGCTAATGAGATCAAGGCTACTTACTAGAAAGAAGAGATGTGGTGTCCTGGGGGCAGGAGAAGGAACAAGCAGGGTGCGAGGACTGGATAGAGGACTATGATGAGCAGTGCCAGACACTGCATTTGGGCTTTCACTACTCACGCCCCTGGGGGGTCCTCAAGCTCTTGTCTGGGGCAGAGTCTCCTTGGAGCTTTTTGAGAGTCTTATGAAGCAGGCCAGAAAACTGATATGAGCCCCAATTTATAGCTATGAAAACTGAGGCCCCTAGAGGGGAAGAGTCTCCTGGCAGTGCTGAGAGCAGAGTGTTGCTGTCTTATCTTCTGGACTTGGAGGAAAGGTTGAAGGATCCCTGTGCTTGGTCATTGGCAGGAGGGGACCACACATCTGCTTAGGCAGATCTGAGGCCACATGACTTACTTAGGGCCCGTCTACCCTGACCGTGGGACAAGATGCCTTGCGAGAGACATTTGAGCTTCTAACACCCCCATTCCTACAGGCTGGCATCAGATTCTGCTGATATTCCAGACTATCACAAAGATGAGATTATAAAACTAAGGGACTAGAAGTCATCTAATTCAACTTCCTGTTTTTCCTGGGGAAATTGAGATTCAACGGGACCTATAGCCATACTTGGGGTCTGCACAGTTCCATGGTATCTATAGTCGCAGCTGTTCTCCTCCAACCTAAAGAAGAAAATGCAAACATGTTGAACTAGGTGCAGTATGGTAGGGGTACAGCTCACAAATCCTGTTTTTTGCCGTATTTTGTGCTTTATATTTCTGTTATTTTCCTTCTGCAAGGTCATAATAAACTTAGGTTTCAGCAAACATTGTTGTACAACTGGTTTTTGAAGGATGTTTCTAAATACCTTTCTTAAATATAGACTAAATAAGATAAGGCAACAAGGTATAATTTGTTAAGAGGGAATAAAGTGGCATGCTACCTCAGTAAAGGAAAAAGAAAGGAATTGAGAATTATGAAGAGAAAGACTTGGGACAGGCTGAAAGTCACGGACAGGCCAAACTTTCAAGTGTGACCAGGAGAATTATACAATCCAGCGGAATAACAGAGAATCGATGCCTAAACCTCCCGTCAGTACAGGGAGATGGACCATTGGTCAAGAATGGTACAGGAAGATCTCTCTGCCTGAGCTGGGGGAAGCGAGAGTTTTCTTCCTGGAGATCTCAGACCCCAGGACAAATCTACAGCACCCAGGCAGGTTCCTTCTTCTGGCATAAATGAACTGAGGGCAGAAACTAGGAGACTGAGGCAAATCTGTGATCCTGGAAGGCCTAGTCCCTCCACAGACTTAGAGCCCCTTCAGATTCTGAGAACCTCAACCGCCTGAAAGAAAATGCCAAATTAATGGACCGCAGAGTCATTCGGGAATGGATCTTAGCCATCAAACAGGACACATAAATGATTGATCTGCAGATGCAAATTCTACCCAGGTAGTGGGATCAGGCCTCCCTTGGAGACACCTCCCGACTCAGCTCTGGAGTCGGACACACCTTGGCCTGGCTCTACCACCTGCTAGCTTGGTGACTTTCCTGTAGTTCTTGGCCTCTCTGTGCCTCAACTTCCTCATCAGTGAAATGAGACATGAACAGTAACAACACAATGGGATGATTGTCAGGATTAAAGGAAATGATGTGTGCAAGGCACTCAGCAGACAGATGGGTACTAATGCATGTTCCATCTGCCCTTCTTCCTTCTCTATTCTGGCTTCTAGCTGGGGACACCCGTGCAGACTGGTGGGACTTTGTGTCTTCTTGTCTCTGACATGTGTAATTCGTCCTGTGTCTGGAATACAAGCTCCTGAGGACTGAGACCATGTTGTATATTTGTTCAATCTCTCCAATTCCTTTTGACTTGTAGGAGAGCATTCTTGAGTCATGCAGTGGAGAGGCACTGACTCAGAGCTATGTGTCCTAATCCCAAATGGGATCCCAGCTGGTATCCCAGCTCTCTGTGTGGACTTAGACCAGTCTCTTTCCCTCTAGAGGCCTCAGCCTTCCTAACTACAAATCCAGGATCCAGGTAACTTTTCTGGACCAGTGTCTGCCAAAGCTGGAAGCCATAGGCTAATCATCTAGGGTGCTTCTTAAAAATACAGATTTGAGGTCCACAAGCCCAGGTCTTGCTGGAGCAGAATCAGATGCCTAAGTCCCAGTCTGCAGGGCTCTCTGCTGATCTAGACACAAAGTTAGCACTCTGCAAAATCATCTGATTTATCTGATAATGATGATGGTGAGAATGATGAATTAAAGGCAGTTGACTCTTCCCAGAACCACTTACCCCTGCTGCCTGTAGATAAAGGGGGTACCAGGGCTCCATAGATGGGGCATGCTTTCAATATCAGCTTCTTAGTCAGCTTTCTGAATGTGTTATCAATTCCATTCCCCCAAGCCAAGACATCACAACAATTGTATTTATTCTTTGGATTTGTCAGCTGTAAGATAAAAATATAGTTTAAAATTTGCTCCAAAAGAAGGCTGCTACAAACCGTGAGGCCCACACTCGTGAGGGGAACCTAGGACCCTCAAGGAGAAACATTTGACCTTAAATGTTCCAACCCAAAGAAGCAAGCTGAGAGATATTTCAAATGTGAACATTTATGCAGCTGAGGACAAGTTGAAACCAGCACTTCATATCATTGCTGATTGGTTTAGGAAAATAACCAAGATCTTAAAAATGCTCGTTCCTATGGATTCTATATAACTTAACTTCTGAGACTCTGACTTAAACGATTTATCTCAAAGAGAAAGAAAAAAGTTTTGCAAAATAGTATCCATGATGGTTTTTATTTTGATTGGGATGATGTTCTGCAAACAAATGAAGCTGCATTTTCATTTGTTCACTTTACTTACTGTCTATAAGTTGTACTATTATTAAAAGGGGAACGTTTCTGACAGAGACATTAAAGCCTGTTCTGAAACCTGACTGTCACCTAAAATCCATGGAACCTCATGCAAGTTACTTGATTCTCTGTGCCTCTCATTTCCATCTGCAAAATGTGAGGGTTAAATGACTGGGGTCTGTTTGAACTACTTGGGACAGTGCCTGCCATACAGAAAGCTTTCGGTAATTGTTAGCCGTTTTTACTATCATTATTGAAATAGCCGTTTGGTAAACAATCTAAATGTTCTGCAATAATGAATGATTAAATAATGTTGTGGTCATTAAAATAATGTTTACCTTGAGTTTGCATAGCACTAGGCCGTGTTTATATTATCCTTTTAGGTAACTTAGAGAAAAGAGTCAGGATAATGAGATTGAATGTAAATTATAAACTCAATTACATTTAGAAACCTACTAGGGAGAAAACATCGAAAGAAACACTGAGGTTGTCTCAGGGCGTGGAGACAACGGATGGTCTTTCTTTTCTTCTTTCAGCTCCGTTCTACCTTCCTGAGGAGCATAGGGGCAGAGCTCCGCATGCTTTGAAGGCAGTTTTTCTGGAAGGGTTGGCCCCGGAGCCTCAGGGCAAGGCAATTTCCCCATTTCAGGCAGTCCCGAGGGGGTAGTGAAAGCGAGGCTGAGGTGGAGACTGGGCCCTCTGTTAGCCAAGGGAGTGCAGCAGAGAGCCTGGCTAGCCACAACTACCGCAAAGTGCTAAATTTCTGGGGCAGACAAGGGAGGGAGAGGAACCAGTGGCATGAGCCTCCTTGTCACTAACAACGCCTTCCCCTTCTCTTTGTAGCTGAACTATAAGGACTGTGAGAAGGCGGTGAAGAAGTACCACATCGATGGGGCTCGCTTCTTGGTAAGCTCTGGCCAGTCCAATACACTGAAACCAAGGCTGTTCCGCACTTCCCCCACGGCTGCAGGGCCAGCTTTTCTACCCCGTCCCTGGGGACACCCATGCTCAATGTCTGTCTTTAGGATACCCACATAGCCCTTCGCCTTCTCCAGAAATTTGGTAGGGCCCCTCTCTCATCACCCCTCAGGATCCGACCATTCAGAACACCTCTCTGATCTTTCACATACACTTTAAGGAGGAATCCAATTACAGTAAAACGATAATCTGGAAACTCTATTTAAATGCCATTCCATCCTTTGAGAAGCCCGAGTGGGACAAGGACCACATGGGAGAACAGAAGCTTCTCGCTTCCCATTTCTCACTCTGGAGCACATCCTCCTGAGTGGAATAAAGGGGGGCATCACCCTCATTGTTTCAGTCACTTCCTTCTTTCTCACTATCACATTCATAAATTCATAAAGCCGATTCTGTATCGAACACACAAGTGATATGGCTGTCTTCACCGTATTAGAAGCTTGAAGTCTGAGACCAAGGTGCAGGTGTGTATTAAAGACCAAGCCTTTGAAGAGAAAAGGATGCAGCTCTAATGGTGGAGACAGAGGTGCTAGGCTGCGGTCAGGGAGGTGGTTTGAGCATTTTCCTTGAAATGACACCTTTGCCCACGGGTTAAGAGAAACCCTGACTACACCGATCCATCCTTTCTGGGAACTTTGCTTTACTCTGAAAATGACATGGAAACAAGACTTCCAGTGTCTCATGGGGGTAAGTGTTCCTAATTTAAATTCAGGTGAGGAGAATAAGCTAAGTCGTGTCTTCCTATAAGACGTTGTCAGTAAGGGAACTCAACCATGAGACTTCAGGCCAGTTGGATGAAATCAGAAAAATCAGAGGCTCCAACTTGCCCCCAGGGAACACCAATCCATTTCTTATATTACATCTCTGCTACCAACCTCGTCTTGAATTCCTGCAGTGATGGTGCACTCACCACCACCCACAGTCATCTGCCCCTTTCTAAGCAGCATTCAAGTTTTATGCTAAAACTAACCTGTGCTCCTATTGGTTCAAATTTTGGTCCCAGGTGCAGTATAAGACATGTTCATTCACTGTCCATCTAAATCATTCATTCATTTGCCTATTCATTCACTTGACAAGCAGTTTCCCGAGCTACCTTTACATACCGGAGAGCATTATAGGTGGTGGGGATTGAGAAATGGTTAAGATGTGATTTTTGCCTTCTAGAAGCTTGTGTTATAGCAGAAAGGTATGTTCAGAAATGGCTCCAACGACCTCATTTGCAGATGAGGAAACGCATGCAGAGCTGTGATGTGATTTGTTCTATGTCACAGACCTAGTAATTGAACTAAAGCATACACTTAATTTAGTCTAATATCATTTGAGGTTTTAACAATATTACTGATACATGTTGAGATCTGAGTCAGTAGAATTCCTAGAGTTTTAGTGTCATTCTTGCAAATTACTGCTAAATCCAAATAGTTCGCTCTGATGCTATTAGCACTGAGAACAGAGACTTACCACAGTCGAATGGAAAGAGAGGAAGACATATTTGAGGATGGTGCCTGAGAGGTCCTATTGCCTGGGTCACCTTGAGCAAGCACTTGCCCTCTCTGAGCCTGCCTTCCTTCCTACCATGTTGACTGAGCTCGTTGGACTGAGTCATAGAGGATGACGTCCCCTCCCGGCTCTGTGATTCCCCGCAACACTCCAGGCGTGAGTGTCAGGTCTGGTAGAACAGGGTTGTCTGAGAGATAATATCTAGACAGCTATGTTTCCTCTGCTCCAATCAGTCCTCTATCAGTTCTTCAGAAAATGTGACACATTCTGTTCATCGTGTGAAGAGGAGAAAGTGGAAAGTAGGGTGATAGGAACCAGAAGAAAGGAAGCAGAATCCAATGCCTGCCCAGCAACTGGGGGATGTAAAGGCAGCTTCTGCTGAAACCCCAGGTGCTCCGGGTACAGTTTGGGACTCTTTAGCTAAGCTCTAATTACTCATCTATCACTCCTTCCAGCTAGGTAATATCCAGGGCCATTCTGCTATTGAAGGCAAAAGTGAAAGGCTCTAGTTTTCCTTCCTTCCTCCCTCCCTCCCTCCCTTCCTTCCTCCACTCCCTTGCCCTCCCCTCTTCCCTTACCTCCTTTCCCTTCCTTTCCCTTCCCTTTCTTCTCTCTCCCTCCTTCTTTTCCTCCTTTCTTCTCTTTCTCCCTCCTCTCTCTCTTTTTCTTTTTTCCTTCTTTCTCTTCCTTCTCTCTCTCTTTCTTTCCTTCTCTAATTTTCTTCCTTCTCTCCCTCTCTCTTTCTTTCTCTTGCTCTTTCTTTCTTTCTCTCGCTCTTTCTTTCTTTCTTTGTTTCTTTCTTTCTTGCTTTGGCTGCCATTTTTGTTTTCTACTGAAGAGGATAGAATCTTATCTGGTGGAAGATGGGGGTGCTATGCTTCTAGAAGGCATAAAAAGAAGAGAAAACAAGTTAGAGACCTGTGTCAGTGGGGAAGGCATGCTATCCCATGTCACAGAAACCTGACCGCAGTGGCTTACCCAATTAAGGGTCGGTCTGTTTCAAGTAATAGGAAATGTATAGGTGAGTGCTTGGGGATGGTGAAGGAAGTTATCAAGAACCCAGGATTCATCTAACCTGTGGGAAAAAGCCTGTGGCTTCTGTCCTAATGGTTGTGAGTTGGCCACTTCGCCTCTAGCATCATTATCTCCATGGCACCCAGGGAGAAGGGGAGAAAGGCAAAGAGGAGAGGGTGTATGGTGAATGGTAAATGCATGCTCCTTTTTTTTCCAGAAAAGTAGTAACTTTTCCAGAAGCTCCATCCAGCAGACTTCAGTTATATCTTACTGTCCACAGCAGAGTCATGTGACCTCCACCATCTGCAAGGGAGTCTGGGGAGTTAGATTTTGAACAAGCACATTTACTGCGCTGAATGAAATCCAGGACCTGTCAGTGGTAAAAAAGGGAGAGTGGGTATTGGATAGGCAAGCAGCTGTGTCTGGTACATTGCCTTTCCCACCAGGCCCAGTCTGTGGGTTTCCTCTTTCTGTACCCCTCTTCAACACCCACAGCAAATAATCATCCTCCCACAAAGCCACAAATCGTAACTCGAAAATTGTCGTCCAAGTAACCCAGAGTTTGCTCAAGGCTTTTGGAAGAGGTGGAGGATAGGATTACATAGGGTTACATCACATAGCAAAACTCTCCAAAAATTCTGTTTCAATATCTCTTATCTTTCCTCACTGTTCTTGTCCCTGTTTTGAATGTCTTCCTCTCTCCTAACACCCTGCTCCTCTGTGTCTCCAGCCATGCTCATGTGCACCTCCTCCTCCACAGTCTTCCTGAAATTCCCTCAGCTTACACCCTCCTCTCAGCAGAGCAGAAGCTGGTGGTGGTGGCCAGCTGCTCGGTGCTCAGCTGTTGCCCCTCTGGCACCCCTTAGGGAGGCTTCAACTCCTTATGCCACACTCAAAACATGAGTCTTGGTACCTCCCTGAGTGGGGGTGATTGAGGAACAGGGAGATGCTGCTGCCCAGTGATGAAAAAAAGAAAGAGAAAGAAAGGAAGGAAGGAAGAAAGAAGGAGGGAAGGAAGGAAGGAAGGAAGGAAGGGAAGAAGGAAGGAAGGAAAGAGAAAGAAAGAAGAAAGAAAGAGAAAGAAAGGGAAAAAAAGAAAGAAAGAAGAAAGAGAGAGAGAGAGAAAGGAGGAGTTAAGAAGCTTGACCAAAAGCCTGGTGCCCTCAGGACTTCTGGCTGACCCCCTTCACCAGCCCTGCCTCGGGTGGTCTGATCAGCGCCTGGATCAGAAACCGTGCTTATGAGCTGAATCAGAGGGATCCAGTGAACACATTGCAAAGATGCCCAGCCCCAGCCTCTGTGCCAGCTTAGTGCCCAGATCTTTCCAATGGTCAGAGAACCTGACAAGCAGCTCCCAGTACAGACAAGGAAAAGAAACAAAAACACTAAACTCTAAGACTCACCCAGACCCCTGCTGCTTCGCCCCCCGGAGTAGTAATTCTTCATCTTACTCCTTCATTTCTCAGTCACACACTGTGCCAGGCACTGTGCCAAAGCACATCACATACATCATCCTACTCAATCCTCACAACCCTGATAGGTAGGTGTCATTATCATTATTATGGTCCCCATTTTACAGATAAGGAAATTGAGGCTCAGAGAGGCAAAGTATGTGTCCTAAATGAGACAGCTGCTAAGTGAATGAACCAAGATTCAAACCCAGCCCATCTGATTCCAGAACTCCCACCCTAACCACACAGCCCCCTAGCCTTAACTAGAATGATGGTGGAGCCCTTTGTTGGCTCATCATTGGTTCTATGGAAAGCGTGCCCAGTTTCTTTTCTATTCCCAATTCTGACATGCGCGCCTCTCCTCCTCCCTTCCAGATGCCTCCTTTCACCCTTCCCTCCATCCTCCCCTCTAACAGACCACGGGGGCCCTCAAAAGGATCAGACATGGCAGGATGGAGGTTTACAGGAAGAAAGTAGACTGTGGACGCCATGGAGTGGAGTTTCAGCCCCAGCTCATCCCCCACAAGCAGAAATCCCCTTGACATCCCAAGCCTCGGCTTTCTTACCTGCAAAATGGGAATGCTGGTAACTCCTGCATCACAGAGTTGATGTGAGGATTCACTAAGGTGTTAAGAGATGGAGGCCCAGAGTTAGTTCTTGGCAAATATGAATTTTTTTCTCCTCTCCTTTCCAATTCCCACAGGAAAGCCTTTTATGGTATCCCCAATATCTTGAGAATTCTACCAATAACCCTGGTGAAAGAAGTTCTCTGGGGTGTGATGTTGGTAAAAGAGCCACAGACTCCTCCAGGCTGGCTTCTTGGCAGCTGACATTGTGGAGACTAAGGAGGACCTGAGGTCTGGGCTGTAGGGAAGAAGTCGCAACATGGCCAAAT
Organism: Sapajus apella; assembly: GCF_009761245.1. Lineage (NCBI taxonomy): Eukaryota > Metazoa > Chordata > Mammalia > Primates > Cebidae > Sapajus > Sapajus apella. The sequence goes on from NW_022437019.1 coordinate 236,288, forward strand.
GCAGCCCACAAAATGAGCCATTTGGTTTCACAGATCGAGCTCTCACAGTGTTTAAGTCAAAATTATTTGCCAACATTTGGAATGCAGAGCATTTCACATAAAATCCAGATTTAAGGATTCCCTTTGAAAAAGCAGATCCAGCAACACCAGGCCCACAGGCTTTCAGGCAAAACCCCTAGAGGCTGCCCACTTTGGGAGGGTGGGTGGGCAGGGCGTTTCTCCTCCATTTGCCACAATCCCCACCACTCCCTATATTATTTCATATATCACTCTTCCCCTCCCTCTCAGAGCCCTTTCTGTGGGTTCTAACCTGCCTGCCCTGTGTGTCTTCATTTCAGAACCTGACAGAAAATGACATCCAGAAGTTCCCCAAGCTCCGGGTGCCGTAAGTACTCCTCCAACTCTATGGGTGATTTGGGGAACAGAGGTGGGAATGGGGAGTAGTGTGAGTGGGGGCTGGGTCAGTTCTATATCACTGTTGACTTGAAATAGAAACCAAGTAGAAAGGATGAGGGCAAGGGCAGGATGTGGGGAACAGAAGTTACATGAAGAGTTGGAAAACAGAAGTCACAGATCCAGCCCAGCTGGTGACCTGGATGCTCTTGCCAAAGACAAACCCAACTTTAGTCCGTGGTTTCATTTCCTCTCTTCTCATGGGGTGCTTGGCCCTGTGAAAATTGCACCAGAGTCAAGGTTTCATCATGGCATCACCATCGACTCCGTGACGGCTTGAGTTTGCTTGACCTCCATTTCTCACACAGTAAAATGAGAGTTGAACCACATGACGGCAATGGACATGATTATGTGTTGATACTGAGTGCTTGGGAATGGCTGCCAGGGCTGTAATGTTGAGAAGAATCCTGAGGAAAGGGAGCTGTGATCGATTATTCATGTCTGCCATGGGTGCTGAAATGGGAAGCTGCAGTATACATGTCATGCCATGTATTTTTCATCCCTCTAGTAAAGGTCTCACATACTCAAATACCTACAGGAGCCAGGCAGGTGCTATATATGTATAAAATTGGCCAGATTGAAAACACAAAGCTCTGTTGTTTTATGTTTTGTTTTATCATATTGGACAAAATAGTGGTAAATATTCTGTATAAAGCAATAGTTCTCCATTATAAGAAATATAATACCACAGTTATCGTATGATGAAAAAGTAACCATCACAAAGCCTCATTGTTAGTGAAACAATAGGGAATGGTGGGGATTATGGCCAATCAGGTATCATATGCTCCATTCAGAGTGCAGCAGCTCTCAGCTCCAGCCAATGTGGATCCAACAATGTCCAGTCTTCAAACTTATCAAGAGTAACTAGAAATATGGGTTTCATATAATATATCTCAATTTTTAAACATTGGCTCAAATGTTTCAAATATTGTGAATGCCACAGTAAACACGCCTAAGGGCTGTATATAGACTGTTTGTTAGCAGTTTTAGCTCTCTATTCTGGACATTCTATGAGGACCCTTCTCTTACTCTAAGGGTCTCAGAGCTCATCATAATAAAAGGGAAGTAGATTAAAGTAGTAGAAGGTGGGACCATCTCATGAATAGGTAGGAATGCTGGCAGCTCAATTAAGGAGAATATTTTTAGCATGACTATCAGGTTTCCCTTGTGTGGAAGGGGGAAGGAAAAGAGAGGAATAAGGATTTGCCTTTGGTGCTGTCTATCTCCAGGGACACATGTTGTTGAAGATGGCTTGATCTTTCTAAGGATATCCTCTAACCACATGTGGCTACTTCAATTTAAATTAAATTTAAAATTCATTCTCGTGAGGCACTAGCCACATTTTAATAGCTACATATAGCTGGTGGCTACTATGCAGGAGAGTGCAGATACAGAACATTTCCATGATTGCAGAAATGTAACGCTGTAGAGATAAACCATAGTTCTTTGCAAAAGAGGGACCTTTACACACAGGCTTCAGAATTGGTGGTTGGTGGGCCAGTCCCAGGCTGCCGATGTGTTAAGTTTGGTACCCGCTGTGCTTTGAAATCAGGAAAAGTTTCACAAAATCTAGCCTCTTTAGAAACAAGTGAAAGATGTGGCAATTGAGGGCTTATATTCTACTGTAGCAATAGTCAGCTGGATCTGATGTCTGCTGCCCTATTTAGTTGAGATTTGTGCTCGCCAGTTACCATGGCCCCACCATTCCCTGAGGGATGATCCTAAGGTAGGTCAATCATTTATATCATATTATGGGAATTTTGTCTTTCTGAACATGATGAAATCAGAGGGATTAGAATTACTTTCCCACCTGAAATAACCCGGCAAAATATATGAAGCAAAAATTTTCAAGACATTGGGCATCAGACAATGAGGGATGGAAAACAAGGGCGGTGAAGCCTATGGTCGCTTGCTGCTTTAAGAATCTCCAGGCCCTGGCACAGGGGGCAGAAAACACAGTGCTGGGTCTGGTGGACGACTTCAGTTGAGGAGGCAGCAGAGTGCCCCGGAGCCTAGAGTTCGTTCAACAGGTGTCAGAGAGAAGGGAGCTGCATAGAGACAGCATTCTGGAGAGCTTCAGAGGGGCCCCTCTTCAGCAGAGCGGGCACAGGACAGTCGATGCATGAAAGGAGAGACTACCTGTAGCTGGCAAAAGAACTACCCAACACTATTGGAGGAAACAGTAGCCACTCACAGTGCTGGAGATGGTGACTGTCTCTACCAGCCTGGCTGGAAAACCAGGAGATTCCCAGTCATTGGGTAGAGTGCCTAGAAGGATCATGCCTTAGTAGTGGGCAATAATTAGCCCGAATCTAAAAATTCTTCTGGCCCTGCCTGGAAAACCTTAAAAGTAAGACTCAGAAGAAACAAACTGCTTCTGAGTAGCTTAACTGCATCTCAGGACACAATTTGAAACTATTTATAGAAATGCAAAAATGTTCACTACCCAACCAAATAAAATTTACAACATTAGGCATCTAATAAGAGACTAACAGGCATGCAAATCAGCAGGAAAATGCAACCCACAACAAGGAGAAAAACTAAAACATCAAAACTGACCTATAACTGACACAGAGATTAGAATTAGCAGGCAAGGATAATTTTGAATGTATTTCATGTGTTTTAAAAGTTAAATTTGGACGTAGAAAATTAAAAAAAAAAGACCCAAACAGAGCTTCTAGAAATCAATACTATAAAATCTGAGATTAGAAATACACTGCTTGGGATTAACAGCAGAAGGAAATAGTAGTAAACATGAAGATACAGTAATAGAAACTGTCCAAATTGAAACACACCAAGAAAAAAAATGAATTAAAACAAAACACTGAACAGAGCATCAAGGGGCCAGGCACGTTGGCTCACACTTAAAATCTCAGCACTTTGGGAGGCTGAGGTGGGCTGATCACCTGAGGTCAGGAGTTTGAGACCAGCTGGCCAACATGGCAAAACCCCATCTCTACTAAAAATACAAAGATTAGCCAGGCGAGGTGGAGGGCATCTGTGGTCCCAGCTACTCGAAAGCCTGAGGCAGGAGAATCACTTGATCCTGGGAGGCAGAGGTTCCAGTGAGCCGAGATCATACTACTGCACTTCTGCCTGGGTGACAGAGCAAGACTCCATCTCAAAAAAAAAAAAAAAAAAAAAAAGAGCATCAAGAAACTTTGGGACAATTTCAAGGAGCCAAATATATGTCTGAAGTCCCCAAAGGAGAGGAAAGAATGTGCATGTGAGAGGGGAAGGAGAGACAAGTTAAACCCTTGAAGACAGGGTGACTAAAAAGTTTTTCAAACTGGTTGAAAATTATAAACCCACAGATCCAAGAGGCTCAACAAACCCCAAATCTAAGAAACAGGAAGACAGCTAGCCCCGAGGTACATCATAACTAAATTGCTCAAACCCAACAATAAAAAGAAAATCCTAAGAGCAGTCAGAAAAAAAAGGACATATTACACACAGAGAAGCAAATACACGAATCACAGCAGGTTTCTCGAAAGCAAAATAGTAAAAGAAAAATATTGTCAATCTAGACTTCGATACTAGGCAAAAGTATCTTTCAAAAATGAAGATGAAATGAAGACTTTTTCAGACACACAAAATCTGAAATGTACTACCACAGATGCCTTTTAAAAGTCCTTCAAGCAGAAAGGAAATGATACCAGATGTTAACCTGGATGTGTGCATAGGAATGAAGAGTGCCAGAAATGGTAACTATGTAGGTCTATGTATGTACATGGCCCTTGAGGGCATCATTTGAGTTTGCATCTTATGGTCTCTATAGAAAATTCATAGTTCAATAATACTTTATTCATTGAGTGAACTGGTACTAAGTAACTACAATGTGCCAGACCTTTGTTAAAATCACTCAGGCTACAAAGATATGGGACAGAATCTTCATTCTCAGGACACTCGCATTATAAAGGGAGGAGAGACAGACAAGCAAAGCAATTATACTGCAATTACAACAGTGCAATCACGCACGCATGCCCAGGTTCAAGGGCTCATAGGAAGCCAGGAGTAATTTTCCCACAGTATTCAGGGCAGACGAGGGAGGAAGGGACCGAAATTAAATCTTGAAATAGGAAGGATGGATTGTAGGACATTCTAGAAATGGGAAGATATTACAGAGGCACCAGCCAGTGTGCCTGGTGGAACGGCCAGTGTGGCAGAGCGGCTGGGGCATATACCTGGGGGAGTGGAAAGCAAAGAGGCTGAAGTGACTGGTTAGGGGTGTGTGCCACAACTTATAAAGGTGCCGTGAGCCATTCTCAGGAGCCAGAGAGTGTGAGTGCAGTGAGCATCAAGGTAAATTTGTGTCTTATCTCTGTCCAGGGCGTGTAAGTGATCATTTGAAGGAGAGCCCAGCTGGGGACATGGGACCAAGTTAGTTCGTGATGACCAAGATCCCACTAATAAGCTAGGAGCTTTTCCTAGGGCTGTATCTGTGAAGATGGGGGATGGAGGATACTGAATCAGAACAGTGGAAGGACAGAGATAAAGAAGGCACTTCCATCTTGCAAGACTCTTTTTTACCTTAAGGCTGAGTTCAGCTGCTGTCTTCTGGCTTTTTTGAGAGCCTGGATAAGGTGGTAGGGGTTGATTCTCCGTGAAAGGGAGAATTATAAACATGTTGTGAATGGGCTGGGGTGGGATATTTCTTTAGCTCTCTGAAAACTGAAAGAAAAACTTGGTCTGTGGTGTAATCCCCTCCTCCAATGTGTTTGAACGTGCTCCCTAGAAAAACTATGAGGCCTGCCCATAGAACATGAAGGGTTAGTATAGAGAATGACAGACAAGATATGAAGGGAAGGTCCAGGCTGCCCTGATGCGGTGACTTAGAGAATCACTATCCCTCTTGGCAGAAATGTATAACAAGGACCAATTCCAGCTCTACTTCCAATGAGCTTTGTGACCTGGGACACATCCCTAGACCACCCTCAGCTTCCTAAACTATAAAAGGAAGGGATGGGTTGCAGAGACTATACAAGCTCACTTGTTTTAAATGCTATTATTTTGGGTATAAAAAGGCAGACAGGAGCTCTCAGTGAGAAAAAGCACAGGCTCTGAGGTCAGATGCTTGAAATCCAATCCTTCCGTTGACAAGCCGTGTGACTTGGGGGCAAATTAGCTCAGCTCTCCGAACCTCAGCTTCCTCATCTATAAAGTGGGGATAATGATGGTCAATGGGAAAGTTAGGGGAAATAATGGGGAAATAACAATATGCACTGAATAAGTGTTGGCTGTTCTTGCTTCATGTAAAATCCCAATTAGAATGATTTTAACTTTTTAACTATTCTATTTTGCTGGAGAGGGAGGATTAAAGAATAGGGAGAGCACAGGGTTTTGGAGTGAGGGAGATCCAGGCTCTAAAGCCGACGTTGCCTCCCACCAGCTATGGGACCTTGAAGAAATCATTTCAGCAATTGGAGCCTCAGTTTCCTTGTCTGTAGAAGGGGAAAGAGCTAGCTTCAGAGAGGGGGGACATTAAAGGAGGCAGCACACATAAATTGCCTGGTGTTGCCCTTGATACTCACAGGTATTCAGTACTTTATTCATTCCATCCCTTATACATAGGTTTATTTGTCTTGATCATTACCCCAAAGGCCTTTGAAAAAGAAATGGTGTTCATGTACAGAAAACCAAAACAATGTTACACTCCCCTGAATGTCCCCATTTCCTTCCCTGATGCTTAAAATGCAAGTATTAAATAGATTTTTAAGAAGGCAAGTTGTGGTGAGGAAGGCTCTCTCAGCCTGAAAATACAGTCACTCTCTCAAGACACGGCTGATCCTAAGACACCTCCAACGTTGTAAAGGTGCAGGATGTTTAAAGAAAAATATGAAAGCTCCCTTTATATAGGGCCTAGGTTGACCCTCATGGTAGAGATGACAATGGTCCGGTTAAATCAATTGATACACCAATACATGTTCAAATCTCCTGGTGCCCATTTGGAGTTCATTAAAGGAGGGGGTGTTATAAGTTTTATATTTAAATCCACAGTGTAACTTTAAAAATAAGGAGAGGAGAGTGGCAGGGTGGGAGGTGTAGGCAGCAGATAGGTATTGGATGATGCGCTTTCTGTGGATTCTCCCTGTAGCCATTACCAATAGTGCAATTAGGCTGGGAAAACATAAGATTCAAGCTGAGAAGTAACACAGAAATATTTGTGTGTCTTCCTGTAAGGCTGTGAGTCTCCTAATGATGGAGAAGCCTGAGGCATCTCCTTTGTACCTATTTCTCTACCTGAGACAGAGAAGACAGGAAAGGTATGGAGGAAGGGACACAGAGGTGAAATGAACATTCTCGTGCCTGTTAAAGAATGTGGCCAGCCCTCGGCAAAACCAGAACGATGAAGCCTATCTCCAACATGACCCTCACCTGTACCATTCAGTGGCTAATCCCTGTCCAGGGACCCAGCCCTCCTCAGTCTTCAAGGGTCCTCCCACAGGAAAGGTGCTTCCCTCCCGTTGCTCCTTCTCTTGGCTTTTGACAGATGCCTTCCTCAGAGCCCTGCCTTTTTTTTTTTTTTTTCGGGACAGGGTTTCATTCTTGTCGCCCAGGCTAGAGTGCAGTGCTGCAATCTCAGCTCACTGCAACCTCTGCCTCCTGAGTTCAAGCGATTCTCCTGCCTCAGCCACCCGAGTAGCTGGTGCCTGTCATCACATCCAGCTAATTTTTGTATTTTTAGTAGACATAGGGTTTTGCCATGTTGGCCAGGCTGGTCTCAAACTCCTGACCTCAGGTGATCCACCCGTCTCGGCTCCCAATGTGCTGGGATTACAGGCATGAGTCACTACGCCCAGCCAGGCCTACTTTTTTATTTGTAAAAATGAGAATAATTATGCTTGTCTACCAGGAAAATGATTGTGAGGCACCAGGAAAACACTACATGTAGAACTATAGGGGTGGGGGACATGCGTGAGAAGTAGGGAGACCATCCTGTCTCCTCAAATTATTATGTGCTACTCATACATTCTCGACCGAGGCCTCAGGGATGGTGAAAGGCTCCTTCCTGAGTCTTAAAACATCTGGCTGCCCCCAGCGTCTCAGGTGACAAGGATAGAATTTAGAAGGTTTGGCTCTTGGTTCAAGGAGGCTGATCTTTAAAGAAGGAAAGAACACTTTGTTCTTTGGAAGAAAGATTGGAATGCAGAGAGAGAGCAGGGTTGAGAGTGGGAATGTGTACAGGGAGGAGGGGTGAGGAGGAGAAGCTGAGTTCCAGTGTCCCACTGAGAGAACAGCTCTGGGGGAGAGGCAGACCTCTGCCCTGCCCAGGGCCTGGGAGCCTTGTCCTGGGAGGGACCAGCAAACAGTCTGAAATCTGAGCCCAGGAAACAAGGCTCCTACCATGAGGGGTCCCATAAGAGGAGTAGGTGGGAAGTTGGCCAAAGCTCTTACTATGTGAGCTGTGGCAAGAATGCGCCCAACATCATCAGCCAGTACACAGCTACATGTGCCACAGTAGAGCAAAGGAAGAGGGAACTTTCATGGGACAATGCCTATTCTTACTCATGCTTTGTGCACTGATATTTTCCCTCCCCTCCCCTCCCCTCCCCTCCGCTTCCTTCTTTTCCTTCCACCTTACCTCTCTCCCTTCTTTTCTGCCTGCCTGCCAGCCTGCATGTCTTCTATAGTTTCTTTCTTCCTGTGTGAATAGCAAGGTTGATTTCTAGACCCACTACTGGGGCTTCCTTCACAGTTGTTCAAGCACAGGGGAGAACTGATGGGCTACACCAAAGGCCAGCTAAGGCCCCGCGTACCCCAACTCTCCTACTTCACACCATTCATAATCACAAAGTTCCTTCTGCCTTCCCTTCTCCTCTTCTTCAAAACAAGCAAGCAAACAAACAATTTCTTCAGTGTGAAGGATAACAGGATTTATTTCACAAGCTTTTTCTATCATAATAGTTGGGGTTGGTTGATGTCACTGAGCCTCAGGCTTCTCCTTGGAGAGTCTGTTCAGGTAGGTCTAGGCTGGGCCTGGTGATCGGAGTTTGGAACAGGCACAGCTAGGTAATCATGATGATCAGGCCCATCAGGGATTCCCTAATCAGATTCAACCCCTGTACTATACTGATAAGGAATTGGGGGGCAGGTAGAGCGGCTCCCTTGTCTGAGCTCACACAGTGGGCGCTGCCCTTGAGGCCGGACATTGCAGCCAGCTTGCCTGTGCCTGCAGGCCTTGTGCCTTGTACTTCACCGGGAGAGACCTTAGACTGACAAGATGAAGACTGGCCCACCATGCTACAAGTTAGGGATGCAGCTGGACTGGAATCCAGGTCATTGTAGAATGTCGCCTTCCTACAACGGGCTGGCTTCCTGGGGGGAGGTTCAGTCCATTTCCAGGGCCAGCTAGTTCCTCAAAGGCAAGCGGAGAGGACTGCTTTTTAACTGTGGCTGCCTGGCCCCCATCACTTGTTGCTCTGGTCCTGAGTGAGGCCTGGGGTTTATGGGGTGAAGGGAGAATGAGTCACCTCCCTCCACTCACTGTCACTTGGTCCTCCAGGGGTGGGGTGTCATTTGAAGGTTTGCACATAGCGATAGCCATAGCAACCACTTCCCTGCCCGCACACCATTACTGTCGCCCTGCCCACTGGCCCCTGGCAGGGCTCCCACAGGCTTGGGAGGTGCTCTCTGTAGCCCATCAAAGCAGAAGGGCTCTGGGAGCCCACACTTTGCTGCACGCCAACTGCCAGGCCCTATTCTGCCCTCCCTCGGCTCTTTGTTGCTCCTCTGCTGGGGCCTGCGGTTTGGCATTTCCTTCCTCACCCAGATCGAGCCCCAGCAGCCTCCAACCCGGCTGTTAGAGATACTGTGAGAGGCAACACCGCAGAGAGCAGGAGGTTCTTTCAAGATCCAAAGCAGCCTTGTGCGCTGGTCAGAGCCCCACCAAGGTCTGTAGGAGGAGGGCGCTGAGGTGAGCCTCAGTCCCACCTCGCTCAAGTCATTACTGAAATGTCACCTCTTCAGTGAGGCCGGTTCATTTTAAATGGCAACCACACCCCATGCCTGCACTCCCATTCCCCTCCCCAGCCCCCCACCCTGCATGTGCATGGTGCATAGGCATCACATTTCACCTCCTTAAAGCTCTCTCTCCACTAGTAAGGATCTTTGTGTTTTGTTCATTGATGCACCTTGAGCACTTCTAAGTTCCTGGCACATAGAAGGCCCGTGATGTACATTGTTGAATAAACAGGTGACAGAATGAGAGTGGTTGCTGCAGCCAGCACCACCTGACATGGCCAGGACACAGGACACTAACAGGGCTCCTTGCCTGCTCTGTAGGAGTCCTTTCATCCCACATGCCCACTGCCTTCTGGAAACAACCCCTTAAAAGAACCAAAAAGAACCGTGTCACGAGCATTCTGACAGCATGGTCAGGAGGCAACTAGGAAGCCCCCCTGCTGCTCCTAAAGCCTCTCTTCCTCTGTGCAGTCATAGAAGCCTAGAGTCGCCAACAACACAATTACAGAGAGTAAACCTTTCCCCTTCTCCCCTTTCCTCTTCTGTACCTAGCCTGTTTATCAAAATTTGTCTATCCTGTTGTTCTAATGAGGTAGGAGGATTTTGATCCCATTTCTTATCTTTTCTTTCTTTCTTCCTTTTTTTTTTTTTCTTTTTGAGACAGAGTTTCACTCTTATTGCCCAGGCTGAAGTGCAGTGGAGTGATCTTGGCTCCCTACAACCTCTGACTCCCAGGTTCAATCCATTCTCCTGCCTCAGCCTCCTGAGGAACTGGGATTATAGGCAAGCACCACGCCTGGCTAATTTTTGTATTTTTAGTAGAGATGGGGTTTCACCTTGTTGGCCAGGCTGGTCTCAAATCCCTGACCTCAGTGATCTGCCCACCTTGGCCTCCCAAAGTGCTGGGATTACAGGCATGAGTCACCATGCTCTGCCTGGAGCCCATTTGTTGGGAGAAATCGGGGAGTTGAGGGGCAGGGGAGGTGATAGAGGAATCGAGACTTGGTGGCTGCTAAGGACTTCCTTTGCTAACTTAGCAAGTTTATTTTAGGCTAAACTTGTTACCATGGGATGGTCATTAAGCAGAAGGAATAGAGATCATGTGTCATTCTCATAGGCAGGCCAGGGACTCAACAGTGTCTGCCTCCAGAGAGCTTGCAGCAGAAAGGAACTGACACGGGGGCGTGTGCATTGCAAGAATGCTGGCTTGGAGATTAGAAAGGCTGGCTTGTGGTGCCGGCATGAGTTGTGGGAGGAGAGGTAGCCTTTACTATTAACTACTACATGGTTTCAAGCTAATTCCTTCTTTGTCCGGGCCTCTGCTACCTCCTCTGTAAAATGAAATTAGACTAGATAATCTGAAGTCCCTTCCAGTTGTCCCCAATCCCTAGGAAACACTAAGCCTGTCGACTACTGAGGGTCTCCTTGGTCTCATCAGTGGGTACTAAGTGGGGCTGGAGCCGTAAGTTCTGAATGTTTGAGAGACTAGAATGGACGCCTGTTGCTTGGGCATGTTGGAGATGCAGTTCTGATGGCAAAGCCCCCCTGCCCCAGCGCCCCCAGTTCCATCCTGAGGTTTGGAGATTTGCTAGTTCTGACATGAAAGTACCTGGGGACTAAAAGTATCTTCAAGTGTCTTCGAGAAAGCTGGCCTCAGGGGCATGAGTGATTCAAGGAGTCTCTTATTGTGCAGGCCCTGCCTTTATAGAGAATACCTCCCCAAGCTTTTGTAAGAATCCACATCTTACACATCCACTCGGAGTGGGAGTCTGGGAGGGGAAGATGGAGGGAGATGACAGACTAAAGAGCAGCCCACTAGAGGTTATGCTAAGAAATCTCCAAGGAGCAGCTGACTCCTCTGGGTCTAGAAGATGGTCTGAAGATTCTTGGGGACAAGACAGCACTGCCAAGTCATGCAAGAGCCAGGGGACCTCAGCCCCAGGAAGAGTAAGACAAGAAAATACACAGCTGTTGTATCCAGATCCTAAGGGTCGCGATGTTCGGAGGGGAAGCCAGGTGTGAACTGACAAGTCTTTACGGAGAAGCTCTGAGCTGGACTTGGAAGGCTCAGCCAGACACAGATCAGCAAGGAGGAGAGTGGGCTTCCTGGGCAGGAGGAACGTCTGGCCTGGGGAATAAGGTGGCAAATTCTGGGAGGAAGTGAGGAGCAGAGGGTCCCTGCAGAGGTGACAAAGAGGAGGCTGGCCAAAGTTGGCCCTGGTGCCCCAAATTTCTACAGACCACAGGGTGTCAAGGGTCAGGGGAAAGCTGAGGCTGAGAGGATATGATTTTGTCTCTTCATCTTTCACTTTATCTTGCAGGATTCTCAGTAAGTTAAGTCAAGAAATCAACAAGAATGAAGAGAGAAGGAGCATCTTCACACGCAAGTGAGTGGGGCTGGTGTAAGGAAACGCAAGATTTTTCAATCCCAGGTTGAGCCTTAAAAGGGAGGCGCAGAACTGTTTTTGCCCTACTTTTTGACCTGTATTGGTCCCCTGAGTCCCAGGGATCTGGAAGATGGTGTCCAAGGAAGGAAAGGGGTTCCCTCTCCTGCCCTGCATCCTGTTCCTGGGTCTGAGACATCAGGGGAACTTCCTCTAGAGCATCAGGCAGACATGAGCTTCCAGTAATGCCACTGATGTGGCTTGGTGATTTCCAGAATTTTCAGGTTATCCTAGCCCCAGCTGCTGAGCAGCAAGGACACCAGCCCCTCTTGGGCAGTGAGGCATGGCCTCCACTGGGGCTCACTGTGCCTGGACCGGGTTGAGGAAAGAGGGAGATTCCCTTAAATCAATAGGACTATTAATGCAATGCTATTTGCCTTTGCAGACCCCAAGTCCAGCGCTTTCCTGAAGAGACAGGTAAAGCTGTCAGGGCTGAGAAGTGATTGCTTTAGGAGGTGATAGGTATCTCAGTTCTCTTGTCTTTCTGGTTTTGGGGGCTCTTTGGGTTCATTCAGGCGACCTTACTGACTTGTCTGTCAGCCAGTTCTTACCCAGAAAAGGGTTTGGGTCTAGATGGAGGGGAGGAGATGTCGCTCTGCGGGTACCTGGCTTATGGCCCCTGTTCTGCTGGGACCATCTTCAGGGACACATTGAAGAGCTCTGGGAGATCTGTAGAGGAAAACAGAGGGACCCCAACTCTGACTGGGCACCTGAACTGAGCTAGTGCCCCTGCATCTGAGTCTTTAAAGCAGCGTTTCAACTGTTCAACTGCACATAGTGTTTGCAATGCAGATTCCTGGGCCCTGGTCCTTCCTGCTGAATCCAAAGCTGTAGGGATAGGCCCCCAGGTATCTACACATCTTAAAGCACTCCTAAGTCACTATTACGCATGTGAAAGGTTGAGAACCATTGCCACTCCCCTGGTTCTTCGGTAGAATGAACTCCTTGGGCAGGGTCTCTGGAGCTGATAGTAAGTGGCTAAACCCCCAAGGGTGTGGAAGGTAGATGGAGGCCTGGGATAGGGAAAGGCATCAGATGGGGAAGCGGCTTTGACTTTCCTTCAAGTGGCAGCTTTCTTCAGTGCTGATGGTAGTGTCATTTCCTTCCACAGAAAGCCACGAAGAAGACAATGGGGGCTGGTCGTCCTTTGTGAGTATGGTGTGGGCTGTTCTCACACCTTTACAGCTGTGTCCAGGGTGGCTTTGTGATAAGGACCCAGCGTGGAGCCAAGTGGAGCGGGCTCTAACATGATGCCAGCACACCCACCTGGGGCTCAGAAAAGGTGTTCTGCATAGGGCCAGACAGGAAATGGCTTCGATTTTGGGAGCCATGCAGCCTCTGTCTCTGCAGCTCAGCTCTGCCACTGGAGTACAAAAGCAGCCACAAGCAATGAGCAAACAAATGGGCTTCGCTTTGTGCCCATACGCAGAGGGTGGGCGGCATGTGGCCCTGGGCTGTACTTTGCTTACTGCACTTTACCCGCTGTTACCACCCCCCACCCACAACCCCTATCTCCAGAAACGGCCACTCCTAGAAATCTATTCTCAAGCAGCTTTTCACATGGACTTAAGTCCCCATCGGTGGCATGGAGGGAAAATAACTTCAAAACCTACTGTTAGCCCTGAAAAGACCTCGAGGAGGGCGCGATCCAGTTGGATTTTACATTGAAAGGTCACAGTGCCCCTTCTGAGAGTCCGGTGGATTGTACAACCCCTCCCCAGAAATCTATATGCACAGCCCCTGCACCCACTGCAACCAAGCAGTCTCAGGCAGAGAACTCCATTACGAACTTTAGCCCAATCTATTCATTTTACAGATGAGGCAACTGAGCCCATAGGAGAGCAGAATGTGACTTGTGTAGACCACAAAGCTAGTTAGAGGCAGACCTAGGACCCAGGTAACCAGACCTTCAGTCACATGGTACTTCTGGTAAAAGGTTGCCTCTAGTGCCTTTAGAAAGCAAAAATAAAAGGCCAGGCTAGGTGGCTCATGCCTGTAATCCCAGCACTTTGGAAGGCCGAGGTCGGCGGATCATGAGGTCAGGAGATCAAGAAGACCATCCTGGCCAACATGGTGAAATCCCGTCTCTAAAAAAAAAAAAAAGAAAAAAAAAAAGGAACAAAGAAAAAACAAAATGTCCTTTGTCCTATTGGGATTCTGGTAAAAGAAAGCATTTAATTTGGAAAAAAAAAAAAGTTTTAGCTAAGTTTATTCTTTCTATCTGAAAATGAAGAAATTTGACAAATTTCTTTGGTACAAAGGGAAAATAGCCCAGAGTTTCCACTGAAATGTTTCTGCTTACTCACAGAGGCCAAATCCTTGCCATGCAGCCTCTCGTGCTATGCCTGAGGCTAGTCTTCCAGCCTCTCTGTGAACTGAGGGCTTCCGTTCACTAGTGGCTATAGAACTTGGCAGCTACATTATGTGCCCAGCTCTTTGCAAGGGCAAACAGGGAAATGGGTGGAGATAAAGAATCCAATCATGGGCATTTTACAGTATGGATACCCCATTTTAAAAAGGTAAACTGAGGCACAATGCAATTTTTTTTTTTAAGGCATTTATTTAAGCAAACAAACATTCACGAATGAGGCAGCACCAAACCAGACGGAGGCTTCGCTGAAGAAGCATGAGGGCTAAGCGTTTATAAAGTGAATGTGGATGTAATACTTAATCCACATTCCAAAAAACATTTGATGGGTTACAGTTATAACCAATCTCATTTAGCCTATCTTGCTGGAAAGCTCCTAGTTATATAATTATAAGTTTGTTGGCTACTTCTGATTGGTTGAGCTTAAGTTCTGTTTTTCTTTAATATAGCCATTTACGAGAAATAGCCCAAGTTAACTTTTGCTTATGCTTGCAAATCAAGTAAGGTTTAGGTCACTGAGGAGACCCAACTGGTTTTGCCTGCTCAGGGATTCGTCAGGCCTGGTCCCCACTTTAATTTACTTTAACACACATATGGCAGAGTATAATTAGCAGCAACACCATGCATACAAATTTAGGAGCCAAATGATTGGGAGAAAATAATTGTTCTAGAAGCAGAGAGGAAAAGTCTGTCATTTGAGAGAGGTTGATGGGGTAAAGGGCTGGTGTTAAGTCGGGAATGACTGGCCTGGGCCGGACAGGGCGAGGGAAGGGTCAGCAGGGGCTGGAGGGAGGCCACGTGCCTGCAGACCTCCATGCTGAGGCTCTTGATCTGAAGCGGCATGTCTCCAGGGCTCTGCCCACCTGCTCCTAAGTTGTGAGAACACTGACTGAGGCCGGGCACTGTGGCTCAGGCCTGTAATCCTAGCACTTTGGGAGGCCAAGGCGGGTAGATCGCGAGGTCGAGATGGAGACCATCCTGGCCAACATGGTGAAACCCTGTCTCTACTAAAAATACAAAAAAATTAGCTGGGCGTGGTGGTGCACACCTCTAGTCTCACCTGCTAGGGAGGCTAAGGCAGGAGAATTGCTTGAACCCAGGAGGCGGAGATTGCAGTGAGCCGAGATCACGCCACTGCACAACAGACTGGGCAAGAGTGCGAGACTCCGTCTCTAAAAAAAAAAGAACACTGACAGGGCAGGACAAAGTCTTTTTTGCAGTTGGGAAGCCACCCTGTGCTCATTATGCTCCTCTATTGTTGATGTTTTTAATATTCCTCAAGTCAAAAACAAACACAGGAATCTTTCAACTGAGCAGCTTAAAGACAGTCTGTCTGAGGCCACCCAAAGCTGTCAGGATTTCTGGGACATTGGAACATCCCTTTCCTCAAAAAAGCGGCCACTTCCCATTGCTTTTTCCCACACTGCCCTTGAGTGTTGAGCTCTGGGCTCACTGACTTACGCCTGGACATTGGCGTGACCACGGTGAGTGCTCATCACTGCCGCTGCTGACGCCACCTCTGCTGGGAAGTCATTCCAATGCTCCTGCACTTTCACGGACTGCCTCAAAGGCAAGCACCCAGCACTTAGAGCTTACTTTCCCTGAGACTCAGGAAGGAGCAAAAATAAAATATAGTTACAAATTTAAAATTTAGAGTCTTTTCCAAGAAAGCAGCTTCAAACTCAGTGTCAGATTTCGTGAATAATGGATATGTTGATACACTCAACTCTCAGCAAAAAGAATAGCACAGCCTCTGACCGTCCCCTCCTAGACACAGCCTAATCTGCCTTCCACTTAACAGGCTTTGTTGATCTGTTTTCCTCATTAGCTAGGCCTTCAACACTGCTCTAGGTTATAATGAGAGGACATTTTTTGAGCACGGGCACGCTAAGAAATGGTAATCAATTAGTATCATCACAAATGCTCCAGGCCATTAGCCTTTCTCTTGGTGATGCTGGGAGTAAAAAATGTGTTTACTCAAGGCAGAGCCTATTCCTGTACCCTCTCTTCCAACATCCTCCTCATTTCTTCTCTTTTTCTCTATTGTGCAAAAAGATGTTGTATAAAAAGGTGGTCCGAAGACCTTCAACAAGGTCTCAAGTCCATGACTTGCTGCCCCTGTGATACGGTGCTCCCTGACCTCAGTTTCCTCATCTGTAAGATAGGAGTAATCATCTTCAGGCTGCCTGGCCCGGGGTTATGCTGTTGTGAGGCTTGGCAGGGAGAGAGTAGGCACAGGCACATCGCGGGCCACAGAGCCTCTACAAACTGCACGGTCCCTGTCACTGTGTTGGCAGGAAGAAGATGACTATGAGAGTCCCAATGATGACCAGGACGGAGAGGATGACGGTGACTATGAGTCTCCCAATGAGGAGGAAGAGGCACCCGTGGAAGATGATGCGGATTATGAGCCACCACCCTCCAATGATGAGGAAGCTCTGCAGAGCTCCATCCTGCCTGCCAAGCCTTTCCCCAACTCCAACTCCATGTACATCGGTAAGGGCCCGCTTCCAAATTCTCTGGCCCCAGCATCCCAAAGCCAAGCTCCCCACTGCTGCACAGAAGGCCGACGGCCCAGCTTGCCCATGTAGCAGAAAGCTCTGGGTGCAGACACCTGCTCGGCATTTTTTTTTTTTCTTTTTTTTTTTTTGAGTCGGAGTTTCTCTCTTGTTACCCAGGCTGGAGTGCAATGGCGCGATCTCGGTTCACCGCAACCTCTGCCTCCTGGATTCAAGCGATTCTCCTGCCTCAGCCTCCCGAGTAGCTGGGACTACAGGCGCATGCCACCACACCCAGCTAATTTTTGTATTTTTAGTAGAGACAGAGTTTTACCATGTTGACCAGGATGGTCTCGATCTCTTAACCTCGTGATCCACCCACCTCGGCCTCCCAAAGTGCTGGGATTATAGGCGTGAGCCACTGCGCCCGGCCCCTGCTCGGCTTCTTAACAGCTATGTGGCTCTGTACAAGTAACTGTACCTCTCTGGGTCTCAATTTCCTCATCTGTGAGATAGGATAGTAGCGTACAGATCACATAGGCTTGCTGTGAGGACTACTAGTACTGCAACCAGCTCCTGCCGTGGTGGCTGGTATCAGCATTGAACTACCCCACCTAAGGCTCTTTGGCAGTTTCAACTCATTCTGTGGTTACTCAGGTACTCCAAGAGTACTTTCCTGTTATTCCCTATCTTTTGATCAAATCATAGTTACACGGTATTAATGTGTTAGAATAAGCGTGAAGATACTGAGTAGGGTTTGACTGTAATTTTTTAAAAATGAGACAGTGTTTATGATTTTTATTGTCTCTCTGTCCTTTTAGCCCACTTACCTCTCCATTCACTCATTCAACAAACACTGTTGATCTGCTGGAAGCCCAGGCCCCATTCTAAGTGCTGAGAAATGATCAGGAAAGACGACACAGCCCCTGCCTTCTGGGGTTTACATTCTAATAGTGACCTTGACAGAAAATAAACAAATATATACTTGTATCATATACTTTCAGGGAGTAAGCTGAAAATTGAAGATCAGTACCACAGAAAATGAATACCATTTAATCTTTTATGCGGTATAACCCATTTCCATTTTAAAGCCCTTTCACGAAACGCTGTCTCAATGTGTCGTGGTGGTTTTTAATCACCTGTGTAATAAGGACAACCGTGATCAAGTCTGCTTCATATATAGAGAAGTGGAGGTCCGGAGAAGCAATGAATAAGCCAGTTGTTGAGCGCCTTGTGTGTGCCAGTCATTAAGTTACAGAGTGAGCAAGACAGTCTTCGCCAAGGAACTGACAGTCCAGTAGGTGAGGCAGCCTCTAACAAATGAGCCACGAGATTACTTAGTGAAACTGTGACACAGAGGCGGGAAGACAAGTGCAGGAGATGAGGCTGGGGCGTTTGGCTGAGGGTGTGATCTTTAACTTGTGATATTAAACTGAGATTAAAGGATGAATGCAAATTGACCAAGTGGAAATGGATGTGGTAAGGGAAGAAATCTGAAGCAGTAGAAATGGCCGTGCAAAGGGCCTGAGGCTCAAAGGAGCACGCCCTATTAGAGAAGCTGAGAGATAGTCATTGCTGGTGGAGTGGGATGAGATTAGGTCAGGCTGGGTCTTGTCCTACCCTCTTCCCTGTGGAAGAGCCACGCCTCTCCAAGCCCGGGACTAGGGTGAGGCGAGAGAGGCACCGGGGGCACAAAGCATAAGGAGACCCTACCCGCTCACCTCTCTTGCCTGATGGTCTTGTCCTGGCCTTTCCCTGTCAAAGGGGTAGGAAATTGCCAGCCTGTCAGTCTGGCCTAGGGACACTTCCTTGGCGATCTGGATAATATGAGTTTCTGTTCAGATAATGTGTGTTTCTGTTCAAGGCAAATCTAGCTACCACTTAAGAGTCTGTGGTCTGGTAACAGAAGTTGGTGACCAGCTCTTCCCTTTATGGGAAGAGATGAACAAAAGGAGGAAATGTTAAGGAGGAGACAGCCCAGGGCATTGGAGAGGGCAAGGAAGGGCAGCCAGAACAAGATCCGCATGGGCAGAGAGAGCTGACTTCACCCTACATAGGGACCTGGGTGTGCCTGTGAGATTTTTTGCATGTGTGTGTGTCTGTGTGCACATGCGTCTCTGTGTGTGCAGGTGTGTGCATACATATGCATGTGTGTGTGTGCGTGCATGTGTGCACATGTGTATATTTGTGTGTCTGCATGCAGAGCTATATGTGTATGTTCACTTTTTTTTTTTTTTTTTTGAGACGGAGTTTCGCTCTTGTTACCCAGGCTGGAGTGCAATGATGCGATCTCGGCTCACTGCAGCCTCCGCCTCCTGGGTTCAGGCAATTCTCCTGCCTCAGCCTCCTGAGTAGCTGGGATTACAGGCATGTGCCACCATGCCCATCTAATTTTTTGTATTTTTAGTAGAGATGGGGTTTCACCATGTTGACCAGGATGGTCTCGATCTCTTGACCTTGTGATCCACCCGCCTCGGCCTCCCAAAGTGCTGGGATTACAGGCGTGAGCCACCGCGCCCGGCCGTGTATGTTTACTTCTTTACAAAACTGTCTGAAAATGCTCCCTTCCAGTTCTGGCTGAGCTATTTACAAAGAGGCCTTTCTTGATTGGTAAAATCTCTGATTAATACCTGTTCCTGTGAAGTGCAAAGGAAGCTGAGCCTGTGTAGAACAAGAGTAACACCAACTGGGACAGAAAAACGGGCCAGGCGGGGTAGGTGAGATCCAGGCTGGGTCTTGCCGTGGCTGGGGTTCCTGCTGGTACTGATGGTTCTGGGGTTTGAGGATCATGCACCCCCCAGTGCCCTGAGCTACATCTGTTCCTGCAGATCCCTGACCTTGACCAACACTCGCCTTTCACTTTAATAACCTGTGTTTCCACAGACCGGCCCCTCTCTGGGAAAGCCCCCCAGCAGCCTCCTGTGCCCCCCCAAAGACCGATGGGCGCCCCTCCCCCCCCCCCCACCGGGCCGGAATCCCTCGGTAGGCCTCCTCCCGTTCTTTTATAGTACTTGGTGTCCACTGCAGTTCTTTCCTCCCCCAGAGAGAAAAATGGAACTATAAACATCTTTACCTCATTCTAATCTAGTAAGAAAAGATTATAATCTTTTCCCTCGGCTGGGAAAATGCATACCCAGGCACTCACAACTGTTTCTTTTTTGGGGTAAAATACTGGGGGATTTTATTTACTTTCCACTATTTGAGAGAAGTGAAAACTGTAAAATAAACCCTAAGAGAACAAATAAAGTCCGTAGCACCTGCTGGTGTTGGGTACTGCGCCTTCCTCTCTCCTGCAAAAAGACTTGCGCCACCTTCTGGCCGACACCTGCAATTCCAGGGACAGCTGCCTTCGGACCCGAGGAGACAGGGGTGGCAAACCCCGTTTTCTCTTTCTTCGAGCATATAGCCCAGCTCTTGTGAATCTGATAAGTTCCCAGAGTGACCCTGAGAAGCTCAGACTAAGGAATTGATAGCTATGAATGTGTTCTCTTTACAAGTCTATCTACAAGTGAACATTGCTTTTGAAATTTGAAGACCTTCATCTCCACTATTGAGATGCAGAAGTCACTCATTCAATCAGCAGATATTGACTGAGCAGCTACTGTGTGCCAAGCAGAGATCTAGACACTGGGAATAAAGTGTGAACAAGTTAAATAAGGTCCCTGCTTTCCTAAAGCTCAGCTAGGGTTAGGGGGAGACAGGTCATCAGATGGTAAACAGATGTCTGAAAGATCATTTGAGTAGTTACATGTGGTTGGGGAGACAGAAAACCAGGTAACATGACAGTGGATGGGGAGGTGACAAGGAGCTGGGACAGAATGAGCAGGTCGTGGCAAAAGCTGGGAGAAGAACATTCTAGGCAGAGGTAAACAAGTGTAGAGACGCCAAAGAGGGCATGACCTTAAGATTTTCCAAGAACTGCAGGATGATGCTATGGTGGGGACCCCGTGAGTACTGAGAGGGGATGATAGGAAAGAGTTGAGAGGGGAGGCATGGGCCAGCTCAGGGAGGGCCATGTAGGACATTAGTGGGTTTTGATTTTGTTCCTAATGTTATAGGCAGTCTTAGCAGTAAAGTGACATGCTCACTCCACTGCCATGCAGAAAAGAGCGTCCATGGCAGAGGATAGAACAGGGGGCTCAGATAGGAGGCTGCTGCAGTAGTTCAGGTAAGAAATGGACATGGATGTCTGTAGGCAGAACAGGAAGATGAGGAAAAGTGAGCAGATCCGGATCGGTTTTGAGAGTGCCGCGTCTTGCTGATGTATTGGCAATGCTTCTTAATGTTTGGATCTTTATGCAGCCACTGCCCCCACCCCAGACCAACCATGAAGAGTCCAGAAGCAGAAACCACAAAACAGCAAAGCGTAAGTATGAGGGCTGCTCTCTCTTGCCCTGTTCCCACCAGGCCCTCACCTAGCCCCACCCCACCCCCAGCCAACTGCCTTCTTCTTTTCTTTTCTTTTTTTTTTTTTTTAATTGTACTTTGCTTTCTTCTTTTCATTGATATCAGCCTTTTTCCCCTTCCAGTCCCTGCTCCTTCAATAGACAGAAGCACGAAACCTCCCCTAGATCGTTCTTTAGCTCCGTTTGACAGAGAACCCTTCACACTAGGTGGGTATGATTCACATTTAATGCATAGTAATAAAGATAAGCTTTTATAAAGTGCTTTGTGCATGCATGTCACATGCACAATCTCATTTAACTATGGCCACAATACTAGGAAGTGGAGACTATTCGAATCATCCTCACTTTACCGATGAGGAAACTGAGACACAAAGCGGTAACTTCCCAAGATCATACACCTACCAAGTGATGGGAGTAGAGACCTAAACCCAGATCAGCCTCATTAGAAAGCTCCTGCTTGCAGCTCCTGGGGGCTGTGCTGCTTCTCTATGTGATGTGTGTGATCTGTGTACACAAATCCCATTGTCCTTCAGCCAAGAAGCTTTGGGGTACAGAGAGAGGACATGAATTATGACAAGGGGCTAGGGGAGCTGCTGTCTGCTCCCTTGCCTCCTACTTAGTAGCTCATGGACCACAGGGATGTTACTTTTTCAGGGCTTAATCTCCTAATTTGTAAGGTGGGTGTTCTGTATATAGAAAATACTTTATTAATCCCTAAGGTGCTATTCAAATGTTGGGGTTGTTTTGTTTTGGGTGTGCAATTGACCAAACATTAGGTATACCACAGTCCTTTTCCTCTACAGTTTACACAGAATATTCTTGGATTGCACTTATCTTCACTTCACATGGAGCTATTTTCAATTCAATTCTAAAACTTCCTACCATTTAGTGAGCAACTACTATTGGGCAAGTGCCCTACCTACCACAAATATAACTACAGTATCTCTAATTCTCAGACTAACTCTGCAAAGGAGGGGCATTTATATCCTCACTTCTCAGATAATAAAATTAAAGCTCAGAGAAGTTGAATAGTTTGCCTAAATTTGAGTAAGTAGGTGCAGACTTTGAATCCTCATCTTTCTGACTTCTAAATGAGTGCTCTTTTCCACCATATCATGCTGCAGTTGAGGACCCTTGGTTTTAACTTGCTGTGAATTAGGTGAATCTGAGGAAGGAACTCAGCAACTGAACGGATAAGGAGCCCATCCCAGCTGCCCCCCATCCCTTTCCTGGCTATGCTCCGAGCAAGGCATTTAGCCTTCTGTGGCCTCAATCCTTTTTTGTCTGTCAGGAAAATGACTTTCAGTTCTTGGATTTGAGGCTGCTGCTTGCTGCTCTTTCCCCGAGCTGCATCGCAGCTCTGCTGAGTCATGCAAAACTGTGCTGGCTCTTTTGGTTTGGAATTGTCTGCTATAGAGAGATGTATAATTACGTGGAAATGAAGATGGATTTGACTTCAGATTCCAACCCTGCTCACTCTCATGAGCCAAGACATCAGAAAAGTGGAACACTGACATCAAATCCTTCACAATCACCTCCTGACACAAAAGTTATTCTTTTAAAAGATTCTTTTTTTCCATATTTAAAAACATTTTTAAAAGACACAGTTTTCTGAAAATTTCTGTCTTACCCTTGAATTACTCCCTTTTCTGCGATGTTTTGGAAGGATTAATGTCTTCTTAAAATGTTTACACTCCACATGAGACTTTTAGCATGTTTGGAGAATATGCAAATATTGGCAAACTTTAAAATACTTATTCAGGCCAAAGAATATAAATCTAAGTTTCCTGGGTGCCCCTCTAAAGTAGAGGTTCTGCCCCAAACCAAAGTTCTACAAACATCTTTTATACCATCAAAACTCTCCCCACTACCAGCAGCAAGCTCATTGTCTTTTTTCTCTTTTCTTTTTGAGTCAGGGCCTTACTCTGTGACCCAGGCTGGAGTGCAGTGGCACCATCATAGCTCATTACAGCCTCAAACTCCTGGGGTCAGGTCATCCTCCTTCTCCAGCCTCCCGAGTGGCTGGGATTACAGGTGCATGCCACCATGCCTGGCTAATTTTTAAATATTCTGTAGAGACGGGGGTTACCCTGTGTTCACCAGGCTGATCTTGAACTCCTGGCCTCAAGTGATTCTCCTGGCTTGGCCTCCCTACAAGCACGAGTCACTGCACTCAGTGCCAGTAAGCTCTTCACAATGAAACAATATTATTCTCATGGGCCTGATGTACTTGGTCCTTAAAGAATAAATCATGTTGTGAAAATACAACTCCAGGCAGATAATATCACTATTCACCATAGGGGGTTAACTATGCCTGGGTGTGGAAGAAAGGGAAAGAAGGGCGAGTTAACTAACAATTGTCAGCCCGCATGGACCGTATCAATGTCAAAATAAAAACGTAGAGGCATATCTCTAAGTTTCTTTTATTTAGGAAGAAAGAATTGCAATTTGGAGCAATTGGTCTTCAGGGTCCTCAGTACGTCTGAAGAACCAAAAGGAGGTTGGAGGTTTTATAAAAAAGAGAAATGTTGGCCGGGCGCGGTGGCTCAAGCCTGTAATCCCAGCACTTTGGGAGGCCGAGGCGGGTGGATCACGAGGTCAAGAGATCGAGACCATCCTGGTCAACATGGTGAAACCCCGTCTCTACTAAAAAAACTACAAAAAATTAGCTGGGCATGGTGGCGTGTGCCTGTAATCCCAGCTACTCAGGAGGCTGAGGCAGGAGAATTGCCTGAACCCAGGAGGCGGAGGTTGCCGTGAGCCGAGATCGCGCCATTGCACTCCAGCCTGGGTAACAAGGGTGAAACTCTGTCTCAAAAAAAAAAAAAAAAAGAGAGAGAAATGTTACATATCACTCTTTGAGAAAGTTCATTGGTTCTGGGGGGCTGGCAAGTTTCGATTGGTGAGTGGTGGCAGAGGGAAAGCTGGATCTTCGAATTGCAGCAGATTACTGTAGCAACTACGACATAAAACTGGTTTTAGGTTACAGCAGGTGGTTTCAGCAGCTAAACTCCCATAGAATCACTTTTCTGGAGCAATGTTATGTGTCCTGAGCGCTTTTCCCTCTGGCTTCTCAACTTTGTTTTCCTTGGATGTGATAAAAATCCCAATTTGTATGATCAACTTTCACAATCACGTGTTGATCCTGCATACAAATTGTTGCCTCATTCTTGAGGCACACCTATAGGGTTTTCACCTATAATCTTCATTTTAGAGAGAGGATATCATTGGGACTCAAAAACCTTAAATAACTTGTTCATGGTCGTATAGGATTGGCTTCTAGACCTGGTTGAATTCTGCTAGTAATACTTCGATCACATTGAAAACAAAGGGCATGTTTATTCTAGGGGACTTTAGATAGAATACAAATTAAATTGCTTTGAAGAGCTTCGTGATGTAGAATTATCAAGTACACCTGGCCTTTCTTCAGGAGCCAGGAGAATCTCCTGAAATGCTCTCCCCAAGTTAAAAGTTTTTTCAGAAACTAAATGGAGTGCTTCATTTAATATCAACTGTTTCACAGAATTGGAGAAAAATTAACCTCTGTGGCAAGTGGGCTTGTTTCCGATATAAAAATGAAACTTAGGCTGCAGAAGAAATATTTTGGCCAATTAAAAAGGTATAAAATCCCAAGAAAATATTAATCCTTTTGATCATCAGTTATATAAAAGAAAATGTTGATTTTTCTTTTTAGGTCTTTTTTTAATTAAACAAAAATAGCACAGAATCCACAATACTACCTGTATGTACACAAAGCTGTGTGAACTTAAAATTAAATGAAATTTAATTAAAGCCGTTCAATTTCTCTGAGCTTATAAAATTTGGTGCTCTGTTAGGGACCCTTCCTCGTCTGAAGTTTTTAATGCTTTAATGCTTAAACTCCATCAGCTGCCAAAAGGGTTCAGATTCATGTTTTCATCAAACTGTGTTTTTAAACTTCATGCTTACGAGGTTCTGAATTCATGGTCTGTCTGATGTCTGTCATTTACAGGAAAGAAACCACCATTTTCTGACAAGGTAAGCTGTTCCCTTGTTTTTTGGTTTTGTTCGTTTATTTCGCATCTCGTCCTCATTCTTTGAAAAGTGCTTGGACACTCATCTGTCTTCCCTCCTGTCTTGCAGCCCTCGATTCCGGCGGGAAGGTGAGACTGTTGCATCCACGTGAGGGTACCCGGGACACTCTGTAGAACTCTGCCTCCGCAAAGTTTGTTTCTCACACATCCTTTTCCTGAACTCCACAGGCCTCTCGGGGAGCATTTACCCAAGATGCAAAAGCCTCCTTTACCACCAACCACGGAAAGACATGAAAGAAGCAGCCCCTTGCCAGGGAAGAAGCCACCTGTGCCAAAGTAACTGTCTGCTATTGCTTGGGCTTGTCATTCAGAGTGGCCAACAGACAGCCTGTCCAGTGCGGACTCTGCAGTGGGAACCGAGGCTCCTCGGAGCGCCTGGGCAGGGCGGGCCTTTTCTTGCTGTGGCTTGAGGGATGTTCAGGCTTCAAGGTTGGCTGTCAAGGATCAGGGTCTCTTTGAAGGAAATTGACTCTACTGAGAAATGAATAGGGCAGCATCTAATCAAGGGTATGGGATGACTACTGTTTGTGGAGATGCCAGTCAAATATTTTATTGAGTTTTCCTACCTCGTTATAGCAAAGCCTTCACAGTTCATAGGAACTGTACTTACCATTTTATTTTAGAATGCAGGTAGCAGAGAGGAAATGATTAGGGAAGATTTTTAGGTCACAGCAAGTGTCTTTCTTACTGCTTAACCACATTTTATAATTGCAGAATACTGAGCTCTGCCTTAGTATTTTTAACTTTGCTATAAAGTAGTTTTCAGCCTATTTACCAAATGGCGCACACGTACCTGGGGTCAAGGCCAACCCTGCTACGTACAGAGGATATAACCAAGGCTTCCGTCTCATTTGTGAATCAGGGGTCATAACTATCACCCTTGCTTGGCTGTTTTGAGGAGTAAATTAGGGCCAGAACTAAAGTGTGCCAAAAAACCTCAGTCATGGAGTTTGAAAACATTTTAGTATCATGTTTTTAAAAGTTAAAATTAGTGCAACAAACTCATAAGGAACAAAATTCCACCATTTTAAATGAACACAGGATGAGATGATGATGTGTGAAGCATCAGACACAGAGGAGGTGCTCAACAAAC
The DNA here is from genome assembly GCF_009761245.1 of Sapajus apella. Classification (NCBI taxonomy): domain Eukaryota; kingdom Metazoa; phylum Chordata; class Mammalia; order Primates; family Cebidae; genus Sapajus; species Sapajus apella. The sequence goes on from NW_022437019.1 coordinate 262,584, forward strand.
TGTCCTGCTCTTCCCCTCCCCAAAGAGAACATGATCCGGCCCAGGCAGGGCAGATGCCTGACGCATCTCTAAGGCAGCTGTGCCCAGACCTGCTTGACAAGCTCATTCATCTGGTCAAAGCGTACCACGCCCCCTTTGGAACAGTCCCAAAGCAGCAATGTTTTCTAATTGTCTTCTCTTTACACCAGGGTGCGCTCCGAGAGGGCTGTTTTAAAATAACAGCAGAGAAGATTACCTAAAATGTTTTCATTTCTTGGGAGAAACAACAGCTCAGTAAAATGTAATAACTACTAAAGAGTTAGTTTGCTGACTAAACCATGTATATATATTTATAATTATTTGCTGCATTAGCTACACAGAATAAAGGTTTGCCTAGCTCAGCGTGCAATGATGACAGAACATTGAGTAACTAAATCTCCCTTCCAGCCCTTCTCCCTGCTGTGCAGGGGTTTGTTGCTTCCAATCTTCCCTGGGCTCAGTGGGTTCGATTTCTCATTATTCAATGAAGCAAACTATATCTGAGGCTGGCTCTTTGAAACTCGTTATGCTCAGTTCTTTTTCTTTGCCCTAATTCATTTCAGGCATGGATGGGGACCAGACCGAAGAGAGAATGTAAGTATAAAATTTCATTTTGTAAGTGCCTGACACAGGGAAAAGCAGCATAGGCTCTGAGGAGGTTGGGCGTCCACCCACCTTGGCCTTGGTCCAGCACCTGGAGCAGGGCTTGCACCCAGGGAACTCTGGAGGGCTGATGCCTTTGTCTTTGGGCCTTGGTCACTGCCTGGAGCCCACCATGCTGTGTTGTTTAGCTGTGTCCCTCTAAGAGCTCCCAGGGTGGCTGAGTTAATTGCAGCCCCATTACCAGGGGCTGGTAATTAGCAGAGGGTGCAGGGAGAGGAAGAGGATGAAGTAAGGGATGCCCAGAAGTTTGGGCCATGCCTACATATCCTAAGCTACTGTTTTCCTTTTCAATACTTCCACAACCTGAAAAAAGGAGAAAGAGCATTTCTTGAATGCTTACCATGTGCACTTTGCCACGCTACTTAACGATGACCACTGTCCCTGTTTGTGCGGGATGCTCCCAGTTTTAGCAATGGAAAGTCCCGTGTCCCAAGAACTCCCTCCATCCCAGGAAAACCAGGAGAGTTGGATATTACTCTCTTTAATATGAATATAAAGAGCCTATAAGGAATCATCTTTTTTATGAAGAGGAAATTGAGGCTTAGAAGGAATAAGATACTCTTTGCAAATTGCATGCTTATAAATAGCCAAGATCTGAACCCAGATCTGTCTGAGTTTCTCTATACCAGAAGCCCTCTGATGGCCATCAGACCCCTGCTCTCCTTCAAGGGCTTAGCCCACAAACCCCTGCTATTTCTGAACTCTGTGCTAGATGCTGTGCTTGTTCCAATAAAGTGCTGAGATCTTATGGAGGCAGGTGCACCCACAACCCCACGTGCCAGACAGCATGCAATCATGGGATGCTCTGTGGGGCTGAGGGAAGTAAGTGTCCCGTGTGGGCCAAGGAGCCAATGGTGACTTCCTAGAGGAGGTGAGATTTATGCTGGTCATTGAATGATAGGGAAGACACAGGATAGAGTCATTCTTAAAGAAAGCCCAGGGGCATTCCCCTCAGTATTCTGAGCATGGGGATGCCAGTGGCCATGGAGGCTACCGGGACAGTGAGACGAACAACTTGGCTGCAGAGATAGGGACAAGGTGAAGGTAAGGCTGGACAGGCACAGTAATATCACATGCCAGGTTCCGGGTCTCTGGAAGGATTGACTTGTGCTCATGAGAATCTGGGAGTTGTATTTTCTGGAACCAGAGGTTACATGGTTGCAATAGTGTTGAAGAATGATTTTGTCGCTGGGGGTTTGTGAGCCCATGTGTGTTTATTTATGCAGCTCTTTGCTGGGACTCCCAGTTGGCTAGTGGGATGAATGATTTTGACTGTGGTCTTTTTTGCCTTATCTCAGTGTGCAGTAGGATTAATGATGGCAAACTTTTATTAAAGAGCACCTAACATAAGCCAGGCACAAGTAGTATCTAATTTAATCCTTATAACAACACTCTGAGAAAGATGCTATTTCATCACTACAGATCTGGCCCAACTAAACAAGTTCAAATTGGTCCTTACCAGTTGGTGGCAAAATCATTTTGTCTCTTTGAAGCTCATTTCTTATCTGAGCAGAAGAGAAAATAGCCCTTCCCTTGTCTAACAAGTTTGCTCTGAAGATAAAAATGTTGAGGGTTGTAGATGAACCTTGTAAGCCGCCATATAAATAAGGTCTTATTGCTCTTAACAAGAGTGGCCATTGAAAAAGAGAGCCAAAAAGAAGGCTGAGCTTCGGTCAGACGTATCTGGGGTTGAATCCATCTCTGCAACTCCTGGCAAGCTAAGAATCTTTCCTCAGCATCATGCTTTTGTAAAACGAGGCTGTTAAGTTCTTGAAGGGTCACCGAGGGAACTGAATAAAATCTTGTGTGTGAATCTTTTGGACACATTGTAGATATTGTCGATATTATTATATCTTTGAGCCCTTTTAGACACCTCAGAATCTATCTCTTGCTAAGTATGTGAGGAGAGTCTTGGACTGGAATGCCCTTAGATGATTTTGCATTAAGAAATCATAAACCACTAGGGAGTTCTATTATTCTCTACAGTATATTGATTTTGAGGATGCATAACTGCCAAAGAAAGAAACAGACTCTTATTTGACTGGGAAATGCAGTTTTTCTTTTAAGAATTGTATTTTGATGATAGCTTAATGACTTCTTTTTTCTTCCCCTTTCCAGAATGAAGATGATGGTATGTTCAGAAACACATTTTTACAGCTTATAACTCATTCTTTCATTTTCCTGCTCAGGGATTCAAATGGAATTGTTTAGTACAGGAACCCCATAGAATCAATTATAACTCTTAAATTACTATTAAATAGACATATCAATTGGCATGCTGCATAACTATAATAAAATGGAATTACTTGGTTGGATTACCAAAGAATACTAAATTCATGTGTAACAGTGTAGATTACTTAATCAGATCACAAATGGTAAAATTGGGTGCATGGTTTGATAGAAAAATTTCCCACGTTTATGTCTTCCAACACACATGGGTAAAGAATCAGTAACTGCCAATGAATGAGATAGCATAAAACTTTGACTTTCATAAAACAAGACTTATAAATAATTTCTGAAATGTATAAGGTTTCCAGCCGACAATTTTCTGCCAAGTTAACATTTCAAAAAATGAAAAACAAAATAAGTGTTTTTTTTAGGGTATTATCTAGATCTGCACCATTTTGTAAGTAGATTCTATGGTAGTTAAGTCATGTAGAAACACCCTGGGCACAAGATTCCACTTTACCACTTCCTAATTCTGTCTGATGTGTTGGATTTTTGTGTCTTCTTTATGATAGCTGTTTCCAGCTGGGCGGGGAGGGGGCCAGCTATGGAATGTTCCTTAGTGACGACGGGGCCTGACAATTTCATTCATTGTTTTCTACTTCTGCACAGTGCATCAGAGGCCTTTGCCCCAACCAGCACTACTTCCTATGAGCTCCAACACTTTCCCTTCGAGATCTACTAAGCCGAGCCCTAAGCACTCTCTCCCATCCTCTCACATGTCTGGAGCGTTCTCAGAAAGGTTCGTGGCTCTGTCATGAAATTCTAGCTTAATATAATGTCTAGGTCTATCCAGTACTGAAGTAATGCCGGGTGTGTTGAGGAAGAAGGAAATGAGTAGGGTCTGAACATTTTGGGTCTTAAGACATAAAATCAAGCTGAGCATTTAGAACAATGTGTTAATCCACCACTGTCCACTGAGTCTCTGCTTGAGGTGAGAGGGGTGAGGAATTGACTTCCTCCTTGATCCCTCTAGGTAGAATGGGCCTTTTGGTAGAAAACGAAGAATATGGGCCAGGCGCGGTGGCTCACGCCTGTAATCCCAGCACTTTGGGAGGCCGAGGCGGGCGGATCACAAGGTCAAGAGATTGAGACCATCCTGGCCAACATGGTGAAACCCCGTCTCTACTAAAAACATACAAAAATCAGCTGGTCATAGTGGCACTCACCTGTAGTCCCAGCTACTGGGGAGGCTGAGGCAGAATTGCTTGAACCCAGGAGGCGGAGGTTGCAGTGAGCCGAGATCGTGCCACTGCATTCCAGCCTGGCGCCTGAGCAAGACTGTCTCAAAAAAAAAAAGAAAATGAAGAATATTTTCACTTTATGAGTTCAAACAAGCAACCATATTTAAGAAACCCAGGTTAGTTTAAATACTTGAAGTTCATCTGCATCTTGGTTGGGAAGACTGAGAAAATGCGCCTTGTGCTTGGCAGATGCTGAGAATTCACTGGTCTCTGTCCTAGCACATCTGTTTTCTCAGTAGCAGCTGTGTTTCTCAGGACTGGTATGAGGCTGTCCGGGGCAGAGGCATGAACAGGAGAAAGGCCAGTCATTGTCCCCAAGCAAGTCCACGGGCAGCCTGTGGTGTCCCCCAAGTCCTCCAGCCATGCAGGCTCACCTTCTCCCTTAATATTCAAGCAGAGAAGCCCAAGACCCTCCCCTAATACTGTAGAAAACTCAACCACCCACAAGATTCATCCAACCCCACCAACTCCTAGCAGGATGCTCACAATGTTTCCTCTGCCCTGGCACCCTCTGGCCCTGAGTTTCTGCTGCTCTTTTCACTCTTCCTGCTGGCTTCTGCTGCTCTGTCTGCTGACTCTCCTGCCACTTTCCACCACGCTAAGCCCCAACCCCATCCTTCCTTCGCACACAATCCCACTAGCATAAGGTTGCTGTGCGGAGCAGACTTTCTGATGGTTTGGACTGATGGGTGTGGGAATTGCTGCTCAGTGTGGAGAGAACAGAAAGCATTTCAGGGCCCCCCACCCCCCGCCCGGGCCCGCCTCCCCACCCCAGCCCTGCAAATGCTGTTACCTTCTGCTGCAGAGCCCACCGAGCACTTCCTCGCTTCTCACCTGGCCTGCTGTCTCCTTGCAGACCTTAAGCCCTGGGGATTCACTGCTCACAAAAACACATGCCCATTAATATACTTTCCTCTTCTCAGAGGACTTCTGTATTCTCCAAACTCAAAGTGCTCAAGTTGCAGCCAATTTTTAAAGTAACTTTTAAGTGCCCTCTATACAGTTGAATGCTGTTGTTGTTCTGCTTTATAAAGCTTGTTAGACTTTGGCACGGTCCACTGTGGGATGTAGGGAAGTTCCCTCCCTGTGACCAGCCCCCATGGATTAGCGGGCAGCAGGGGAAGTGATACCAAATCAAGAGGCATTTGCAGTCTGGCTTCCCTAACCCAGCTCCCCTGTCTGGCCCCATCACCCCAATCCAACTAAAATCTCGATCTTTCTCTGTCTCCTCAGTAACAGCAGTTTTCCACAGAGTGCGTCCCTGCCGCCATACTTCTCTCAAGGTTTGTACTCTGGGCTTTTGTGACCCGCTTTAGCCATCATGCCGTTATGACTGGATCCCTAACCTGTCCCAAAAGATTTTGACAAGGGTTTTGCTGTTTCCTAAAAGAATCTGATTTCCTCATTCAACATTTAATTCAGTGTCTGCAGTGTGCCAAGGGCTGTAGGAATGATAGGATAGTACCTAAAACACAACACACACACACACACACACACACACACGCACATATACATGCACACACATGCATACACATATACACGTACATACACATATACACATGCACAGTACATGCACACACATGCATACACATATACACGTACACACACGTATACACATGCACAGTACATGCACATACATGCATATGCATACACACATACACACACGGACACACCTATACACACTTCATCAGGAAGCCAGCTCTCATCCCCAATCTTCCCAGGCAGAGCTATTCCTCCTGCTGCTGTTTCCTTATAGACCTCAGAATCGTGCTTGGCTTTCTCTGCAGTTGTATATTTCCATGATCAATCTGTCCATTGTTGTGAGTTGGGAAGCACGTGTAAAATACAGACTAAGAACTGAATCTCTTACAGAATCAAAGATTTTGATTCAGTAAGTCTGGAATGAAGTCAGGGGCCCATATTTTTAATAATACCGTGTCCATGATAAGTGTGTACTTAGAGCGTTCTGCAAATTGAACGAGGGTACAAATCACCTGGAAAATGTGTTAACATGCAGATTCTAATTCAGGAGGTCTGGGGTGAGACCTTAGTTCCTGAATTTCTAACATGTTCCATGTGGTGCTGTTAATCCTGGTTCATGGACCACTTTGAAAGGCCTCAGGGCAGGACTGATTTGTTTTTTATCCTTAAAGACTTGCAAGTAACAGGCATTTGGTAGGCACTTTAAAATGCTGGTTGAGGCTGGACATTGTGGCTCATGCCTGTAATCCCAGCACTTTGGGAGGCTGAGGCAGTCAGATCAGGAGGTCAGGAGTTCGAGACCAGCCTGACCAACATGGTGAAACCCCGAGTCTACTAAAAACACAAAAAAACTTAGCTGGGCATGGTGGCACACGCCTTTAATCCCAGCTACTCAGCAGGCTAGGCAGGAGAATCACTTGAACCCAGGAGGTGGAGATTGCAGTAAGCCAAGATTGCGCCACTGCACTCTAGCCTGGGTGACAGAGTGAGATTCCATCTCAAAATAAATAAATAAATAAAAAGCTTGTTGAGTGACTGAGCATCAAATGGCTGTGGAAAGTTACCCAACTCTAGTAAGTAGATCTTTACCATTCCAGGAAACTGCTTTAGCATTGCCAGATTTTCCAATCGTTTTCTCAAGAAAAGTGAAATTATTCCATTTTTAAATGTTGACTTAAATTTTTTAAAAATGCTGTAAAGAACAACAAAAAAGCCACTTTTTTTGCAGTCACGTTCCGTGTGCAGAAATGCCAGTGTGTGTTAAGTAGAAAACTATATTAATACATTTGCATTGTAGCCTGAGAATAAACATTTTTTCAAATAGCACATCTAGGGTATTCAGTTGAATGCATCATTCCTTTAGATGGGTGAGATCCAACTGCTGACACCAGGGGCACACACTAAGTTTTCAACGTCTTCTAAGCATTTGAGGTTATGGTGTCCACATTCACCACATGGTTTTCACAGTTTCCCATCCAACTCCTAATTTTTCACAATCCCCAGAACTCACTATGTTTTGCAAACACTCATTTGTGTTACCTCCTTGCCTCTGTAGCCATCTGAGTTCCAGACACATCATAGCAAGATTTTCAAAGCAAGTTCCACAGATCTCCTGCTTTATGAGTCCATGATGGGGCTTATTAATGCAAATAGTTCATGATTTTTGGAACACTAGCTTAATCCAAATTGACCTCTTTTCCCCTAAGACTGCCAGGACACCTGGTCCTCAGTCTTCTCCACTGGTTGGTTGCTCCAACATCAGAAGGGTAAAGGTCATGTTGAGCATTGTCCAAAACTCTATCACGACTTCCCTGAGAGTCTAGATATTAAGGATGGTAGGTGACTACAATAAAAAAGTGTGTATGTGCTGCTCTGTTGTGAATTATGACTCTGTGATGCTGGCCTGCAGGTGCAGAGGCAGAAAGAGAATCATTCCTCAACTGTAGAACAGCCATGCAATATGGGCCTTGGTTCTGTTACTCTCCTGTATTTTTAGGTTTCATTCATTCAACAAGCATTGTAAAAGTGCAAGTGTTGGACTGCAAAAAAATGGGGGTGGGGAAGGTCTGCCTAGGCATTGGGAATTTGGGTAAGGAAGGCACTGGCAGCTCAGGGCCAGCTTGTTCAGAAACAAGGAAGGATCATCTTAAATAATCCTGGTATGTGGCTCAGGAGACTTACTTAGCAACAGGGAAGGAACATCTTAAATAATCCTGGTGATGTGGCTCAGGAGACTCTAGCCCTTCCAGGTGACTCTCCTCTCCTCAGTGGTATGACAAGGTAGACGTAGTGACAATCCCTGGTTCTAGAACCAGTGGAGGTATTTGCTAACCTGCAGATTTCCCGGCCCTAGGTGCTCAAAAGTCCCCCAGCGATTCTGACTCATGCACAGTAACATTTGGTAACCACAGATTTAAGTCTTGGGTTTGCCACTGATAACATATGATTTGCTTAGCCTCTGAGCCTGTATTTCCCCATATGCAAAATGAAGACAATACCTACCTTGTAGTGTTGCTGTGAGGATTTAAAAAAAAAAAATGTACACACAGTACCTTACTCAAGATCTGGACAGAGTTGTGCTGAATAAATATTTGGTGAATAAATAAAGTGGTGCTGAATAAATACGTGAATGAATGATGGATGAATCATTAAGAGAACATTCAACTCACAGAATTTTTCTGTTTTTAACTACAGCCTGGCACATAGAAAACAGCCTGGGCAACTGCAATAAACACAACTAAACCTTTCCTGAGATTAAGAAACATTCTCCTAAAGTTTCAAGGAACTATAAATGAGAAAAAAGGGCTTTACAGAAGAGGAGGCACAAGTGCTGGATAGTTTATAGGTGCCCAACAAAAACAAATCAGGTGTCCTGATCTGTAGTGACTTTTTTTTATCACTATTATTATTATTTTTTGAGACGGAGTCTCACTCTGTTGCCCAGGCTGGAGTGCAGTGGTGCGATCTCAGCTCACTGCAACCTCCACCTTTCGGATACAAGCGATTCTCCTGCCTCAGCCTCCCGAGTAGCTGGGATTACAGGCATTTGCCACCATGTCCAGTTAATTTTGAATTTTTGGTAGAGACAGGATTTCACCATGTTGGTCAGGTGATCCCAATTCCCAACCTCAGCTGATCTCGCCACCTTGGCCTCCCAAAGGGCTGAGATTACAGGTGTGAGTCACCCCACCTGCCCAGTGCCTTCTATGTGAGTTGAACAGTTCTACCTATTTAGTTAGAACAGCAGGGAGCAAACTTTGATCCTAAAAGCTAAAATATTCTCAAGGTAATTTCATCTTCTCTTGGGTCCCTTACATTTCTTTTTGAGGAAACATTAAGAACATAATTATCTTCATGACTGCCTTGTCTCTACATCAGCTGTTGGGAATCCATTCTGCCTGTGCTGATATGATAGGAATCTATGAAGGATTTGTCTCTCGAAGATTCGTTTTGATGTTCACATTCATTAAAACAATTGTGAATTTTTTATAAAGGGATCTAGTCACTTTATATTATGTAACATGCACATCTAGAAAGTCACTCAAAATTGAGGTTCTCTTCTCAAAGTGTTACTGGCATGATTACAGAATAATGTCTGAGCAGCCTTCATGGTTCCAAACAGGTGAAAATTATTTTTGAAGCCCTGGTTTCTTAAAATGCTAACTATTGGAACAATCGCAAGGATATTTTTTGAGGGAAAATGTGTTTTGATAGCAGTAAAACTGAAGTTAGGTTACAGTAAACTAACTTTCACAATTCTATACTTTTCAAGGCCCTAGCAACAGACCACCTCTCAGAGCCGAAGGCAGAAACTTCCCCTTGCCACTTCCAAATAAACCTCGGCCCCCATCCCCTGAGGAAGAAGAGGTAAGAGAGCATACGTTTTTATTTTTGTTTGTTTGCTTTTTCCCTGGTGAAAGAATCACCAGAAACTCCCATTGAATGTTTTTCTGGACTTTTATCTTCTTCTTTACTTATTTTATCTATTGGGAAAAAAAGTTAAAGGAGAAGATCCAGGTGAACAATATGTTCTTTTTCCTTGGTGTTTGTTCAGACTCCTGCAATGACAAACGTGTGTTTTGCATAAATAGAGAGAAAAATAATCCTGCTTTTTAAGTTTTCTACTTTATGACCTTGATTAGTCACTTAACTGCTCGTTCACCCAGTTTTTTTTTTAATCAAGCAGGTTATTATGCTAAACTGAAGAAATTACTGTATGTGTATCTTTTCTGATTAGAAGTTCCGTACTGTAAGGAACACTTGTTCACAGGTACTTTTGTAACCAGTGTCATGATGAAAAGCAGTTCACACAAAACATCTTCTGTTTAGCCCCAACTAAATGACTCTCTATGCAAATTAAGAAAACAAATGTTTCCAACCTCCTGGAATTGAGGTGGTGATTTATGGAAATGATTACCCAGAGGCCTTTCTTTTCACTTACATATGTAACTGTAAAATTTATTCAGTTTCTAAAAATTTACATTTTCAGAATTCATTAAATGAAGAGTGGTACGTTTCTTATATTACCCGACCAGAGGCAGAAGCTGCTCTTAGAAAGATAAACCAGGTATTGTGCTATCGTTTATTTTAACATAGTTATAAATATTCATGACAGAAGAAGGGAACGGACTTGTCCTGAGTACCAGTTAGGGGCTAGGAATTCTTCTAGGTGCTGTTGCTAACGGTAAGATCTAGGAGACCCTTAGTGTCAGCTTCACAACTACCAGCACCCATAGCAGGGATTCCTAGGCTCAGGAATCATTCAGCTGGCAGAAGAATCTAAGTTAAGGCAGTCATTTGGTTGGCGGAATCTCAGGAGATTTTATTAACAAAAGAGTCTGTCTTGTCATGGGAATCATATGGTGTCAGAAGGAGACTCTCTTTCCCCCAAAGCTTCAACATCATACCAGCTCTAGCTTCCTCTTAACACAGATGTGCCATCCACATCGATGTGACAGGACCGATATTAAAGAGACAGCAGCAACTTTTTGCTTTTTGTCCTAGACATTTCTAGCTAGTCTTTTAATAGCATAAGGTGTTAAACATATTTCTCGTAGCCAGTCCTGAAACTTTACCTTAAATTTATTGATCAGAAATGGGAAAGCAAAGATCCTTCATCTTTCACATTTAAACTCTTCAGCATTTCTCAGTAGTAGTTGCACATTTAAATCACCTGGAGGGCTCTTGAAAAATCCTGATTCCTGGGTCTCACCTGGAGATTCTAATTATTCTGGAGTTCTGTATCAGCTCTGGGAGTCTTCAAAACTTCCCAGGTAATTCTGATTTGAAGCCAAGACTGTATCACTGGTCCAGAAGTGTGTTTGTTTAGCAGAAATGTTCCGACAGGCTCAATTAACTTGGAATAAAAGGAACAGAGGAAAGCCGGTACTGCCAACTCATGGCTATTTAAAGCTATTCTGTTTTGGTTTGAGGAGAAGGGAGTAGTTTAAAGGAGTCCTTACTAATTAATTTTATTTTAATATTAGATTTTTGTAGTATTAAATATTATGTAGCAATAATTTATTGAATGGAAATTTAAAGTACAGAACAGTCAAAACAGTAGTTTAGCAAATACCAGAAAAAAGATAAGAAAAGAGGAACATTTGCATTCAATTTTGGTCAAGTGTCTGATGAAGGAAAGACTACCTAGAGACCACAAGATTGTAAAAATGGTGAATTTCATGGCATTTGGGTGTTTTCTGACTTTGGATGTGGAAAAGAAAGGTTAGGGAATTAACTCACAGGAATAGTAGGAAGATATATCTTGAGTTAACCAATAAAGTTTGTTATTTCTCCTGGCCTTTTATTCACTCAAGCACCCATTATTTATTATTGAACAAAAGATTCCTTTTTTTATCAAGAGACTTTAACGAGATTGACTTGGAAATTTCTCTGATACAATCTCTGTTGCCTTTCTTGATAACAAAAAAACTCGTGACACATGGAATCTGTAGCTGTTTGGAGAACTGAATGTTCGTTGAATGACAGCTTTTGCAGTCAAGAAGCTGCAAACTGCAACTGACAGATTTGTCAGATCCCTAGAGGCTTGCCTACTACTGTTACAAGCAACAAAAATACTGACTTTCCCTGCTCCCGTAATAACAGGAATTTATCCTTTCAGGATGGCACTTTTCTGGTTAGAGACAGCTCTAAAAAAACAATAACCAATCCATATGTCCTCATGGTGTTGTACAAAGATAAAGTTTACAACATCCAGATCCGTTACCAGCAGGAAAGTCAAGTTTACTTGTTGGGAACTGGACTCCGAGGGAAAGAGGTAAGGATTTCAAATTTCAACATTTCCCCAAAATCTTCATTTATGCCTCTCTGCATCTTTTCATGGAGCGATCTTGGGGATTCCAGGCTGTATGGCGAATTTAGAGTTAAATCACATTAGTGAAGGCCTTCATTTATGGGAAGAGAAATAAAGCAAAATGTTTACAATGGTTACTTCTGCCATAGGATTCTTTCCTGTATATCTTTTATTCCAAATAATCACATGTATAACTTTTAAAACCAGGAAAATGTATATTAACTTTAAAAAATCTATTTAGAGTTGTCAAAGGCAATTTCCTGCTATTATTCACCTCTGTGACATAATTTTAATGTAGGCTGCATTTTAAGTTGACACCACTGGAAAAGGGGAAAAATCAGAATACTTGCTGTGGTGATTATTCCAATAACTTGGCTCATTTCTTAACAAAATGGAGGGTTAGCCCCATGAAGATGACCAGGTTGCCAAAGAAATTCTTCTCAGGCTGAGGTTTAGATTCTCATGCTAGTCACTTTTTGAGTGGTAATCAGAACGGATAGAAAGAAACCCTCAGGGCTGGTTTTCTGCAAAGGAAACTAACAACTGAAGGTAATGCCCCAAAGATGCTCCAAGTTCAAAGTTCCAAAAGGAGGACCAGCTCAATGAAACATGTCCAGAATGAGAAACAGCTTTCCCATAACTTCTGATTCACATGCTTTTGTTATGATAATGTTAATGAGTAGAGAATAATGCATGCTTATGGTCAAATGTTTGAATCATTTGAATCATTGAATCATTTGACCATTTGGCAGTGGATAGAGATGCACAGACCCTGTAGAAGCAGAGGTATTTGCCCTTCAAGCTTTATCTTGGTCCAGCATGGAAACACACAAGTACAGAGGACTCATTGCAGCTGCCATGGAGGGAGGCACCTAGCAGATTAGTCTTAAAGGAAGTGCATTATCCCATTAGGGTTCCTATGTGAGTTGTGACCCATGTCCAGAAAGTTGAATTAGGCCTTTCCCTCTCTAGCAATCAAGGCTGGGGTGATCCAGGCTATGGATGCAAAGACTTGGCTGCTGAGCCCTTATGAGTGTGGAGGTGGCAGTGAGGACACAGCAGAGAGTTCACGAAGGAACTCCTGTGCTATGCTGCAGATCCTACCTCTGGACACCGTGAACTGTGTCTGACCTCCTGAGTCCTTATACCTCCTAATATTAATGACTGGGGGTGAAATAGAGATACAGAAACTGAAACCAAAACCAAAACCAAAAACAGAGCAACCCTGTGGCAAGGATACTGTAATCATGACTATTTAAATGACCCCGCCATAAGAAGTTAAAAATATATGCATTTCAAATTACATCACACACACACACACACACACACACACACACACACACACACATACATTTTATCTTTTTCAAGATGGAGTTTCCCTCTTCTCGCCCAGACTGGAGTACAATGGTGCCATCTTGGCTTACCGCAACCTCCACCTCCTGGGTTCAAGCAATTCTCCTGCCTCAGCCTCCCAAGCAGCTGGGATTACAGGTGCACACCACCACACCCAGCTGAATTTTTTTTTGTATTTTTTAGAGACAGGGTTTCCCCATGTTGGTCAGTCTGGTCTCGAACTCCTGACCTCAGGTGATCCATCCACCTTGGCCTACCAAAGTGCTGGGATTACAGGCATGAGTCACCATGCCCAGCCCTTATTTTATCTTTTATCCATGGTTTGCTGGATGTCTGTAAGGAATTTTTTTGAAAGTTCTATGGCAGAAATCATTAAACTACTTGCCACATTTTACACACTTTTCCCACAATCCTCATAACTTGAAGAGGCAGGATATATTATACAGATAAAAAAAACTGAGGGTGAAGTTCATGCTTTTCATTCCAATGCTGACTCATCTCCCTATCTTGACTCTTTCAGGACTTTCTGTCTGTGTCAGATATTATTGACTACTTCAGGAAAATGCCACTTCTGCTCATTGATGGGAAAAACCGAGGTTCCAGATACCAGTGCACATTAACGCATGCTGCAGGATACCCATAGCAAGTTGTAGCTGAGCAAATGAACCGTCCTCCTGCCTCTGTTGCCAACACGAGATCAATCAGCTTTGGTCAACGGATAAACACTTAGGACTGAGTTTAACCCTTCCCCATGAACACAAGGGTATTATCCTTTCCTTTAAAAACAGTGTTTGAAATGAAGACTGTCAAATTCCCATAATTTATTTATTCTTCTTCAATGTTTGTAAAGTGCATGAGTAATGTTCACACTTGAAGTCTAGTAGTGCACTGTAATAATTCACTTTTTTAAAATTGTGTATTTTTTTAATATCCATTTCAAAATGCAGTAGTTTACACAGCTACAGAAACAATTTGGGGCAAGTTTTAAAACACTGAAACAGTAATAGTTAATTGGCATCACATAAAACTGATTTGTTTTTACAGCCAAACCTCTGTCAGTCAGAGGCATTCATTAGTTTTATACATGTAATTTGAAAATGACTAAACCTCATTTTCTCAGCAGCAATAATTTAAGAGCCTTCAAAAATACAATTTTATTCTTACTTATTTGGTATTCTTTCCTGGGGGAATTTTTATGTAATTTTTTATGAAAAGATAAATGCATGTTGAGATAACTTCTGGGATTAAAAGTCTTTTGCTTTAATTTTTTGGTTTCCTAAAACAACTTTATTGACTTTTAGTCCATACTGTTATTTTTCTGTCTTAAAAAAATTTAAACTACAAATAGCAAAAGAAAACATTTTCAATTTATGGACGAGACTTTGGTGGATTGTGGATGTAGGTTTCATTAACACATCTGGGGTTAAGTTGGCATTTCTTCACATCCCCACACCCACAGCAACATCACACACACCCCCACCTTCCCCCAACCCCAAAAACATTGTCCAGGGATATAGATTTTACCAAAGGCCTCCTGGGAAGACAAGGGAGCAACACTTTAAATTTGTTCAGACTTTCCTATTTGATATGGCTCTTCAATCTCTTGTCATCCCCCTGACAGCTCTGCCATAAAGCCCCTTCTCCTCATCCTTTCCAAACAGGCTGTATAAGTGCTTTGAAGGAATTCAGCTCTTTCCTTTAGTTTACAAATCTCACTTAACAAAAAGTATAGGCATTCAGCCAGATTAAAAAACTAGTATTCAGCCAAACAGTGACAATCCGTTGTTTTTCAAATTTTTCCCATTGGGACCTTGGTTATTATTGAACAACTTTTATTAGCAACAATTTTTGGCATTTCTGTTTAATCTACAAGTTTTCGGAATGGAGAAGAATATCTTGCATCTTCATTTTCACGAACCAATAAAAAGAATATTGGAAGGAATCTAAGAAGTCACCAGTTTAAATCTCATGATAGGCTAAGATAAGGAGTATATGGAATGTAGAGACTTTTAACTAATGATAAAAATTGTGTCTCCCAAAATCTCATCCTTAACCAGAAGTTTTCAGTTTAGGTCCAAAACTTGGGAGTTCTAAGGCTGAAAACCCTGCATTCATTTACATGTCTATACAACAGGCTATTCAGCAAGCATTTACTTAGTGGCTCTTCTGTGTTAAACAAGTGAGCTAGTTGCAAGGTAGTCAGGATAGCATACACCATAGGTTCTCGCATGGAGTAAGTTCACTTGTCTTGCTTCACCATATTCTATTCTTAGGGTTCAAAAATATATAAAACAAAGGACCTGACAGATTTCAAAGCAACGATTTGGTAGTGAATCATGTTTATAAATCAAACATGCATTTTAAGTCTCCTGGTGGAATGGGCCATTAGAATTAAGATGTTCTATTCCACGGCTATGACTGAAGTCAATGTTGGGAAGCTGATATTTTCATGACTAGCATTTTCTTTCAAGCACCGGCAACTCCTTTTGGCTAGGCCTTGCCTCTTTTCTTGTATGTGATCCCAGATGCATCAATGGGAGTTGCTCAGAATCCTGCTCAGTGATAAATATCTTACTAAAGCTGGGTCAGTCAGGGTCACTCTCTGGAATGTTACACATGAAGCCTGTGACAAGATCTTTTATCTGGGGTCCCCAAAAGGCAATGCTATATACTTGTAGCTGTCTGCTGCCCTGCAACTACTCCCATTTACCAATTATCTATAAGAACCAGTCTGCTGTAGACGAGAATGAGGCCAACATACAAAAACACAGTAAAAGGATAGACGAATTATTGGGGTCACTGAAATCTACCAACCATGGACTTCCAACTCACATGACTCAAATGCTTCAGCTGGTTGAGTTGTGCTTGGCACTCACTAACAGGAGAGTTCTGATTAATATAAACTCATACCATCAGTTAATAATTTAGTAGCTCTCTTTCAACCTGAGCCAAATTCAAGCATAAGCGAAAGGATAAGCAGTGACCCATGGCTAATTTCCTATGTCATACGCTTGCAATCAGGGAGGTAGGTTAAGCCATTCTGAGAAACATTAAACAGCAGCCTTCAAGAACATAAACTGCTTTACAACATTATTTTAATTTTGTTTTAAATTATATATATACAAATCAGTAAACTCAATTCTCCCAAATATTTGTTAATTCAAAAATAAACTCACAACAAACAAATAAGAAATCAGATAGAAAAACTGTTAGAAACATGGGATACATCTGATATTTTAGCCTCTTCAAAGAGGGGGTCGTTTCTTTCTGCTTCTGTTAAGTTCTCAGTCTTCATGGGATGATTAAAATGTAGGGTAAGGTCACAAAGCAATAACTGGGAGAGCTCTGTATAAAACAAAACAGAAGTTATATTTTAGCACATATGTCATAAAAAACTATTATTGCTTAAAGTAGCTATTTCTTCCTAATTTCTAATTTAGTTTTTCAAGTGATTAGTGATCAAACCACAGCTTAAGTGTGCCCCATTCTAATTTAAAATAAGATTTATGTATTACAAAATAAGCATGGCATAAAAATTTACTAAAAGGGGGCTCTTTAGCCCAACTTCTCAGCTAAATTGTAACTTGATTTATACAAATTTGACTTATATGGTTTTAACTTATTTTTATCTAAGTTATCCATGTATATATTCCCAAGAATCAGATAAGTTTAAGGCATGTTACAAAAAATTGCAGTTCCAATCTCCCAGAGGCAACCACTTTTAATTTATTTTATTATTATTATTTTTTTAGCTCACTTTGTTTTTGTTGCTTTGGTAGTTTTGGTGTGTCTGTTTTGAGAATTTTTATTGGTGTAAGGGGTGCGGTGGTGTTTACCTCCATATCGCTAAATGACATGCTTATTTGATTTTTTTTTTTCAATTTTCAGTGTTACCTGCCCCTGACACAGAATATTAAGATACAGCTCTTTCACTCACCCTCTTCTCTCACAATATACTTAGGGAAAAATTTTTGCTTAGTTCAAGTATTTAATGTTTAAATATTAATTATACAAATATTCTTCACAGCCGACTCTTGTTGTATGACATTTTCCTTCCTGCACACAACCCATCAGAGTTAATAAATGGGCTTTTTCATTGCTTCATTATCAGAAATTTATCCCAAATATCCTCCAGTTGAGTAAATTTCCTCTTGGCTTATTCAACGCTTTAGCTATTCTATTGTTAAATGTCTCTCCTCTCCTGGAGCCTTCTGATTTGCTCCGATATGAACTAATTGCTTATTAGCACTGCTGTACAGCTAGTGCTAATAAGACTGTGTCGCCAAAAAGACAATTGGAAGTTCTGCACCTGTGGTAGTCAATAATGTGGGGTGATCTGGCTGGGCTATTTTATGATAATTTCTGCTATTAGTATCTTTAGATCTTTCATCTTAGGCTGGTCAGATTCCCGAAAGGAAAATCTACATGGAGGGTATAAGTCTGGTTGCCAGTATTTTGGTAGCCCATGAAGAAAAAAAAAAAAAAAAAAAAAAAACCGGAGGTCTTATAATTTGATATGTAAACTTTGTTTCATCATCCTTCTTTACAGTACAGTACTCTCCCTCAACCTATGACTAGTGGCCCCAGGGCAGAAATCCTAAGACTCGTTTCAACCTCAAGTCTTTTGTCACAGTGAAGGGACAGCTGCCCAGCTATGCAGAGGGCAGAAGAGACCTTAGGGAGCTACAATTCTTAAATATTTAACTAGTCCTCCTGTTGTGATCCAGATTTCACCCCTACTTCCAGAAGTTTCTGGTGCCACCATGAATTCTGTCGTAGGGGCTATTTTTGGCTTTACTGAGCCAGCTTGGGGTTCAGATTTTTGGACTTTGGGGTTCAGACTTGTCTATTTGCTTCTCCATTTGTTTTTTGTTCTGTTATCTCTTCTTGGAATCTCTTGTGGATTTTTGTCTCTTTAAAAATCACTTAAATTTGAATCTCAGGTCTACCGCTGACTAGCTGCTTAACCTTGAGAAAGTTAAATCTCTTTGTCTTATTTACACATCTGTAAATGCCAATGGCAATAGTTCCTACCTCATAGGATTATTATAAAGAGAGTTCATTTGTGTAGAGCTCTTAGACAATCCCTGGATTATGGTAAATGCTATAAAGGTTAGCTGATGACATTACTATTTAGGGAAGGAAATGACGGTGCACAGAGTGTTCATTTAATCCTCTATATTTACCAGAAGTCCATCTTCCGAGTGTAGCTCTACAGGTCCCTCAGAGCCTAACTGCCTGACCTAGCTATACAATGCCTCAAGAAAACATCTATCAGAGTTATTACATTTTATTTCAGGAAAGAATAATCTCCAAACTAGAAAAATTATATAATCAAGTGTGGGAGGAATCTAAAGCTTCTTAATTGTTTTAAATGAGTTCAAGCATCCAAAACGATTTATTCATTTAATAAACATTTTTCAAGAATTCAAGCAATCAAGGCACAGTGTTAAGTGCTAGAAATACCCCTAAGGAGCTTACAGTTGAGCAGGGATAAGAAACGTAAGGAAATACACAATTATAAAACAGCATAACAGGTAGACAGGAAAGGGCAGAAGGGATAACACACCGACTCAAAAAAAGTTTTCCAATGTAAGAGACCTTGACTGCTAGTAGTTAACCTGGTGTGGTGGAGGTGGGGTATAACAGTGAGATTTCAGGACAAGTATGTGTTGAAGCAGATACAGAAGAGCACTTGTGGATATGCAAATAGTTCAGTATGGTTAAAGCACAGAACATGCAGGAAGAACAGAGTAAGAGACTAGAGAGGAAAGGAGGGGCCTGATCTCAACAGGTCATATAGTCCATTCTGAGGACAATGGGGAGCCAATGAAGGTTTTCTGCAGATTTGCATTTTAGAAAGAGAATCTTCACGGTGGTGTTGAGACTGGTTTTGAGAAGTGATGAATTAATGGTAGTCAGATTTCTTTAACATCATACTCTTCAGAGCCTTTGTTAATATGCACTGTAAATTTGTGAAATACATAGCATAAAGCACTTCCCAAACTTATTTGATCATAAAAGCATGGACTCTGTTCTACTATACACCATCTACTAACATCTTTTGAAACAGCGGGGTTCACAGATCAAAGTCTAGGAAATGCTGTCCTAGGAGAACACATGAAAAAAGTATAATAGGCACTCACTATTTGGTGCCAAACTAATGGCCACGCCCTCTTCTTCTTGGTGTCACAGCTTGATTTCATTTGAGGTGCTCCTTTCCCCAGCTCCAGTAGTAAGTTCTGACTGGTCCAAACCAGTCTTGGCAGTCCCAGTCCCCTTGGCTGTGGCTGCTGTAAGCATCAGCATGTGATGCACATCTGGCCAATGAAAGGGAAATGTGCTGGAGGGATCCGGGAAAAGACTTATAAAAAGAGACTGTCTATACACGCCCACCTCTGAAGGTAATGACCATTGGGAAGTGATAAAGAGAGTGAACATGAAAGAGCAGAAAGATAGAAAGAACCTGGTCCCCGACAAAACCTTTAAACATCTGAATTAACTTTAGGGCTGAGCTACCTTGGATCTTCTTGTTTTTCCTTACTGTAAAAGTTAAGTTGGTCTTTTTGTTACTTATAATTGTAGGCCTTAAACTACATATTCAGTGTGGTTTTCATGGTTAGAAATAGGACTCTTAGGTGAAAGCAATAGGGGAAGATTTCAGCTAGCCCATAAGGAGGAATTGTTTAAAATGGAATGGACTGACTAGTGAGACAGGAAGTTTCCCAAGGTAAGACATGCTTGGTCAGGAATAGATTATCCCTAGAAATATCCAGTCACAGAATTGTGATTGTATGTGCTTGGAATAAAATAACAGAATATGTCTGTGAGGCGAGTGACTAAACATCATGACCTATAAGGTCTAATCCTACTATATGAATCTGCTGAAAATGAAGAAGTTTTAAGTCACAGAATCTCATTTATACTTTTTAATTTGGAATGAACCTTATGTGGCTTAGTAAGAGTTCATAAAGACAATGAATGTTGCAGAATGTGATATAGCGTTGTAATGGTGTGATGAAGGGAAGAAAGGGAAGTAAAATTTACAGAGCTTAGACAAAGTGATAAGCCTGTTAGTGTCAGGGATGGGAATTCAGGTCTGCTAACTCCAAAGTCAAACATAATCTGTCTTTAGAGATCTAGTTCACTTACATTGCAAACATTCTTAAGAAATAGAGAAATCCTAATGAGTGGGTAAAATTCATTTATACCCCAGCAGAAACACAAATTGGCTCTACTATTTATTTTATAACAATGATATATGCAAACATTTTAGTGATTGAATACTTACCTTTTATCTTCTTCAACTCCAGAGAAATTGTATTAATATTTTTAATTATTTTCTCCACATGTAGCTTATGATCAGTAACACTCGTGTCACCCATCTGATTTTAAAAGAAAAACAGAAACAATGTATAAATCAGTATTTATGTGTTTTTTAAAAATACTTGCATTTTCAGTATTTCTATAAATCTGTTATTTCAGAAATAACTATGAAACAAATCTTTTTAAATGGTTAGAATTCTAACATCAAAAGGCATCAGTGTGTTATGTAATATTTTTCCAACTGAAAACTTCAGCTGGAATTCATAGGATGAGGTTCTTTCCTTAATCAAACCATATCCACAAGATAGGGCTTACAATGGAAATGAAGACGCCCCTTTTCAGAAAGCTTCAGCACTTATAAACTACCTTACAATTTAGCATTTGTGTTAAGATCTTCTCTAATTTTCTGTAAGTCCATGTCTTTTTCTAACTTAATAAAAGGGTCCACATAAGATTTAAGTACACAGTGAAACTCAAAAAAGAATTTGATTATAATTCATTAAGAGGATAATTCAATTATAATTCGCTAAGAGGACAGCAAATGGCTAGTTTAGTTTTGGGAGTGGGTGACATTTTAATTTTGGTTAACTGAAATGTATACATTAATACATTACTATGTTATACAGTACCTGTATTTAACCAATTTGTTTCACATACAAATATACAGAGAGGTGGTTCACTAGAAGCTAGTCTCAAGCTGTTCACTCTCTCAAAATGACTTGAAAAACTCAACCTCAATTGGCATAGACAATTCCAGCAGTGTGAGAGGTGGGCAGTTATGGG
The DNA here is from genome assembly GCF_009761245.1 of Sapajus apella. Taxonomy (NCBI): domain Eukaryota; kingdom Metazoa; phylum Chordata; class Mammalia; order Primates; family Cebidae; genus Sapajus; species Sapajus apella. The sequence continues at coordinate 283,992 of NW_022437019.1, forward strand.
TCAAGGTGCTTGTCCAAAATAATGAAAAGAAACCAACCTTTAAGTCGATCTTTTCCTCTACCTTTTCCTGAGCACGGAGAATTTCTCCAATTTCTCTCACTTCAGAGCCACTGCGAAAGAACTGATTTTGTTTCCCAGATATTAATGAGTAAAATGCACTCTGCAACTGCCCCCCATCCCCTATACTCTGGGAAGTCAACTATGTTCCTTGGGCATGCCAAATTAAAAAGTTAGAGGAAAAAAGAAAGATGGTATTTTAAACATGGGGTAGAGTAGTGGAATTAAAGAACTTCAACAATGAGGGGAAAAAATGTTAAAACAAACAAACAAACAAAAAAAAAACGTAAAGCAGAAACCAAATGGTTTTAGAGTCCAAGACAGTGGCCTCTCTCCGCTCTGGGGTCCGGTTCTCCAGGGCCCTCGAGTGCCCAGTGGGATGGTGGGGTGAGGGCACAGTGGCGTGTGGCTGGCACTGGACTGGAGGCAGGACAGGGCCGGGTCAAGCCCTCCCCAGGGAGCTCGGTCGAGCCACTATCCAGAAAGGAGAGGCTGCTCCAACCGTAATTCACCAGGAGTGGGGAAGCAGAGACCAGGCTGTAGGTGACGAGGGAATGGGGGCCCAGAAGCCAGGATGTCGCAGACTCAAGGCCTGATATTACTAAGGTGCCATCTCCGCGCCACAGGACACCGCCCAGGCCCTCAGCCCTAGGGAGCCATCGTTAGCACCGCAGGTTCTATTCTGAAAGCCCAGCCTCCTCCTTGGCCCAACCGACACCTGGGAGGAGCCCCAAATCTTTGGGGCCCTCAGCGACCCAGCGGCCCATGAAGCACCCCAGATCTGTGGGGCCGTGAGCGGCCGAACCACCTAATCGACGGCTAAAGATGGAGTGTGAGGCAGCTGGAAGTTTCCACAGTCCTCGCCCTCCCAGGCAGGATTTGGAAGGAACCTTAGGGGCTTAGTAAGCTTCTTGGTGGTTTCTTGCCAAGTGGACAGGATTAGGGCAATGTAAAATGCCCCCAGAGTGAGCCGGCCTTCGGACAGCCACCAGCCGCCCACCCACCAGCCAACCGCCCCTTTCTCAGCCCAACCGACTCCGGGGAGAAGCCCTGGCCCCGCGGGGTGTGAGGCCCGGAGGCCAGCCCAGCCCACTGCCCACCCCTGGGTGGTGGAGATGGATCCTTGGGCAGCCTGGAAATTTCAGCGGTTGTCACCTTCCCAAACCAGATTAGGCTCCTTCAAGACCTAGTAGCCACCACTACCCACCCTGCCAACCGTCACCGAGGTTCTGACAGTTAGGCGCCGGGTGCCCACGGGAAGGCAAAGCCGTGCCCCCTGATTGGCCAGCTTCTCTGCCTGCGGCATCCTGGGAGTTGTAGTCCCAGGCAAGGCCCCCTACGAAGAAGGTTCTGGATGCGGGTTACAACTGACTTGCGCTGACACGTGGGGAGAGAAAGCGCTGACATTTTCTGTCGCCCTGTGTACCAGGCCTTTGCAACCCTTATCTGCATTTAAGATGCACAGGATAGCAGTAGCGTTAAGGGTAGACTTTGGACTAAAGCAGCTTGGGTTTGAATCCTATTCTGTCACCTGCTTAGTTGTATAGATGCACATAAGGGATTAACCATTCAGAGTGCAGATGTCCTCACCTATCCTACGGAACAATAATAACTGCCTTCCCGGGTTACTTTGAGGGTTAAGTGAGATAATGCGTCAGAGGTGCTTGGCAGATGACAAGTGTCCCGTAACTGTTAGCTATTATTCCTATAAAATGTATACATTTTATAGGAATGATAATAAAGCGTACAGAATGTATCCTTTCTCCCCCTCACTTATTTTGATGATGAAGAAGTAAAAACTGCTTCACCTTTAGAAACTCCCTGTAGATAACTGCAGGAGAAACAAAGGTGTTTAGGAAAAGTAGATTTTTAAAGTAGATGGATGGAGATAACATTGAGACTGAGAAACCTGAAAATCAAGTGATGATGGGAACTGGGTTTGGGTAGGATGGAGTGTCCCATAGGCCCAATCACACCGAATTCATTTTGGGGTGCATTAAGTGTTTGCAGGAGCTGCCACGACTCTATTACCTGAGAATTAGAATCCACAGGATTTTTGGCAGAATCTAAAGGCCTTGGATCCATCCAAAAGTCTGACTACTTGTTATGAATAGATTCAAACTATTGCTGTTTGGAATAGATCATCATTAAGCCATTAGTTATTCACAAAGAGGAATCAACTTTGTGTTCCTTTTAAATAAATGTTCTAAGAGGAAAAAAGATTAGAAACTCAGAAAAATATAGATTTAATAATATATTTCCCTCTATAAAACTGTGTTGGAGCAGTGATGACTACTTATTGCAGTGTCTTCCCTTCTTAAATAACTACAGATTTTGTCTCTTTGTGTGTTTTTTTTTCCTAATAAAATAAAAGTATAAAAGCATTGTTTGCTACTTAGGGCTTGAGACTATTATGGCTAAGGCCCTAAAAAAAAATCTGTCTTCCATAATAAGTTTGCAAATACAACAGTTTACTGGAACCTAACACATGTTACAGTTGTTGATTCTAATGTTAATCAAACAAAGGAGATTAAAAAACTGATAAATGCTCCCATAAAGAGAAAAAGGTGCTGTAGACCAGCAAGGTGATTAGGCATCTTATGGAGTCAAGCGCCTTGGCTAATTTTATTACAGATTCTTGACATAAAGTCTTCCTTTCCAGGAAAACCAATTGAGTAAATTATTTCACTTCTTCCACTAGACCTCAGAGTTCCCATTTTCCTCTTCCGTCTGCTCATTATCAATTAAAAGTGCTGGCCTCTGTGTCTAGGGACCGGCTCCCTGTTGGAGCATCAACTCCCTTCTGAACCTGACTTCGTACAACCCCTGCGTGCACTAATTTGAGCAGCAGCAACATAAGCACGTGTTGGATCATTATCTGGGGAGCATGACCAGCATTTGAAAGATTAAGTAGATTCCTGTGTATCTGAACAACGATTGCCTTCCTCACAGTCAATCACTTAAAGGAAGCAAGAAGCCAGCTGACTTCTGCTACTCTGGTGCAAACTAAAACTGGAGTCCCTGCCCACTGTCTTCTTCAGGTAGCTGATGTTACATTATCCAGAGTCATTTTCATTTTTTCTTTAGGAGCAACACTTCTGAAACACAGAAGGATGTTGTTAATGAACATCCACACTGCTCCTAGGTTAGCTGAAGGATTTTCACTTCTAATTAAGAAATTTCAATTCTGTATCAATATTTCCCTCTGAATAGGGTAGTGAGATGTAACATAGGACACCCAGTTAAATTTGAATTCCAGAGAAACAACAGACGCTTTAATAAAAGTATGTCCTGAATGTTGTATGTCCCCCACTGATGCTCAAAATATGTTTGTTGTTGATCTGAGATTTAAATTTAATGGGAAAGCCTGTATTTTTATTTGCTAAATCTGGCAACTCTCTACCCAAAACACTTCAAAAGAAAAGCAAACAGTATGAAACCTTGTAGATTCAGTAGATGCGAAAGCCGAGAGAATGTTGAAGTTTTCCACCGTGATGTCCAAAATAATAAAACATAAACTTACTGTGCTGGAATCTGGCTCTCCTCTTCTGTCAGCATCCCTGGAATGCAAGAGAGAAGCTAGGTTTTTTTGAGACAGCAGATGGACGGAAGCTGATGGTATTCAACATGGCACTGTGTTTTGACAGTCGCTTGCTATGCCTTTTTGTCTGAAAACTCTTTGTGCTTGGCTTTTCAGAAGACGCCTTCATCCAGCAAGGCATATTCATGACACAATTTGTGTTAATTTCCAGAGATCCACCAATCAGAGAGTACCTGTCTGTTCCAAAATAAAATATGTTTCTAATTGTCTCATGTCAGCCATCCATTTCCCTACAATACCTCCTCCGATTATTAAAGACATAGATCCTGGTAGATGTCATTTCCCTCTGGGCATTGCCCCATCCTCCCTCACTGTGCCCTCATCAGCATCCGGGCAATGAAGAATGAGTGTCTTTATCAAAAGACATATTGTGTTCATGAAGTCAATTCCAACAGAATATAAAGGTGTACTCACCTTTTATTATTAAAAAAAAAAAAAAGTAAAGAATGCATATGTGCATAAAGGCAGGTTTGGAAGATTATCTGCCAAACTGTTTACAATGATTATTAACCTTAGTGATAATGAGATTTGAGGGTGATTTTATTTCTTTGTGTTTATTTATTTAGCCTAGTCATAATTTTAACTCCACCTCCTTCTCTATATTTTAGCCTAACAGGTCATTTCTCAGCATGATACAAATCACTTCAAGGCAGAGCTTCTCAGACCCTACAGTGCACAACTTAGGGAGCTTGTGAAAATGCAGATTCTGGGGCCCACCACAAAGACGGCTTTAGTGGATTTAAGGGGGGCTCCCTAAATCTGCATTTTTAATCCCCTGCCCTCCTGACTCCTATTTTAACCTAGGAGGTCTTTGGAACACGTTTGAGAAACACTGGCTGGCAGGTTCACTGGGCATCTTATACAAGTCTCAAACAGTGGGAGCTTGATTGAAACTTATTTTGGTAACCGAGGCCAGAATCCAAGTGGGTTTTTTTCCATAAGTACTTATATAATTTTCAGTCATAAATAAGGACCACTCAATTAGGAAAAACATTGGGGATGGGAGACATCTCCCAGCCCAGCAGGATACAAAGATTCAAAGTCTGCATTCTCTGAAGTGAGAAAAAGGAGATGGGTATCCCAGCTTCAAGTTCCAATTTAGGTCTTTATTTCTTTTATTTCCTAGTGTTCTATTTTATATTTATTTATTTGAGAAGGAGTCTCACTCTGTTACCCAGGCTGGAGTGCAGTGGCACGACCTCGGCTCACTGCAATCAATTTCGGCCACCTGGGTTCAAACAGTTCTCCTGCCTCAGCCTCCCGAGTAGCTGGGATTACAGGTGCATGCCACCACACTTTGTATTTTTAGTAGAGACAGGGTTTCACTCTGTTGGCCAGGCTGGTCTCAAACTCCTGACCTCAGGTGTCTTACCTGTCTCAGCCTCCCAAAGTGCCAGGATTATGCTGTATTTTATTTTATTTTTTGGTCTCTAGTTTTACTTGCCATCATAATGGAAAGTCTAGTGCTAAGATCTGAGATGTTAGATGATTTGTAAAATAATTATGTTTTTGTGTGTAAATGCCCATACTCAAAAACTCTCTTTATTCCTGCCTCTACTCCCGCTGCCCTGGTGCTGCCCTGTGCTGCAATAACCTTCTTCCTGTCTGCCACCACCCACCACGCTTGTCCCTAAGAGCCACTCTACATGATCCAGCCTCTAGCGGGATGAGCTTTTTAAAATGTAAATGGAATTGTGTCTTTCCCCTGCTTTAAAACCTCCCAAGCGTTTCCCATAATAGAATAGATACCAAACTCCTGGCTCTGGTCCATAAGGCCCCACAACTCCAGACTCCCTTCCCTTCACTCTCCTCGCAGGCCTGGCATAGGCCAGCAGTTGTTTGGCACCTGTTTCCTTCTGAGCCTGCCACATTGGCTCCTTGTTTGGCTTTATGGTTCAGAGAGGCCTTACTCTAATATCGCCCCATCCTCTCTCCAAGCCCCTTCTGTGTTTCCATGCAATACTTGATATAATTTGTTGTGCTTAGCAAAGACTTGGAACCAACCCAAACGCCTATCAATGATAGACTGGATAAAGAAAATGTGGCACATACACACCATGGAATACTATGCAGCCATAAAAAAGGATGAGTTCATGTCCTTTGCAGGGACATGGATGAAACTGGAAACCATCATTCTCAGCAAACTGACACAAGAACAGAAAACCAAACACCGCAGGTTCTCACTCATAAATGGGTGCTGAACAATGAGAACACACAGACACAGAGTAGGAACATCACACACTGGGGCCTGGGGGTTGGGGGACTAGGGGAGGAATAGCATAGGGGTGGGGTATTGGGGAGGGATAGCATTAGGAGAAATACCTAATTTAGATGATGGGGCGATGGATGCAGCAAACCACCATGGCATGTGCATATCTGTGTAACAAACCTGTATGATCTGCACATGTACCCCAAAACTTAAAGTATAATAAATAAATTTTTAAAAAATATGAATTCGTTGTGCTTGATGTATGTTTCTGTTTACTTTTTGTGTTTGGTTTTGGCCTGCCTCTTTCACTATAATATACCTCTGTCAAGGGCAGGAGCCAAGGGTCTAGTGCACTGTTATCAACCCTGTGCCTAACACAATTCCTGGCACGTGGTAAGTGCTCCATACATCTTTGTTCAGTAGCTGAATGAATAGAGTGACCCCTGCTATGGTGGTATCCTGGACAGTTGGAGACACCCAGATGCAAATTACCCCCAGACGCCCTGATGGACTCAACAAAGCTCCAAGGGCAGAAGTCACATCTGCATGCCCTCTAGGTCCTCTGAGAGAAGGACAGACAGCCGCCATGGGAGCCAGGGAGAATGTAGGGGAGTCATAGCAGTCTAAACTAAAGGCATTCTCCTTTCATCCTGTCTGCTTTCTGATTCTGGGGCACAGACCAGAGATCCAGTAAAGCAGTGGCAAGCTGACTCAGAAGGCCATTGCAGGCTTGGAAGCTTCCACACAGCCTCATGTGGGAGGGATTACCAAACCCTAGTCTCTGATAAAAGAACTATCTTGGCTGTGGATCACCATTTGAATAAAAATCAAATGACTTAGGATCTGTCCAAAATGAAGGATGTTTTAATACTTTGTGTGTAAAAACACTGATATTTTGCTTCTTTTTTATTAAACAGATTTTATTATTTTTCAGAATCTTGTCAGCATAATCATTTTATGGGTGGATGAAATATTCAGCCCTGCTGCTGCAGGAGTTCTTCCACAGCAATTACCTTGTGGCACTTTTGCTGTAATTAGGTTTTTGCCTAGGATTTTTCCCTGGGTCTGGATAATAAATGAAATATGACCAGAATTTAAATTTGTCAATTACAAGCAAGCGTAGTGCGTAAACACACAACAGAGTCATGAATTCCAAACCATAGGCTGTTGCTGGCGGGCAGATGCTCGGAAAATTAAAATGGAAATAAAACTACTGACTGGAAAACGAAAAGTGGCCCCCAAAGAAAGCAAATCTCCCCTAACACTCAAGCATGATTCTACCCAACTGTGCGAGCTCTTGACTACAAATTCTTAAGCGTGAAACTGACAGCTTAAGGAGCAAGCAGGGATTTGCATTCAAATAATCTACGCGGGGCTGTAATCTCCTGCCTTATGAAATCCTGTTTCTTGAGGCCAGATCAAACGGTTTTTGGGCATAGTGGACCAGGGTTCCATGGTAGTGATGTCCTCTCCAAGTGGCTCAAGGACTGACAGAGATTTGGGCACAGGATCCGCTGTGTCTTTCTGCAGCTGCTGTTTTTGCTGACCTGACTTCAATAATTGCTCCTGTGGGGCCCTCTGCTGACCATCTTCTGCAGAAAGGGAAATCTTAGGGGTCTGAACTGTTAGAGACTTTGACAAATCGCCTGTTTCATTAAAACAACCACCAAACAAAAACATATTTTTTGAACTTTCATGTATAGGAAGCCCCAGACAAAGGAAAAGGAAGTCACAATTTTGTAAATTTCCCCAGTGCCATGCATTTAATATTCATACAACAAACCTTTCTTGAGCAGCTCTTGTTTATTAGACACTATGCTAAGTTTGAGGCATACAGTGGTGAGCCACGGAGCTCATGGTCTGGTGAAGGGGACAGACTAGAATCCACACATCACACAAATGCATATTATGTGATGATTCAAGTAGACACTATCAAGGAAAGACGTCCCAGTGGGGAAGGTGATGCAGCTGGGGCAGCTTTCAGGGAGGGCGTCCCTGGAAAGGGGACATTCAGGCTGAGATGAGAAGGAAAGAAGAGCTTGCCAGGCAGAGGGAAGAGCATGTTTCAGGCCCTTGTGTCAGGAGGCATCCTGGCAGATGGAAGAGCTTGCAAAAATGTCAGCAAGGCTGGGATGCAGGGAGCAAGGGGGAACCCAGGGCGAGATGAGGCTGGAGAGGGAGCAGGGGCACAACCCCAAGGGCGGTGTAGATGGTTATGTTCTCTCTCCCGACACCCGTAGGGAGCCACCGAAGTATGTTAAAGCAGGTGACAATGGGAATAGTATTGGGTGATATGCTCATATTTGGGGTTTAAAAAGGTGATCCTTGCTTCACAATGGAGAACAGATTGGAAGGGGAGAAGAACAGACACAAGAAGTCCAGTTGGGAGTGTACTGAAGTCTTCCATGGGGAAGATGATTGGGACTCGTTTAACATATTGACAAAAGAGATAGCAATGACATTAGAGAAATGTTTAGAAGTAGAATCAGCATGGACTCCATGATAAGTGAAACCTTGTGATGGAATAATGGGGTGCTAAGCATGGCCTATATGATCTCATAATTGCTAGGGCCTTGGAAACAATTCTTATTGCCATTGTATTGTACGCCTGAGGAAACTGACACTCAGAGAGTCTCGGGGTGGACTCCAGATTATCCAGCTGGGAAATGGCTGGGCCTTATTATGCCTTATAGAACAAAAAGTATCCGAGACAGATCTCAATCAGTTCAGAGGTTTATTTTGCCAAGGTTGAGGATGCAACTGGGAAAAAGAGACACAAGCCACAGCCAGATCTGTGGCACTATTTTTTCCAAAGAGAATTTTGAGGGCTTTGATATTTAAAGGAGAAAGCGGGTAGGATGAGAAAGAGGAAAGAAAAAACAGAGGGAGGATATAGTCACATTCTTGTGGATCCACATGTTGCAGTGAAAATGAGGCGGTAGAGGGAATAGTCAATTATATGGTTGTCTCATGCTCAGTAAGTCTTCACTTTGCATAAGACAAAGTAAACATGGAATAGAGGAAGCAGTCAAATGCACATTTGTCTTAGGGTGGGGAGTGGGGACAATTTCTAATCTTCTCTTATCTCATACCCATGAAGATAAGCTGTTCATCGACATTGTCAGGGTGAGGAAGGCCTCCTGTGGAGATATGCAACCTTCTATCTGTAGCTATGGTTTTGGAACAAAAGCAAAGGCAGAGGTTTTTTTTTATTGTGGTTGTTCATGACACAGCTTCCAGGATCTCTTTCCTTTTGGCACAGTGAATTTGGGGTCCCAAGATCTTATTTCCCTTTCACAGCCTTCTACTCCTTCATATTGTTTCTAGGGTTGCATAGGACATTGCTTAGAAACTCTTCTCCCTTCATCTTTTCATCCCCTCCATTCTTGAGAACACCCCTAAAGGTTCACCATGTTTGTTTTCCAATCTGTCTCTCCCACTAGACTGAACTTGTTGAGGCCTGTAGTTAGGTGTTGTTTGCCTCTGTTCTGCAAATGCTTAGTTCGGTGCTTGGCTTACAGTGAGCCAGAGATCATTTGCTGAGTGATTGAGAAATTTTCGCAAGTCCCCTACAGAAGACAGACAGTTAGAGGGCAAGCTGTGTTTAAATTTTCCTCACTAGTCTAATTCTCTCTTGACCACAGTTTGGGGATTTTGGTTGGGATGCTCAAAAAGGACTTTTAAGAAGGAACTGGAAATTTCTGGAAGCCTAGTGTGGCTAAAAAAGAACTCAGGCTTTAGAATCATGAGGCTCTGGATTTAAATCCTAGCTCCTCAATTAATGAGCTGTGCATCCTAGAGTTACTTATTTTCTGTAACTCTTCAGTGTCCTCATGCATAAAATGAGGATAATTTGAGTAGCTGTATTTACCTAATAGAGCTGTTGGGAAGATTGCATTTGATCTGTGCAAAGGGCTTGGTACATTAATATATAAATTCCCTGTTTTTGCAGAAAAGAAGGATAAGAATGTTTATGGCTAGCCAAGAAAGTGGACAGGGCTGGGAATTTGTCTCCACTTGGCCTTAAAATTCTCCTCACTTACTGACTCCTCTTCTTGTGGTTTATTCTGGAATGAGGAAAGAGGAAGTTGGCTCTCTGGGGGTCCTCAACAAGCTGACAGATATCCCCTTAGGCAGCTTTCAACAGAGAGCTCTTTATTATTATTATTATTACTATTATTATTATTATTATCATTCTTTGTGATTTACAGTGTGTGTCTACAAGCCTCTGGGCACAATCATGGAGCAGGAGTGGAACTAATAAATTGGATCTGTTTCCAGCTTAATTCATGGCTCTGACAAAATTAGAAATGGAGGCAGGTGGGAGAGCCTAACACAGTGTCCCTGAGCCTAGATTCTCAGGTGCACGAGGCTGCGGGCAGAACACTCCACGGCCAGAACTGCAGCTGGTTCAAGACAGATCACGTAGATGGAGCAGAGGAGTCTGAGGACACTCCAGAAAGCCACAAATCCTTCCATTCCGAAACTGTTTGATTTAAGGATCCAGGCCTCTGGAATAATAATATGCATGGGTTCAAATCCCAGCTGCACTGCCTATTTCTATAAGCTTGAGCAAGTAGTGAAGCTCATACAGCTGGTTATTTGCAGAACTGGATTCAAATGCAAGTCTGATACTAAGCCTATGGTTTTTAACTATTATATGGATTATATTGTTTATGAACATAGTTTGTCATATTATGATTGCACAACTGTGAATTAATTCCTTGAAATGAATGCATTCTATTCAGAAGGAACTCAAGAAATACATGCTGAAAGTTTTGCTTAGATTATTTTCCCACTGCTATTCCCTTGCTCCCTCAATTCCCACCCACAAAACAATGATATTGATCACTGGGAAAAGCATTTTAGAGAAATACATCTTAAGATCTTCATGAATTACCAAATTCACAATGTAAAGATAAATATCCTGGCTATCTGGGCATGGTGGTGCGCGCCTGTAGTCCCAGCTGCTGGGGAGGCTGAGGCAGGAGAATTGATTGAACCTGGGAGGCAGAGGTTGCAGTGAGCCAAGGTCGCACCACTGCACTCCAGCCTGGCACCTTGTGATGGAGTGAGACCCTGTCTCAAAAAAAATAAAAAAATAAAAAAATCCTGGCTATCTCTCCAATCTTTTCTTTCTTTCTTTCTTTTGAGAAGGAGTTTCACTCTTGTTGCCCAGGCAAGAGTGCAGTGGCACAATCTTGGGTGACTGCAACCTCCGCCTCCTGGGTTCAAGCCATTTTCCTGCCTCAGCCTCCCAAGCAGCTGGGATTACAGGCATGAACCACCACGCCCAGCTAATTTTGGATTTTTTAATTTTTTTAGTAGAAATGGGGTTTCTCTGTGTTGGTCAGGCTGGTCTCGACCTCCTGACCTCAAGTGATCCGTCCACCTTGGCCTCCCAAATTGCTGGGATTATAGGTGTGAGCCATGGTGCCTGGCCCAAATCTTATTTTCTTCCAAGTCATGAGCTCCCTGACCAAACTCTGGCATCATACATTAACTGCTGCCTGTTCTTTTCCATTATCCTTGGCCCACTTGTCACAAGCTAATAGGATGTTGATTTCCCTAGTTGCCCCATAAGTGCTGCAGGGTCAAGTGGTGGTGAAATGGGAGACTGGGCAGTGGTATTACTCCCTCCCTTCCTCCATCCCAAGGGCAGCAGGATCCAAATTCTCCCATCAGCCAGGTGCCAACTGGCCATGCCACTCATTAACCTTCGGGGTGCTTTCCTGTAGTCAAAGCCAGCACAAAGCCAGCAAATGCCAGGAGCCTGCCATAATGTTGCAAATCCCCCATGGGATTTCCTCCACCAAGGCCAGGCCCAGTCCTTGTTGGGTCAAAAGCACCCTCTTCACATTTCCAGGGTTATATTTTATCATATTCAATTTAGTATTATTATTATATATTTTAGAGATAGGATCTCACCCTGTCACCCAGGCTGGAGTGCAGTGCTGCCATCATGACCCACAGTCTCAACCTCTTGGGTTCAAGTGATCCTCCTGCCCCAGTCTCCGGAGTAACTGGGACCACAGGTGCGCACCACCATGCCCAGCTAATTTTTTTAGTTTTTAAATTTTTATAGAGATGAGATCTTCCCATGTTACCCAGACTGGTCAATTTGTTACTTTTAATGGAAATTTCTTCTAGTTACAAACCCAAAACCATCATGGAAGACTCAGAAAAGCACTCAAAAAGAAAAACAAAAACATCACCTGAAATCTCTCCACTCAAGGAATGTAACAGCTAACATTTTAGCTCAAAACTTTCAGTCATTTTTTCCCCTTTTTCTTTACAGCTTTAGAAAAAGGATCTTTTTCTCCAAATGTTCTTAGGCTTAAGAAGAGGGGAGAAAAAGTCCTTAAGTTATCCTTCCCAGGAAGAACTCTAGTAATCCCTATTATGTAAACTCTTTCAAAGAAACAGCCTGTTCAGTACCGTTGCTAAGTCATTTGTTGCTATAGCAACGCTTGGCCCTAGAGGACCATAAACAACCATCCTGACTCTAGCCTCCAAATACAAGGCACCATTATCTCCCTCAGAGCTCTTCAGGCGAGCTCATTTTGCCAAAGCTATTCATTTAAATTAGCAACTCCCTTCTTAATCACTTGAATTGCTTGTGCTTCACACCCAGTCGCACTTGGGGGCTAAAAAAGCAGGTAGGGCAATAAATTGGGATGTGGAGAGTTGGGGTCAGCATGCCTTTGTTTGGACAGATCTTTCCTTCTGGTGCCCTTTCTCTGTGGCTCTCACAGTCTGCCATCTTGGATGCCGGCCACCCAGGGCAAAGCAAGATTAGGCTAGGGGCTTCTGAGTGCAATGCCATTATAGTGAAAGTTCTGGCAACACCATATTTAACCAACCCCAGGTAACTTTGTTGAATTAAAAGCATTTAAAAAATCAGAGAACATTCTGGAAAGCTCTTCGTAATGTTATATGACAGCTGCAGAATACGGGAGCTGAAGGAAGGTGTTGCTAAGTGCTCAATACATATTATTTAATTCGATTCTGGCAACAACCTTATGGGTTCAGGCAGCATTTTCCCCTGGTTTTATAGATGAAGAAGTGGGGGCTTAGAGAGATTAAGTGATTTGCCCAAGGTCCCTGACAGAAAGTGGTAGAGCCGGTTGGTTTTAAGCCTATGCCATGTATTTCACTCAGTCTGTTCTCTTGACCTTTACGTTACATTGCCTTGCAAGAAATGCATAGACGTGTGTGGAGCTCTGACTCTTTGCACAAAATACAAGGGATTTAACACGCATTGTCTAAATGCTGTGATTGGTCTGGATAGACGTTATCAGCCTACCTTGGCAGGTAGGGGAGCTGAGACCCAGGGATGTGGTGTGCCCCAGGTTGGCCAGCCAGCTGTGGCATAAAGGATTTGAGCTCACCTCCCCTGCTTCTAAGTGCTTCTTCTTCTACACAGCATAGTTTGGTACCTGGAAATCACTAAGCCTAATGCCCTCTTTTTACAAATGTATTACTTAATGAGGAAATGAGAACTGAAATTAGGCCTCTGACATGAGGAAACTGAGGCCTGAAAATATTAAATGGCTTGCCCAAGGTCATCTGTCAAGGGCTAGGGCATACCTCCCTGCAGCCTGCCGAGGAAGATGGAAGAGAGTTCATTTGTGCTAAGCGCTTCTGGTATGCAAATGACCCCTTTTCATTCAGCCAAGTCCCAGGGGTGTCTGCAGAAGCAACTGCACTTGAAGAGTGTCTGTTTAATGTGAGATGACAGTGGAATCTTCAGCCACTTCTGCAGTGAACCGGGCCATCTCATCTCCCTAACCTGGTTTTGTCAAGCTGTGTGTGTAGAGAAATCCACGCTGGAAGTGCAGCATCTGGTGGATGGCCAGGGGGAAGAACCACATCTCTATCATTTGGTTTCCATTTGTTCCTCCTGCTCCCTCCCTGCTGATGGCTGTGGTTCCTGTCGAACAGCCCTCCAGTGTCCTCTTGTTACAGCTTCTGGGAACTGCTTCCTCCCTGTTCCCATTTCAGGCCTAGGGACAGCAATGGTGCCCTACTGTTTTTAGCCTTGGGTTTGGGGGGGACTTGCCCATAACTTTCCGCTTTTTCCAGTCTTGCCCACACCACCGTAAATTGTCTCTTTAATGAATTATCCAATTTGAGTGTGCGCTGTCTTTCCTGCTAGGATTCTGACCCAGTCACTCCTCCAGTATTCCCTGATCCGTCACCCCATTTATTTTCTTCCCAATACTTACCGCAATCAGGAAGTGTATCATTTATTATATATTTGCTTTTCATTGCCTTTCTGTTCTCCAGAAGGTGAGCGTCAAGAGGATCTGGAAGCTCACGGGTTGATTATCAAACATCTTCCTCTAAAGTCCAGATGGCCACATTCACAGCCCAGCTGTGACAATTTGCTGCAATGCCTGTGAAATGACTCGTTGCATCTGAATGGAAGGCTGGTGGCTGCCTCAATGGAACGGTCCCTTCCAAGGCGCTTTTCAGGGTGAGAGCAAAAGTTGTCTTTTAGCTCTACTTCCTTGGGCCCTGGATGCTTTTTCTTTTTCTGGGTTTTTCCTGGATAATTTCCACTGCAACAATGATGACGGCCAGGACCACAGTGATCATCTTGCTGAGCTCACATTCATTTCAGCCAAGAATTTGCATCCACCTAGTGTGTGGGTTGGATGGTGCTGTGGCCTTCCAGGAAGGAGAACCCATCTCAGACGGATGCTTTCTACCTGCCTGGGCACTCTGAGGAATTAAGTGAAATTTCCATTTGCCTGATAAAAGCAACAAAAACCCACCCATGGGTTCATCCAAATAATTTGTTAAAGACTATTCAGGAGGAGCTATGGGCTCCATTTATTTTGTTCACTCTTCTCTACCGTCTCCTTCCCTTTTCTCCTCTTCCCTTTCCTTTTTTTCCCTCTCTCTCTTTCTTTTTTTTTTTTTTTTTTTTTACTTGTTTGGAAGGGGTGTGCTGAGGTTGGCCATCAGATGGGCAAAATAGAGCAATTTTTGCAGGTGGAACAGCCGCTGGCTGCTCTTATACCACTCACAAGAGAGCAATGATCCTGGCAGGTGCTTTTGACGTTTAGGGCCTGCTTGGTACAGTTCTTATCGCTCAGGTCTTCATTATAGCTGACAAAGCCCTCCATGACACAGCCTGCTTGCCAGCCTCTCTTTCGCACCTCTCCAGCCTACCCAGCCCCCCATCTGCTGGTCCCCAAACACACCAGCCTGCCTCATGTGGCTCTGCTTTGCCCTTCAATGCCCTCCTTGTCTGCTCTTTTTCCCTTGTCTCCTGGCTGAATGTCACTTATTCTTCTAGACACAGATACAGCCAGTGGCTCACTGAGGGTCTCAAGCACTTGACTCTCAAAGTGTGGTCCTTGGCAGGTGCCAGTTTGCAAACTGTCTCCACAGTGAAAGAAGTAAAGTAATAGCAATTTGATAGTGATTTTTATGACTGTGGAATCTAGTGATCACACATTTGGGCTATTATTTCATATGTTCTGTTTTATTCATTTTATTTTTATACGAATTCACATTTTATTTATTTTACAAAACGGCTGGTACGTGTGGGGACAGAGAAAAAAAATTTGGTATATTATAGTCATACAAAAATCAGTGTATCAAAGGGATACTGCACCCCCTGTTTATGGTAGTACTTACAGTAGCAAAGACATGAAATCACGTATTAATCAACAGGCGATTGGATAAAGAAAATGTGGTATATTTTTCTAATGGAATACTATTTGGCCATAAAAAAGAATGAAATCATGTAATTTGCAGCAATATGGATGGGACTGAAGGTCATTATGTTAAGTGAAATAAGCCAGGCACAAAAAGACAAATATTGCATGTTCTCACTCATATATAATAGCTTAAAAAGTTGATCTCTGGCTGGACGAGGTGGCTCACGCCTGTAATCCCAGCACTTTGGGAGGCTAAGGCAGGATGATCATGAGGTCAGGAGATCGAGACCATCCTGGCCAACATGGTGAAACCCTGTCTCTACTAAAAATACAAAAAAATTAGCTGGGCGTGATGGCACGGGCCTGTAGTCCCAGCTACTAGGGAGGCTGAGACAGGAGAATTGCTTGAACCTGGGAGGCGGAGGTTGCAGTGAGCCGAGATCGCGCCACTGCATTCCAGCCTGGTGCCCGGGGACAGAGAGAAACTCTGTCTCAGAAAAAAAAAAAAAAAAAAAGCTGATCTCAGAGGTACAGAATAGAAAAACAGTTACCAGAGAACTATCCTGAGAAAGATTTGGGTGTAAGTGGGGGGATGAAGAGAGGTTGGTTACTGGGTAGAAACATACAGTTAGGTAGATGGGGTAAGTTATAATATTTGACAGTAGAGTGGGGTGACTATCGTTAACAGCAATGTATCGCACACTTCAAAGTAGCTGGATGAGAGGACTTGGATTGTTCCCAACATAGAAACAATAAATGCTTGTGCTGACAGATATCCTAAATACTCTAGCCTGATCACTGCACGTTCTATTGATGTAACAAAATATCATATGTCCCGTGTCAATATGTACAAATATTATACATCCATTTTTAAAAAGCAGAGTTTGTGCTTCCCCACAGCTGGTTTAGGAAATGCTGCTGCAACACTATAGTTTCAAATTCTTCAAATTCTTAGCTTTGCTTGATTGCCCATGACCACTGCCCGGCTTCACTTTCCTTCCCGTCTCTCTTTTGCACGGCATCCCTGCTCCCGACGGCTCCCTGACTAGAAACTTCATGCCTGCTACCCCTTCTGCTGGGCACCTCATCCATCCTTTCTCTGTTTAGAGAGAAAGTGCTCTCCAGCCTTCTAGTTTCTTGTGGTAGGAACTGGGTAAGTACTGAACAGAAATCTATTGACCGTTTCACTCCATAGTTTGGAACCTTGAATACTCGTATTGTCTTCTGCTGGTTTTGGGACAGTGGAATACAACTTGCTCGGCCAGGTCCTCCAAACACGCCCTCATCTGATTTTAAGGCATTTCTTGCACCCCTGCAGCACCCTGCTATACCTTTCTTTTCAGCACTTGGGCCCAATCTGAGAGGTTGCTGGGAGTTCTGCCATTGAATGCTGGACCTCCTTATTCTCCTGATTATAGGCTTCATGAAGACAGGTGTCACTATACCAGCTTGGTCATTTCCATCTCCCTGGTTTCCATATCTAACTCATAGTAGGTGCTCAATAAACAGGTTTTAGGCTCCTTTGATGACCGAGGAAATGAGTGAATGACAAAACTCAAAAACAAGCAAATTTTTTAGTGAATTACCTGACTGCCCCTATGTAGAGCTGCTTATTTCATCTTCTTGACTCCCTCTGGGGCCTCAGTAAACCTTTTTTTTTTTTTTTTTAGTAGAATTTCTTCCAATATATCCTCTTAAAAAGCGTGGCTTTGCTAACTAAAATCGCTGAGTTTAAATTCCAGTTGCTCTACCAACAGCTGTGTAACCTAGGCAAGTCATTTGAACCCTCTGAGCCTCAGTTTTTCTCATCTGTAAAATGGATACATAAAAACCTACCTCCGAGGATTGTTGGAGAATGAGATGAAATCGCCCAGTTATAAACACCAGGCATAGTTGCACAGACCGGATGCTCAATCAAAGTTAGTTTTTTTCTCCTCTTGTTCTCCCTCCTTCCTCTGTTATGACTTTACAAAGGCAAAGGCAATGCCTCATTCATCCTTGTGCCTGATATGCAGCAGGTGCATAATACAAGTGTGTTGTGTGAATAAATATCACATTATTCAATAAAAGTAATTGTGTCAAGGGATCAATGTTTCTAGTTTCTTAATCCATAAAATAGATACAATAATTTTTATTTGTTGAGATATTTAAATAAAACAGTGCATATAAGTGCTTGGCACAATACCTGGTTTGCTAATTGCTAATTGTTGTTATTATTAGTAATAATAACACAGCAGATGGTATCCCCAAATTTTCAACAGCAAGTTCATTTGAAATAAATTGAACAAACAAAATCAATGAACAGTGACCCAGGTGGACTTCTTTCCAGAGGTGTAGCGAAGGGGTGTAAATCCAATATTGGCACAGCTCAGATAATACATAAAACAAATCCTGATGATCTGGATTTGCTGGATGTCACTCTGTAGTCAGAAGTGACAGCAGGGGACGCTGTTTCCTTAATAAAGAGACAGCCAACTTGCATTTGAGAGCTCAGTTCACTTGGAAGCTTGAAGGGCAGCAAGTTTCTTGTGGCAGGAATTGCGCAAGTACGAACAGAAATCTATTGACTAATACTCCAAAGTTTGAAACCCTGAATATTCTTTTTTTGTCTTTGGCTGGCTTTTGGAGTGTGGGCTAGTCCATTGCCCTCTCTTGCATTACTAGCATAAAGGGAAGTTGTTCATGTTTATGGATGAAAGGTGAGAAGTAGAGAAATAGAACCCTAATACCTCAAGGGACCCTTCGACCGAATTTGAATTCTACTTCTCTCACCAGACTCTACTGGGGGGAGGGAGGAGAGAGAGGAGGAGGAGTGCTGAGGCTGCTCAGTAGATGTTAGTGCGGGTGTTATTATTATTGTTGCTGTTTTTGTTGTTACTTTGGCATCTTCAGTAAGTTGTATTTGTCTCACACTGTTACACTCTGTATATTAAACAGATGGAAATAGAGCTGTCCTTACTGCCACAGAGAAATGTGTTCTCTCAAATATTTTATTGAGACACTCAGACTTCTGTGTCTACATTTCATTTTCTCACTGTTCATAGAGTTACAGGTAAACGTTCCTTTATTATGAAAAAAAAAAAACCCTCCAGCTAAACAATGGTGATTAATAGCCCCATAACTAGGCATGCTGTGGGCATGGGATAGAGGCTGGGAGAGCTGGATGAACTAAAGGAGGCCCAGTCCATCTAAAGATGGCCACTGCCCTTCAGCTTGGGTCAGTTGTTGCATGGGAGATACAGGCTCTATGTTGCTTTATTTTCCAATTTTTCAAAGAATTTAGACATTCAGATATTAAAGTCTCCTGCATTTTTTAAAAATGTTAGTGTTGGGTCAATTAAAACACACACTCTAACAGGCCAAAGACTTACATTAGCCCATGGACCATCAATTCTTTGTGGTAACTCTGGCTTACTTGAAAATCCATCCTTTGCATGAGAATTAAAGATAATCTCTAATTGTTCGTTGCCTAATTGCCTGGACTCCTGTTATACCCAGCTTCTCATTCCTCTCAAGCACTCTAAGCTTTTCACCTCTCCAGAACCTGTAACTAGACCACTCTTTCTCTACTATCTTGACAAAAATGTATGCTCATCCTTCAAGGCCCATTCAAATATTGCCTGCCCTCCTCTTCCAGAAGAATTATTCAAATACTCACCTCCATTTTCCTTTTATCCAGTAATGATGTTGGCTGCTTCTTGAGAATAATAAATACCAGCTGCCAATACTGTTCTGTAGCCTGTCTCCTCTTTATTTCAGTTGGAAAGATTCTTACTCTTACCAAGTAAAATCTTAGGCAGTGAATTATGTATTACATTTAAAAAGTCTTATTATGGAAAACTTTCAAATATACTAAAAATTAGAAAGATCAACATGATGAATCCACAGCTTCAATAATTATCAACTCATGACCAATCTTGTTTCATTTATATCTTCCCCAACTCCCTCATAAAAAATTATTTTGAAACAAATTTCAGATATCATATATTTTTATCTGTAAATATTTCAATACATCTCTCCAAAATATAAAGTTCTTGCTTCATTGCAGGAAAATATTAAATTTTATATCAAAGTATATAGACTTCTGAAATGAACCTCCATCTACTCATTGTCTGACTTGAACAATCATCACTTTATGGGAAATTTTATTTTACCTATGTTACATTCCTCTCTTTTATAGATTATTTTGAAACAAATTCTAGACACTTCAGTTCATCTGTAAATATCTTTATGTCTCCCAGAAGATAAGGACCCTGAAAATTAAATAATTCACATGTAAAATAATAAAATTGAACTCCTACCTCACACCACATACAAAAATTAACTCAAAATGGATTAACAACATAAAAGTAAAAGCTAATACTATTAAATGGAAAAAAAAAAAAAACATATGGGTAAATCTCCATGACCTTGGTTTTGGCAATGACTTATAGATATGACATCAAAAGTGAGCAAAAAAGAAAAAAAGTAGATACACTGATGAATTTAAAATATTTGTGCATCAGATATCTTCAAGAAAGTGAAAAGACAACTTACAGAATGGGAGATAATATTTGCAAATCCTACATCTAATAAGAGTCTTGCAGAACTCTTAAACTCAATTATAAAAAGACAAACAACCCAATTTTAAGAATGGGCAAAGAACTTAAATCAACATTTATCCAAAGAAGATACAAGAATGGCCAACAAACACACGAAAAGATGCTCAATGGTATTAGTCAATAGAGAAATGGAAATCAAAACCATACTGAGATACCGCTTCTTACACACTAGGATGGTTACAATAAGAAAAATGGAAATCTTTGTACACTTCTAATGGGATGGAAATGGAACAGCTGCTGAGGAAAGCAGTTTGGTGATTCCTTAGAAAGTTAAATGTAGTAATATGGAGCAATTCTACATCCAGGTTTATATCCAAAACAATGGAAAACAGGTACTCAAGTACATATACACACATATTTATATTCACGATAGCATTATTCCCAATAGCTAAAAGATGGGAGCAACCCACATGTTCATCAACAAATGAATGGATAAGCCAATTGTGGCATGCACATACAGTGGAATATTCAGTCAGAAGAAAAGTAAAGTACTGAGACATGCTACAACATAGATAAATCTCAAAAATGTGCTAATTGAAAGGATCCAGGAACAAAGGTTGTATGTTATATGATCCACTCAGATGAAATATTCAAAATAGGTAAATCCGTAGAGACAGAATGCAGATTGGTGCTTGCCAGCAGAAGTAGGGAGGGGATTAGGGATCAACTGCTTAAGGGATATGGGGCTATCTTTCACAAAAAGATTTCAATAACTTTGAGGATACAGTGTTTTTTGTTGTTGTTGTTGTTACATGGATGAATTATATAGTGGTAAATTCTGAGATTTTAGTGCACCTGTTACCCAAGTAGTGTACATTGTACCTTGAGGCTTCCTTTTAAGGTGATGAAAATGTTTTAAAACTAGATAGAAGTGGTAGCTGTATATCATTCTGAATGTACTAAATGCCACAGAATTGTTTATTTTTAAATGGTTAAGTTTATGTTTTGTGAATTTCACCTCAATTAAAATTTAAAAAGCCAATACAATTTTCACATCTAAAAAATTAAGAGTAACTTCTTCAATATTAAATATCCAGTGAGTACTCAAATTTCCCTGTCTTTTTTTCTTAAAAAAAGAAAATAAAAAACCAGATTGGTATCCAAATAAGATGCATATATTCTGAATGGTTGATATATGTGTGTGTGTGTGTGTGTGTGTGTGTGTGTGTGTGTATGTATATATATATACACATTTGTCTCTCTTAACCTGTAAAAATTTCTTCCTTGCTTTTTCTCATCCAATTTTTTTTTATTGAAGAAACCGAGTCAAATGTCTTGCACTGGACAAATGTCTTTTAGATTCTTTTTTTTTTTTTGAGACAAGGTCTCACTCTGCTGCCCAAGCTGGACTGCAGTGGCTCAATCATGGTTCATTGCAGCCTCCAATTCCTGGGCTCAAGCCATCCTCCCGCCTCAGCCTCCTGAGTAACTGGGTCTACAGGTGTGTACCACCGTGTCTGGCCATAGAGTCTTAATTTTCCTCCATGTATCTGTGCGGTGTTGTTTGACATAATCCTTTATTTCTTGCATTTTCTGCAATTTGACAATTAGATCTGGAAGCTTGACAAGAGTCTGCATTTTGTTCTTTTGAAGAGGAAGTCTACTTCATAGGCACCAACTGTCTCTCTATGGTGACATGAACAGACATGGATGATCATTGACAAGATCCATTCATTCATTCATTCATTCATTCATTAGCTGTGTACAAAATGGTGATATTCTACCATTCCCTCTGTTTTATTAGCTGGGATCCTCCCATACAAAACAGCATCTCCTATTTAACTGTTTCATTATGCAGAGGGGCAGTTTACGTGGAAAGAGCAGAATAAATGCTTGATTTTTCCCTCTTTATTAACCATAATATCTTTGAAAATAATGAGCTGGGTCCCTACAATCTTCCAAAAGATTCATCTTTTAGTATCATTTGTAAACTCATGGATCTGAGCCCAGTTGTTATTTTTCAATTCTTTGTAGTTACTATCTTTACTGAGGCTCATGTTGTCCTATTTTTGGTCAATAGGAGTCTCTCCAGGCTGTCTTCTGAGTCCTTTTGTCACAGCCCTGGTGGCCTTGGCGGTTCCTTTGCTGTCTGGTTCATTTTAGTGGTTAATGGCATTTAGAGGCTGCAATCTGAAACGGCCTGTTTAAAAAGAGAACCTTACTATCATCATCATATGTAAAAATTGAACAAACATTCCTTAATATATGTATCCCATTTAAAGTAAATTCCTTCCATGTGATATTTTCAAAGCACTTTCATATAACTTGGTTTTCACACCCTAGTCTCATAATCTAATCTTTAGAATCCATTATGTGAAGCAATAATACTAAAAATATGTGCCACTCACCATGCGAGGGGCTTCACATGGTTAGCTCACTGAATACTTACAATACACCAGAACTGGGGGAATATTACTCCTACCTTGTCTATTCTATAGGCAGGGAAACTGAGGCCCAGAAACATGAAATCACTTGCTTATGAATAGAAGCTTGTGCAGAATGATGTAAGTTACCTAATTCTAGGCCACTTTCTTTTTATTCTGCAATACAAGAGGGATGGCACATACGTGGGAGGCAACTAAGAAATACACATAGGTTTTGAAATCTTTAAAGCCTCATGTAAATGCGCAGTACTTGCTGTTTATTATTTTGAGTTCTGCTACCATAGTCTATATTTGAACAGCTTCTCATAAAATCAAGTGGCTTTGGCACAAATGTAACTGCTCTACCTTTTTTTTTTTTTTTTTTTTTTTTGAGACAGAGTTTCGCTCTTGTTGCCCAGGCTGGAGTGCAATGGCGCGATCTCGGCTCACCGCAACCTCCGTCTCCTAGGTTCAGGCAATTCTCCTGCCTCAGCCTCCTGAGTAGCTGGGATTACAGGCACGTGCCACCATGCCCCGCTAATTTTTTGTATTTTTAGTAGAGACGGGGTTTCACCATGTTGACCAGGATGGTCTCGATCTCTTGACCTCGTGATCCACCCGCCTCGGCCTCCCAAAGTGCTGGGATTACAGGCTTGAGCCACCGCGCCCGGCCCCCTGCTCTACCTTTTTAAAAAGTATCATTGTTGCTGGAAAGGATACAATTTCACCTTCCACCTTAGTGAAAAACCTGGATTTATTTGTGTCTTTTATTATAGAGGACTTGAAAATCAAAAAATCTTAGTGGAATCCATTTTTGAGATTTGTCAGAGGGAGTTGCAAACTGTTTATCAAATTCTCATTGATTTCTTCCCCACAGGAATTGCCAATGACACAAGCAGAATAAAAAGGATTTTCTTTCTGCTTCCTTCTTGCCCTTCTGAACATATACTTTTGAAACAAAAATACAGAAATAAATACACACATCGATGATCCCCAAGGCTCTGAAGTGGCAATGTATAATTCTCTCTCTTGTTTGACTTGGCCTCAGAGTTCCATTATTTACTTTATTTCACAAACACTTAACATGTTTTCCTCATCCACTCATTTTACAAATGCTAACCCATTTAATTATCTTATAAAACCTCTGAGGTAGATGCTCTCGTTAGTCCCATTTTACAGATGGTGAAACTGAGAGAAATAGAGGTAAAGTAATTTGCCAAGGTGGCGTGGCTAGCTAGTTGTGGCTCTGGGGTCTGAAATCGGTGTGCCTGACCACTATGCCACATTACCTCTTCATCCCTGGGCCTCTTCCAGGAATGCAAAGGTAATGTGGCATAGTGGGCAGGCACACAGATTTTTTTTTTTTTTTTTTTTACAAAAGGTAATTTCAAAACCCAAGAATTAACTTGCCTCACTCAACGTTTCCGACCAGATTTAGCAAAACATACCTGTCACATTCTGAACGCTAGGGAACCAGGAATTTGAAATGATATTCTTTATTTTTTCCCTCATCAAGTTTGATCTTGACAAAGGAAACAAAAATCTTATTTGTAGAGGTAGATTCTTTTTGAGGACCCTCAGATGCTGTGTTAACATGCAACATCTGGCTGAAGAGTCAATTACTCTTCATGTGTTTAGCCAGGTTTCTGTGGCAGCAGCCCTCTGAACAACTATGCTTGATTCTTTTGCTTTTAAAATATGGCTTTAATAATTACAATAGCATAGCAAATCCTAATCACTATGGTAAACATTTATCCAGTGTTTACTAGGGTCAGTGACAGTGCTAAGAGTTCCAAGGGTCTAATGTTGTTTTATCCTCAAAATAACACTATGAGGCAACTTAGTGTAATAAATAAATACATCTTAGCTGTATTTTGCAGAAGTGGAAACTGAAGCATAGAGAGGCCAAGTCACTTGCTTAAAGTCACAGAGAGTTGCAGTTCTTGGGTTTGAAACTAGGTCTGTTTGATTCAGATCTGAATTAGTTTTCTAAACGGCCTGTCACATTACAGACTCAAAATCCTCATTCGTTGGGCTTTCACGTGGAAATTCAGTTTAATTTCAATGTACGTGTTGCAGAAGCCAGGACAGAAATTCAGCTTAAGATGATTCCTTAGTGCTCTTTCCTTTTTTCCCACTCATGAAAAAAGTGGGGGAATAAGATATAGCTCCTGCTTTGTGGAGTACAAAGAGCTTATCAAGGGAGAGAAATGTGCCATTATAAGGAGATTAAGAAAAACCCAGACAAAGCTAACACCTTGGTGACTGAAGAGCCCATTGGCTCTCTAGCTTAGCTTAGGATTCAGTGAAAGCTTCCTGGAGGAAGTGGCTTAAAATTCAGGGAGGGCTTCCTGGAGGAAGTGGCTTAAAATTCAGGAAGGGCTTCCTGGAGGAAGTGGCTTAAAATTCAGGGAAGGCTTCCTGGAGGATGTGGCATTTAGGTTGGGACAAAAATGGACACACCAGAGTTTAGCAGGAAAAACTGGAGTTAGGACAAGGGACATTCTGGGAACAGGGAAATTACTTACCCCCAAAATGAGATTACTATGAAACGCTTTCAGGGAAATATAAGAAATGTAGTCCAATCTGGATTCGAGATGGGGTAGGAGCAGCCAGCTCTGAAGCTAGAGAATTAAAGACTAGATTATTCTGGGGCTTTATATGCAGTGGGAGAGTTTATACAACACTGGATTTCTGGTGGGTGGGGGAAGCTCTCAAGAGCTGTCAGCTACAGAAGTCAGCCTTTTCCAACCCACTTATGAGGAGCTATGGTCTGATGGTGGGACAGGCCATTTGTTAAGGAGGTCACCCTGAGAAAGTTAGAATGCTTGATGATGGTAGTAATACACCTGCCATATTGAAAATGACTTCTAAATTTCCTTTGGTTGCTCAAAAGGCAGCTGATGTCCCAAGGCAGAGAACCATCAGCGACGCCTTTCTAAAGACGCTTCACCAGAAAATAAGATTACTGCCCTCCCACATAAGAACAGTGCCTGGGACATTGAGTAAAGATGAGGAAATTGGGCGGGTATCTTGGGAAAAATGCAAACTGTAATAGCCATTTCTATCGGGTTTATTTTTCTGCTATGAAGACAAACTGTTTACTTGTTGCAAATGTTGTGCTTTTATAGAATTGAAGGTTTTGGGCTTTGGGCTCAGACAAATCCTAATTCCAACCTGGGCTTCGTTATCTATTTACTGAGGAACTCAGGGCCAGTGACAACCTTCTCTGTGTCCAGGGTTCAGAGGATCTAAAATGGGGACATACCTGTCCCTTAGGGTGTTTGGGCTCATTAGGTGAGAGAATGTGCATAAAATACCATGGTGCCTGGCACTTGACACTCAGTCCCTGACGGTGAGCCTGAGAATTTCCATTACTCTTTAGGCAGTTACTAGACCTGATATTCATATCGTGAAAAGATCAAGTCAGGAAACCTGAATTTCCATTTCCTTCTATTGTTGTAAGCATATCACAAATACCATTTTGTGTAAAGATTTTTTATTTTTCACTTAACATTTCAGCATAAGAACATTCTATTAATCTGCTGCCATAGCAATGTGTCACAGGTTGGGTGGCTTAAACAACAGAGATGTATTTTCTCACAGTTCTGGAGACTGGAAAGACCCAAATCCAATTTCTGGTGAGGCAGGCCATGTGAAAGCTCTTCCTGGCTTTCAGATGGCTGCCTGCCTGCTGTGTCCTTACACGGAGAGAGAAAAGAGAGTACAAGCTGTCCAGTGTCTCTTCTTGTAAGATCACGAATCTTATGGAATCAGGGCTCCAGTCCGTGGACTCGTGTAAGCTTAATTACGTCCTTACTCCAAATACAGTCGCAATGAGAGTTAGGACCTCCACATATGAATCTTGGGGGGACATAGATCACTCCATAACAAGCATATTCACTGTAGTTGTTATGTTAATACCCCATCAACTGTCTATGTCATAATTTGCTTTTGTCCTATTTTTGGACATTAGGTTATTTTCCAGATTTTTAAAGAACATCAAGAATGCTAGAATGCACATTTTCATGTATTTAACTGTTAGCTTTTTTCATTTCAATGACTTAGGCTAATTCTATCATGCTGACTAATGTGAACATTTTTACCGTTCCTGAGACATATCATCATTCGCCGTCCCAGAAGCTCTTATTTATTCACCTGCATGAGTACTGGAAGAATGCACTTCCGTAATGCTACAGGTTATCATTACCTTTATTTTTTGTTAGTTCATCTACCCAAAATTCTTACTCATTTTATTTATTTATTTGTTTATTGAGATGGAGGCTCTCTCTGTTGCCCAGGCTGGAGTGCAGTGGCACGATCTCGGCTCACTGCAACCTCTGCCTCCCAGGTTCAAGTGATTCTTCTGCCTCAGACTCCTGAGTAGCTGGGATTACAGGCACCTGCCATCATGCCTGGCTAATTTTTGTATTTTTAGTAGAGATGGGGTTTCACCATGTTGACCAGGCTGGTCTCAAACTCCTGATATCAGGTGATCTGCCTGTCTCAGCCTCCCAAAGTGCTGGGATTACAGGTGTGAGCCACCACACCCAATCATCACTCATTTTATTCCATTACCTCCATAATGAGTAAAATCAAAAAATTTCAGCCTGCTTCTTAACAAGTAAAAACATCTTCATCAATATTAGATATTATCCTTGTTTTTAATTTTTGCTGCTATGTAGGTATACTGTTATTTCTCATCTATATTTATTTCTTTTTCTATAACTGGCAAGATTAACCCAAAAGACAAATACAGGGTGATAATGGGCTTAGCAAGCATTGGGGCAACATTTGCTATTCATTTTTTAAGGCTATATGTTCATATTTTAGAGAAATGATACCTGTCAGAGGAGACAGAAAAAAAAAAAAAAAGATGTGAACCCCTGCCCATTACAGGGATGTCTGGACGAGCCCTTCGTGACTTGACAGGTGAAGGCTGTCCATAATAGTCTGCTATCTCTTTTTTCTGTTTCCCCCTTCCTCCTCTCCACAGCTCTAGTATTGGCACCTTTTAGTACCCAGTGACTTCCCGTGCTGTGCCACAGCTGCTGAGTGCAACTCTCTCAGGGATACCCTGCACTTGGCATCACTTCATACCACAAATACTCTTCTCTCCTCATTAAGCAGATTTACTAGGGAATAGCATCTCAGCAATTAATAAAAACACTTCAAGCTCCGTCTCCTTAAGATGTGCATGACAAAAAAATGGCATATGCATTTAAAGACAGGTGAATCTGAAAGAGTGAATTTGTGATGGTGAAACTTCAGACAGAGGGGAAGAATTAGGACACAGAGGTGAGCCAACCTTGAAGTAGGACTCAGGAAATACCCACAAGCTCATTATTCAACAGCTGGCAATTCTCTCTCTCTTTCGCCTTCTCTTTAAACATTTTCATTTGGAAATAATTTCAAACTTACAGAAAAGTAAGCATATGCTTAATCTATTGTTAACATTTTACCCCATCTGTTCTTTCTCTCTTGGCACACACACGTGCGCACACACACGTGCGCACACACAGTTTCTTTTTCTGGGACATATGAAGAAGTCGCATACATCATAGTCTTTCATCCCCGAATACTATGAGTTTCCTAGGGATAAAGATATTCTCTCACACAATCACAGTAGGGTTATCAACAGCCTAAATTCAAAATTGATGCAACTTCTTTTATCTGATCTATGATTTACATTCCAATTTTGTCAGTTGACTGCAAAGCATGCTTGATAGGATTTTCCCGTTTTGTACAGTTCCCGGTCTATGATCAGGCTTTGCATTTAGTAGTCATGTCTCGTTAATCTCCTCTAGTATGGAACATTTCCATCATTCCTGCTCTTGATATCAGCCTCTCTGAAAAAAGAGGGCGTCAGGCATATGTGGGTTTCAATCCTGGCTTTATGACCTCAGAGCTGAACAACCGCAGGCAAGCTACTTCGCCTCCCTGAACCTCAGTCTTCCCATCTGCTAGACGGAAATAGGAATATAATAAAATGCAGTGAGAAGTCAGTGAAATCATGCAGGGTCCAAAGGCACCACACAAGGTGCCTGGAACCTAGTAAGCAATCACCGCATTTGATTCATGTAATAAATGTAATATAATTAGTTCTGTTTCTGTCACTTACTTGCTGTATAACCCTGTGAAAGTTGCTTTGCCTCGCAGAGACCCAATGTCCTCGCTTGTGTAAGTGGGGCTTTTAATACCTTCTTCCTAGGATTGAAGGACGTAACCTAGGTAAGGCATCCAGCTCAATGCTGGCGCATGGAAGTGTGCAGTCAATGCTAGTTCCATTTCCTCTTGCAAATACTGACTAGCTTTTCAGCAATAAGGCCTCCATTTCCCTTATCAGTGTCCCTTTCATACAGAATCCTCAAAAGGGAAATACACACTTTGTGAACGTTAACTCCAGGAGCAAAACCCTTACAGGAGGTGCTATCCTTTGAGAAGTTCTGCACATCCAAAGAGGATAGCTCTTTAAAGGAAAAACTGGAAACTTCACCCTCTCTGTAGATGTTTTTACCAAGCGTATTTTGGAATAATCTTTTCTCTGTTGGTCAAACAAACTGCCCTTGTAGGTGTGGTGGGTGCGGTGGAGGTTTGGGGAGTGGGGTGTTGGTGTGCCTAGGGTGGCCGTGATTCATTGTTGATTGAAATTAGACTCTGGCATCCATGTGATCTTTGTGTCATCATGGAAACTCTGATGAGAGTGACTACCCAAAGCAGAGCTCTCCAGGGCTCAGCACCCTCCCTCCTGGAATGTGTCCCAAGGTCTTTCCAGAGCCAGTCAGTCCTCTGCTCAGTGTCACCTCTCCAAGGAAGCCTGCCCTGGGCTCTGCATCTAATGTTGACCTCCCTGTTTTAATGTCTTCTTAGCACTCTCTGGCCTGGCCTATCTGTTTATCTGATTCTTTTCTGTTTCCTTCACTATCTGTAAGCCCCAGATAGATGAGGGAAGATGCCTGTGTTACTCTCCACTGAACCCCCAGCCTAGGTCATGGTGGTCATCAATTTCATTGGTCACCAATATCCGTTGCTTCAATAAATGAGTCCTCTTCACCCTGTGATAATGAAGCCCAGTGAAGGCCTTGAGCCCCACCATGACTTGGAGGGTGCATTGTGAGAGCTCAAGAGGGTGTCTGTGGAGGACACGCTAGGACTGAGTTAGGGGGGTCATGACATTTGATTCCTGAAGCAAGAAAACAGCTTCCACTCTAGGATAGGGTTTCCTCTTTCCTTCTTTGATTGCAGCTGGTTGTCATGATCCCGTCCATCCTGGGTGCAGAAACCCTGGGGCTTGCCAAAATTTCCTTTCTGAACCATCTTTTCAAACATGCGGGACATTCTCTGTCCAATCGAGCTGCAGGAAAAAAAAATAGAAATTTGTGGTTGCAAAATGAGATTACTGACGTAGTTGCTGAAATTTATAAAACTCACCCAGTGATAGGCAGTGTGGCTGTCTGTGAAGGGGATAACCATGATACCTTCAAGCTCTCCTTTGTACCCCACAGCAGGTGGAATCAGGACCTATGTTCGAATCCAGTCAAGCTATATACATCTGTGTGACTTGGGCAGACGCTTTTCCTCTTTTAAGGATCAGTTTCCTCCTCTGTAAAGTAGGAGTGATAAAACCTATCAAACCGTCGAGATGGCCCCATGACACGGGGCCATAAGTGTCACATAAGGGCTTCCCTGTTGTAAGCTTAAGCAGGACAGGATCGGGCTCGGGACCGAGGCCTCTGGGACCACGCTCCAGGTGGCTAGGTGACCACAGATAATGCACTTCACCCCTCTCAAGCCTCAGTTTTCTCACTTGTAAATGGGCCATGATAATACCCAGGGTATATTTCCTAGGGCTTTTGGGAGAACTAGTTAGAATATATTTTTCACATAAAATGTCATTCAGGTAATTACGGCTGTTTAAAGCCTTATAAACTTAGATTTTGCCCTCCTAGACAGAAATGAAACAATTGCTGTGATTGGGTCTGATTCATACCCAAACCCCTATACAACACAACAGACTTATTGGAACAAATCAGTGAAAACAATTGCTCTTGTAAGTTGTCAGTATCCTATGCAACAAAAGTGCTGGTTCCCACCTGCCAGATGGGTATAGTAACATAATGAAATATATCATACCCAAATCCCTACACAAAACAACAGGGCATATTGAGCATTTAGGGGGAGTTGAGGGATATCTCCAAGAGAAAAGATGGAGTTGTCACCTCCCACTTGCTCTGCTGCATCTTCTCTTTAACTTTTCCCTTTGCCCAAAGCGACATGGGCCATCCGTTTAATCAGCCTCCACCGCAACTCTGTTTAGTTCCTCAGGAAGCCAAGTCAGCAACTGCTCGGACACCTCATCCCAAGATGTGCTGATGGAGTATGGTCTGCCTCAGAGGGCCTCCTCTTCGATTAAGCCTATACTGTCTGGTTTGTTTGTGAACAGAGCTCGGTGGGTGCCATGTGGCTCAGAGAGGTGGCTGGAAGTGACCTTCCATGACTCAGTTCCACAGGTTTGTTTGCAAGAACACAGACACACGAGTGGCCGCTGACAATATGTGTTCTAACATCATATACGGGGCATATTTTGCTCAGAAACATGCCCTGTTAGTTGTTGAAACCCTTTTGACATTCCCTGAAACAAATGACATTATGGTGTATTTTCTTTTGGGGGGCAGTAAACAAGTCTTCTATGTTGACAATGATAATATTATATTCTACAATCTATTTGCATTTCTCTATTCTGTGGATTTTATTGCTTAGTATAAATCCTCAGGCCGAGGTGCATTAAGCTTCACTCAGGGAGAAACAACGCATTTTATCATAGGGCCGGACAGCTACATGAGCAAGATGCTACCGCAGGGATTGGTTTTGGCCAGATGTGCAAGAGGGATGCAGAGAGAGGAAGAAATGCATACACGTGTGCGGATTTTGGCATGTGTACAAGTAGCCTCGAGGATTTTCTTTGGGTCTACAGTCAAAATGGATTTTCAAGAGGAAGCTGTCTGAACACACACCTCTTCCCTGTGCTACATACCGTCCCATCTCCGCCAGCCAGGTTTTCAGGAAAGTGATCAGCACTTGCTTCAGCTCTGGCTAGAGCTCTTTGGCCAATGTGATGGGCAGAAAACTGGAATGAGGACAGAAAAGCACCTCGGAGGCTTGAAGAGTCAAGTCTCCCACCACCTTGCTGTAGGTTTGCTGAATACTTCTGAGCGTAGGAACATTTTTTCTTAACAGACAAGTCAGGAGCTGCTAAGATAAACCGTAGCAGTAAGCTCGAGCCAGGTTTTAAGTTTACCATTGATCGGCCACCAAGTGCTTGCTATGTGCCGTGCAGTGTGCTAAGCACCATCTCATTTAATAGTCACAGCAATCCTGTGAGGTAGGTGCTACTGTTATCTCCATTTTACAGATGGGGAAACTGAGGCACAAGTTTCACAGCTGGTAACTTGTGGAATAGAAATTCAACCACTGGAGAGTCTGGGTGAAGTTTTTTGTGGGGGGAGAAAATAGGCTGTCTAAATTTGCCTTGGGAAACCATCATGGTGGTCACAAAACCACTTCTACGGCTTGCCTTGATGTAGCAGGAATGAACATTTAAAGAAAGAATGAGCGTGTCGTGGTTACGATGGGATGATGATGTCTGATGAGTTGTTTGGTGTCTGTGTCTGTAACGTCTTTCTACTTCGGTCAAGGCTATCATCTTTTCCTCTCTTTTAGTGACGTTTCCTAGATGTAGAAAGTGGGAGTATATTGGGCATCTCAGAGTTTTTGGCTGAACTGAAGGATCTGGTGATAACTTTACCCCCAAATCTTTGGGAGAAAAATAGGCAGTCCCTGCTTCAGCTCTGCTCAGAACACCTCACATATGCTGGTTTCTGTGTCACTAGACTAGTTAGGTTAACCAAATGGGTCTTCTAAATACCCAACTTTTTATAGAAAACTTCTGTGGCTTGGATTATTAAAGTCACAAATGCTTATTTAATCGTGTTTCAAGTCCATTTACCTTTTTTGAGTCTAAGGAAGACTCACTCCGTCAGAAGGGGTAGAGGGAAGAGGATTAATACATGATTTTCTCTTTTTCCCCTTTTTCTTTTAACTTAGCCTGAGACTTATTTGAATGCCTGTTTCATATCGAGCTTTTAAGTATAACATTTGTGAGTGAAATTGCCCCTTTTATTTTCAAGGTAATTGAATTCCATTTTTCACTTTCCATTTCCCTCTAGAAAAATCAAAACGTTTTCAGAGCTTGGCTTCTTAGTGGGTGATTTTCTAGGGTGGGAACTTCAGAATCATAAGACATTCTAGTGTGGCAATGGCATTCAGGACCCAGACAGCCAGGTCCCTTCTCAGCAGATGAATAGCCTCCACCAGCCGGTCTTGGAGAACATGTTGATTTCACTGTGTTTTTATTTGAAACACTGAAGGAATGCCCATACGTTGTCCTTGGGCCAGGGCTGGGGTTAAGGGAGCTGGATTTCTGTCCAGAATCTTGTCATCTGTAGGGCAGCTGAGGGGCATTATTACTCAGAGGCAAAAAGGCCTGGAACCCTGTGCTAAACTGGTTTAGATTCATGTCCCTGAAAGTGTTGGATAAAGGAGAGTCGATTTTAGGTGGCACCTGGACACGACTTTAAATAACACTGTATCACATAGTGACACAATGATTGTCTTTCCAGCTCTTTTTCAGTCTTTCCCATTATCTTAGGGACAAAGTCTCAGTTTGGTGCTGTTGTGCTGAACTATCTTCTCATCTCTGTTTTTTAAAGATAGATGAAGCCTTACTCTTAAGGCTTTAAAAGGCAATAGTTTCTGATTTGGATTTAATAACATTGTTTTATTTCCTTTTTAACATTTTTATGATAACTTTTGCTTTATAGCAGTTTTAAAGATAGGATAAAATTTTCATTTGAAAACAAGTTGGTTGGAGATTTTTTTCACTCTTATGCAGATGACCCCCCTTCACAGCATGTGAGCCACTGAAGTCGGGGGAAGCGGTAGCTTAGGTGATCAGGCAGGAAATTCAAGGAGGTTGATTTCTCCCAAGTCAGAGATGATTGCCACTTACTGGAAGGCTGTGTTGGAACAGAGTGGGTGGAGGCATGGGGAACAGAGCTGATTTCCAACCTTTCCACTGCCCTCACGGCACGTGTGTGTCTTGGCCTTCTTTGGTTTTCTCATCTGTGGAATGGGTTTCATGAGCAGTTAGAGGAAAGCAGACTAGCTTCATTTTCTAAAATAGGGTGAGTGGTGTGAATGACATTCTCCCCAAAGGTGCAGGCTCCCTACTTCTGTTTTCTTATTGCCAGGGCTCCAAGTTTGCCTCTGGGTGGAAGGGGAAGGTGGACTAGAACTCATACACGCTGCCCCCTGGTGAAGAAATGCACCCTGAGGCCAGAAAATAGCATAAACCCATCTGGCTGCCGCAGCCCAGCAGGGTGAAGATCAAAGTCACGTGTGAGTTTCGTGCAGTGACAGAGCCTTTCCCCTTCTCAGGCTGCAAATCTTTGGCAATCGGAGGCAGGCTCTGACTTAAGCTTAATTAAAATTCACTCTTAATTAGGGCCATTACTTAAAATCAATTCTACAGAATAAAGCTGTGTAATCATAATTAAGCCACAGAAATGGGATTAGGAAGCAAAGAATGCAAAAGCCAAACATGGGTGAGCCTGGTGCTGGCGGGGGCAGTGGCAGAGACTTCTGGAATTAACAGAATTTTCAAATAGCCAAGGCCCTGTGAGGGCTCTGATGAGAACCTCGGTGGCAGGCAGCACGGCAAGCTAATCAGAAAAAGGATTTGAGATGAACGGACCCCCAGAGGCAAAGCTCCGTGGTGCGGTGTTATGGGCGGGGGGAAGGAATGGCATAAAACGGAGGGACCAGATGAAACTCCTCTCCGGGCCCTGTTTCCCCAGCTGTGAAATCAGGGTGGAGGGCAGCTCCACCCTGATTGTTTCCAAGCAAGGATGTCTCTAATGGCTGTCTGCAAACTCAGGACCCCTGATGTGGGGCTCTCCTGAGGGATTTCACGGCAGCGAAGTCAGGATCGATGCCATCTGCTTGTAGCTTGAGAGGGTTCCTATGGAGTTAAGTTTAGTAGTTGGCATCATTGCAGTGTGGTTGTTTATTTTTTAACTCCTAATGAAGGAGGAGGTGTGAAGTAATATTTGCTAATCTCTTGCTTCCACACTGATGAGCACATAAAAATTAGGAGCTTGGTTTTGGAAAGAGACAATCAGCTTTGAATTTTGGATGTGCCAATTAGTGGCCAAGTGGTCGAGGGAAACATTGACTTCACTTTTCAGTTTATTCAACTGTCGTATGAGAATTCTAATCATAGTAGATGGCTTGAAGGCTGTTCTGAGAATCATGCGTATGCTCATAGCACAGTGCCTGGCAAACAACAACTAATTTTATATTGTTTCCATGTATTTATAGTGTTGATTATATTTACATTTTGAATTTACTGTGCATCAAGCACCGTTCTGTTTTATATGTATGAGCTAATTTTATTTTCACAATCACTTTCTGAATAAGCATTATTATTTTCTCTGGTTTCTAGATAAGGAATCTGAGGCTCAGAGAGGTTAAGTATCTTGCCTAAGGGCACACAGAAAGTAAGTAGCAAATAATAAGAGCCATACAAATGGTAGTTATTATTATGAGGATACTATCTGTCTATCTGTATGTGTTTGGAAGCTACAGTGAAGCCCCAGGGGAGGTCACTTACCTGTCATTGTCTCCCAGAACCCAAGCCTGTGCTTCTAATACTGCCAGAGTAAGGCCAGGCATTTGAGTTCAGAGCGCAAGGGGCTGCCAGGTATGGATTCTAGAGCAGTGGAATTGGAGCCCAGAGGGAAAGCCAGAGAAAGCTTCTCCCGACATCTGTTTTTCTTTAATTAATTATTTTATTTTAAAGATGGAGTCTCTCTATGTTGCCCAGGCTGAACTCAAGCTCCTGGGCTCAATGGATCCTCCTGCCTCATTCTCCTGAGTAGCTGTGATTGCAGGCATGCACCACCATGCCCCGCTCTGTATCTGTGTTTCGACTCGGCGTTTTCGTTCCGTTCACACCTCTCATGCCACATATATGAGTGCTAACTGTATGCCTGAAGCTGAGTTGGCCTGGACATACACTATCTTATTTAGTTTTTACCACAGCCTCACAAGTCAGGAAATGTTTCTCCCATTTTGCAGATGAGGAAACTGAGGCTCAGAAAAGCAAAGCTCATTGACAATAGTAGAATATATCCTTTAACCTCAAATTGGCACTGGGCTGGAAATTGGATTTTCAATCCATGTCATCAAACACCATGCAGTTCCAGAAAAGCTGCTCAGACTGAGGTACCTCCCAGACTCTGCCTCTGCTCACACCCAAGTCAGCAAAAAGGACTTTTCTTTTTCTTTTTTTTTTTTTTTTGTTTGAGATAGAGTCTTGCTCTCATCGTCCAGGCTGCTGCAGTGCCATGGTGCGATCTCGGCTCATGCAACCGCTGCCTCCTGGGTTTAAGCAATTCTCCTGTCTCAGCCTCCTGAGTAGCTGAAATTACAGGTGTGTACTGCCACGCTCGGCTAATTTTCTGTATTTTTAGTAGGGACAGGGTTTCACCATGTTGGCCAGGCTGGTCTTGAACTCCTGACCTCAGGTGATCCACCCGTCTCTGCCTCCTAAAGTGCTGGGATTACAGGCGTGAGCCACCGCACCCAGCCAGGACCTCTCTACAACTAGATTTAGAACCAAAGATGCCTTGGTGCTGGAGATGTCCTGCAGTTCACATTTCCCAGACAGCCTGAGGCCTATGCAGTGATTCCCCTCAGTGGTATCCATTCTGCTTATATGCCTCCAGTGAGAAGGACATCACCACTAAACTCTCACTTTCTTTGACAGAATGGAGCCAGAGAGAAATTTATCCTGGAACTAGTATTCATGAAGGCCTTCCAGTTCAGACTCAATACCATTCCCAAGTCAGTGTGTTTGGGTGAGTATGTGTTGAAAGCGTTAATTTGTTAAATGCAAAAGTTTCAATTGTATCACAATTTTTGCAAATCTGTGTTAGAATTTCCTCATTTGTTAACAAGTCAAGAACATTAATTGGAAAAGAAAATGGGATGAGGTCTGGTCGCTTGTCCATGCCTAGGGCCTCTGAGAGTCAGCAAAGACATTCCTCGTTGAGCTCAGATTTGTATGTTTGTGACATTTCTGCTCCCTGGCAAGGGTCCAGAGAGGACTGGCTCAGGGAAGGCATATGGTGCCACTGCCACCCTTGACCTGGTTGTGTGGGAATGAAGGGAAGTCTTGCTCTGATAAGGAAGAGTACACGATTACTGCTCAGTGCCAACCTGATGCCGCCCAGGGCCCTCCTGTGGCTGAAGGGAGGGTAAATGGTGGAGGGTAGGGGACCTGGTGGCCAACTCAAGTTTCCTAGGATCCCAGAGGGTCAGCTCTATAAGCAAATGGTGACCACTTCCTTGTGCCTGCACCAGGCACCCCGCCACACAGCTCCAGGGGGCACCATTTTCATGGTATTTTATGTCAATGCCTCCCTGTGGAGTTGTGCTACACAGAGTCCCTGAGGCAAACCCCAGCTCCAGAGAGCTGAACCCCACATGGAAATACTGGGCCCCAGTGCTCACAGACCCTGACTCCTGACCTGAGGAGGCTGCCGTCCCTCTCCCTGTACAACCTCTTTGTCCTTCAGCACGAGAGCATTTGCCTCTATTTACACTAAATAGAGCCAGCTCCACTTGCTGGTTCCTGTATTTTGGGCAAGCCGAGCTAGAGGCCCCCGAAGCCAGTCCGAGCAGGCAGCTGCGTGTCCTGGTGGTGGTCATGCGATGGCTCTCCTGGCCAGGTCCTCCTCCAACAACGTTTACTAAACACCTTATCTCCCTGAAAACACATGAGCTAATGTTTATGAAAGATCACCCTGTCCCTTCCACCAGGCAGTGGGGGTGCCGGGGTATACTCCCTTACCTTCTTTGCTTCCCTTTGCCCTCTTCTGTTCCCCTCATTTGGGTAGAAAACCACACTGGGTCTTCCCTCACTGCAGGCCTGAGTGCAGAGCAGACCCTCCACGGGACTTTCCATCAGCTCCATGTCTCCACTTTCCAGGGCACATGCACCGCCCCTGGGAGTGTGGTCAGCCTCGTTGTACACAGGGGGAAGCGGGCTGAGAGCAGCAGAGCCTCTTGGCCAAAGTTACAAAGTGGGTTGGTGGCTGGCCTGGGGACCCAGGCTACTGACTCCTAAAGCCTCCTCTGAACTGCTGTATTTGTGATAACCATTCATTTAAACATTCCTGATTTTTCTACGGATGGATGGCTGGTGGATCAATAGCTAGTTATATACATAAATAGGAAAAAAAAGAGCTGAACAAATGCATAGGTGGATAGAGATGATTGTGTGGGTAGAGAGGTGACTGCAGACAATTCTGGAAGAAAACAGGAGAAACTGGGCAACAGCTGCCTCTACGAAGGGAATAAGGCATCGGGGAAGAGAGAGAGAGAGATGACTTTTTTCTTTTTTGCTCTCTCTAAACTGTTGGAATGTTTTTATGTGCATACATTAGTTTTTAAAAAATCTCTTTTGCTATTTTTTGCCCTCTCTTCTTGTGTGTCTGCCTACAAGAGAAATAAGAAGCCAACACACTAGAAAAGTTGCAGGAGATTCCTAGGGGAACCCACAAAGTTAACTCCTTGCCAGAAACCTGCTCCTCCAGATGAATCCAGCACACTGGACCGGCTCAGATGCACAGGTGGCACAGACCTCTACTGAAAAGAACAATAGTGGAAGGCCGATGAAACCCAGATTTTGAAGTCTGAGAGCCACGTGGGGCTGCCCCAGTTACCTCTACCCCTGGTCAGTGACCAGAGAATCCTTTAGCAGCAGCAGCAGGGATGTTTATTTCACTGGTATGTATAAAGCAACTGACTGAAAACAACCTGCATGCCCAGCAACTTAGAACTGGTTAAATGATTTTTAGTTCAGCCACACAGTGGAATATCATGTGGCTATTAAGAATAAGTCAGAAGTCCTAGACTTCCCATATTCAACATTAGATTTAAAACAACTGAACAAACACCTTCACAATTAGGCTTCCTCAGGTTGAAACGTGAAGTCAAGTCAACGTGTGTCAGAATGTTAACAACAGCTAACTCTTGGTTGTGATGTTCTGAGTAACTTCTGAGTAACTTATATTATTTTTCAGGTTTTTTTTCCACTACTAATGTGCAAATATACACATTTGTAAAGATCAATAACATAAATCTCTGCATAGGCAGATTGGAAGGAAATCAGACAAAACCGTACCTTTGGGTAGTAGAATTATAAATCATTTTCTTCTTCTCTAGAGTTTCTGAATTTTCTGCATTTGATATGTTTACCTATATAAAGGGTCCATCATATTTATGATGATTTTTTTTAAAGACAAGTAGACAGGGAAAGAGGGGTCTCCTGTTGCAAAACCAAAGCTGCAGGCTCTCCAAAGCCCACTTACGTCAGTTCAATTGATATTGCATGAACCTCTAATGTGCAATTCACTTTCCACTGAGGGGGATGAGAAATACAGAGATGAAGGAAGTGCAAACACTTTAATCAAAGAAATCACAGTCCAGTTAGGAAGATAAGATTCTGCATTATATAAATTACAAGGTCTTATCCAAGAGGTTAGTCTGTCAAGAGTAACAGCAATAATTACCCAACAATATGTCAGAGTGTCTAGGAGCTCCAGCTTCAAAGCACTTCATTTTCATTCTTAAACTCATCTCAATTTCTTAACCATATGGGGCCCAAGCCTCAGTTACCTCTTCTGTAAATGTAAACTACCTCTTGGGGTACCTTTTAAGAGGATTAAATGAAACTTGAGCATGAAGGGGCTGAGCTAGGTGCTTTGGAAATAGTCCTACCTCAGCATGAGAGACGTTACCATCATATGGCTGTGGTGTTTGTGGCCATCTATCTGCAAGTCATGCTTTCACAGATATGGCAGAGCTGGGATTTGAACCCACATTGATCTAATTCCAAAGCCAATGATTCTACCCCAACCAGACACTGCCTTTACTCTCTGTGCCTAACTGAAATTTGTTCTAAACCTCACCCTAAGTTCTTGCCAGAAAGAAAAGCTAATTTTTCATTAAAAGATCAAAGGAGAAATGAATCTATTTCAAAGGACATAAGAGGAAGAAGGAAATATCCCTTCATGCAGGATTTTGCAACTTCGTCCATGCTTCTACGGCGTGTAAAAGTAAAAATCCTATACTTTCCATATTCAATGTTCAATTTAAAACAACTGAACAAACACCTTCACAATTAGGCTTCCTCAGGTTGGAATGAGAAGTCAAGCCAACACATACCTTTTGCTGCAGAAGATTTCTGCACTGTGAATGTGAGAGGATTTGCCTCCTTAAGCAAAGGGTGCTGGTGTTTCCCGGCTGGAGGGTAGAAAGTCATGAACAGAAAGCAAAGCGCAGGGAAAGGGCAGCGTGTGGGGAAGAGCCCCAAGGATCTCAGTATGAAAACCAAGAGGGGTGCACCAACTTGCAGGTTTGGGCTACAAGTCTGGGGAAACTGGTTCAAAACCAACGGAGGCCCAAAAGCAGAGGGAAAATTCTGTTTACAGGC
The DNA here is from genome assembly GCF_009761245.1 of Sapajus apella. Taxonomy (NCBI): domain Eukaryota; kingdom Metazoa; phylum Chordata; class Mammalia; order Primates; family Cebidae; genus Sapajus; species Sapajus apella. The sequence continues at coordinate 324,117 of NW_022437019.1, forward strand.
TTCCACGTCATTCAGAAATGTACCTCCTTGAAAAGAGTTAATATGTTTTTTCTTTTATAAAAATTTCAATAGGTGTTTGGGAAACAGGTGGTGTTTGGTTACATGAATAAGTTCTTTAATGGTGATTTCTGAGATTTTAGTGCACTCATCAGCTGAGCAGTGTACACTGTATGTAGTCTTTTATCTTTCACCCGCCTCCCACTTGGAAGAATGGTCTCCAATGCCATCCAGGTTGCTGAGAATGCCATTATTTCATTCCTTTTTATGGCTGAGTTGTATTCCATGGTGTGTGTGTGTGTGTGTGTGTGTGTGTGTGTGTGTGTGTATAAAACAATTTCTTTATCCACTCATTGATTGATGGGCATACGTCCTGGTTCCATACTTTAGCAATTGTGAATTGTGTTGTTATAAACATACATGTACAAGTATCTTTTTTGTGTAATGATATATTTTCCTCTGAGTGAATACCCGGTAGTGGGACTGCTAGATCCAATGGTAATTCTACTTTTAGTTCTTTAAGGAATCTCCACACTGTTTTCCATAGTGGCTGTACTAGTTTACATTCCCACCGGCAGTGTAAAAGTGTTTTCCCCCCGTCCCTCTGGTCGCCTTTTTAAGGGATCTACCTAAACTCAACTATAACCCATCCCATCCCATCTCATCCTGCCTCAAGCTAGAAAATAGGAGTGCAGATAAGAAAACAGTACAGATAAGAGTGCTGGAAGGGTGTGTGTTTGAATAAGAAGGAACACAGGTAAACGGATCGGGTCACAAGTACAGTACCTGAGGCAGGTAGGAGGTGTAGCTAACAGAGTGAAGTGGGCAGAAAAGACTTCCAAAGAAGAAGGTGCTTGAGTTGGGTCTTCAAGGCTATGGTGAGTGGTTTCCTAGCGGATCTGAGAAACCAAGGTGACTTCAGGGAGAGGGAAGAGCACGCAGTGAGGCATGGGAACGCACACTGTGTTTTCAGAGAGCTTGGTGGGTTGCAACGTCTGGATCCCAACTGTGTGTAGAGGAGACTTGGGACAATAAGGCCACTGTGCAGGTAGGACAGCCCCCAGAGGGTCTTGACTGACAAGCTGAGGGACATGCTATAAGAGTAGGGGCCAGGGGAAGAGATGGACTCTGATTGGCTCCCTGGCAGTGGGTCCCCTGTGTGCTCAGCAGCTCATGGATACCAGAGGATAACAGGCCCGTACCTCCATATTGCCCAACAGGTTATCACATCTTCAGTTTGGAGAGAATTAAATTAGTCTAAATGTATCGTTTACCAGATGACTTTGGATAAGCACATATTTGGAACCTAAGAGAATTCATCCATTCATTTGCTCATTCAGAACAGTTCTTGTGCAATCACTTCATATTCAGTGCTGCTGAAATTTCTTTGGGGGCTACACAGGTTAGTAAGGCTTGGTTTTAATCTCTGGAACCTTACAGCCCGAAGGAGGGAGAGGTGAGTACTAACTCCACGGTGTTATCCCAACAACTCTGCTCGTCACTTCCCTTTCCACCACCCCTTCAAACACTTCAGTGGACTTTCATCTCTCAAGAAAAATGCAAACTCTCATCTGGGCCTAAGAATCTCTATATGGGCTACCCCTGCTCACCTCTGGAGAGGCATCACCTTCCACCCTCCACCCCTCCTGCTCCATCCTCATTGCCCCTTCTTTCAATGATCCTGATAGGATGCCCTTCAGCCACAGGCCCTTAGCAAATGCTGCTCCCATGGCCCAAGTCATCTTCCCTGGTTCGTGCCTACTTCTGATTCAAGTTAAGTTACCCCTTGCGCGAGTGTTACCAATCAATCTGAACTGACCAAGTCCTTATTACACACTCTCAAACTCCACAAGATGTTCTTCATAGCTCTCATCCCAGTTAAAATTAGTTTGTACTTCTTTATATGATAACTGTATTAATGTCTTTATTCTCCACCAAACTGAGAGTCCATGAGGGCCTAGACTGTGTGCTTTCTAAAAATCACGCCTGTAATCCTAGCACTTTGGGAGGCTGAGGTGGGTGGATCACCTGAGGTCAGGAGTTGGAGACCAGCCTGACCAACAAGGTGAAACCCCGTCTATACTAAAAATACAAAAATTAGCCAGGTGTGGTGGCAGGTGCCTGTAGTTCCAGCTGTTGGGGAGGCTGAGACAGGAGAATTGCTTGAACCCAGGAGGCGGAGGTTTCAGTGAGCCAAGATTGCACCACTGCACTCCAGCCTGGGTGACAGAGCAAGACTGTCTCGAAAAAAAATCAGCTTGATTGTGGTCGAATTTATGTATAATAAACACACCCATGTTAAGTGTACTTATCAATGAATTTTTAGAAGTTCATTAAAAATGTATATATTGGTGTAACTGCCACTACCACAATCACATACTGAACATTTCTATCACCTGAAGAGGCTTCACAGTGCCTCTTCTCAGTCTGTCCCCACCCTCAAGCAACCATGGATCTGCTTTCTGTCCCTGTACATGTCTTTTCTGCAGCATTGTATGAGTGGAATCATACAGTAGGCATTCTTTCGTGCCTGGCTTCTACCACTCCACATGGAGTTTTGAGTGTCATCTGTGCTGTGTGCATGAGTAGTCTGTTCTTATTTATTGCTTAATGATACTATTTTCTGAGTGGCTCATGGGGGTTAATTCTGTCTCTGCAGGTAAGCCATCAGCCTCCTGAGGGCAGAGGCCACATTTCCTGATACTCTGACATTTGTTATGAGTCTGACATATAGCTGACCTTTGGGGGTGACACATTCCATCTTCTCTGACCCAGAGTATGGGAGTGACTTTGTCCCCATACTCAACAGTCACTATGACACACACAGCAGCCCTTCCCTCCAAATCCCACAAGTTAAACCTCTGGGCCCAGCAAGCTCCAGCACATCTGCCTCCCTTCAGAGTCATTCTGATGCTTCCAACAGCCACAGAAAGAAGCTCTGGATCAGCCACGAGATGTGGGGGAGTCCAGGTGATGTGGAGTTGATCATGGGGGAGTCCCTCCAGCACTGTGAACTTTTATTTCCTTTTTTGTCAAATGGAGACATCAATATCTACTTCACAGGATCATTAAGGGGGCCCATGTGTGTGAAGGTGCTGTGCAGAGAGGGAAATACAGTGTGGTATACTGATGGTCCATTTGATCACTCAATTTCACCCCCACCTGGATTAACTGCCTATGTTACCAGGGACATGGCTCTTTCTCTCCTGGACCTTCAGTTTCTGTTCCTGTCAGGTGAGGGGGTTGAACTAGAGCTCTCTAAGCTGCCTTCCATCCTGGACCCTCTTGGGGATTCTAAGTTGCGGAGCAACAGAGAAGGGGCCTGTCTGGTTTTCCAGCATTGGAAAAATTGGGGTGATTTTTTTTTAGAACAACTGGCTGCTCTGAAAATTCTCTTCATGGGTAAAGGAAGTCAGCCTCCAGTTTCCAGATCAAGACAGTGTTTTGCATCCATAGGCTTAACTCTGTAGCTATTTATAAGCCCATTAGGGAAAATAATAGAACTCCTTATTTCCGGGTGGGCTGGCTGGTGCGACCAAGCATGTCCTTTGCTGGGAACTGGAGCTTTAATGGGGATAAATGTGTCCCAAGTCATTGGCAGAGCAGGAACAGCATTTCATTTTGGAAGCCAGTAGTTTAGTTAAAACTACCTCTACATGGGCCTATTCAACAGAATATCCCTGGGTACCTACTGTGTGTTAGATGCTTCACATATATTGTCATTCTCAAAAGCTCTATGATAGGGACATTGGGCCACATTTCAAGATGGAGAAATGGGCTCAGCGGCGGATGCCTTCACACATTTCCTCAGTTAGGAAATGGCCAAGTTGGGGCCAGAATACCAGGTCCTTTTCACTGTAAAAGGCCCTGGACTAGCACAGAGGCTGTAAAGATAATTCAGAGATACTTGAGTTCTTTGTGGCCAGTAATAAGAGGCAATAGTTTAATATTTACTAAAGAGGAATTTAAGAATGTCAAGACATCCATAACTTAGCCATCTAATTTAACTCCTTCATTTTACTGAAGAGCAGATGGAGGTTTAGAGAGGTGACCTGACCTGCCCAGGTGACAGGTGGCTGGCCGCAAAGCCGGAACTGTTGCTGACGCAGGGCTCCTGACTCCCAGGTTGGAGTTTTTCACTGCCACAGCACCTGACTCCAGAGGCAGACTGGGGAACTGTTGCCAGAACAAGGAGACGGAGAAGTAGGAACAAGGCTAATTCCAAGTCGCCTGTCTCAGTATTCAGAGTTCAGAGTGAAGAAGAACAGAGTTCTGGGAACCTGTCAGTGGAGACCATTTCACAACCACACTTTTAAAATAGCAAAATACCATGTTTTTTCCTGTGACCTCCTGCAGACTCAAGGGCAAATTTCAGAACAGCCATTTAGTGAGATTCTGGTTCCTTACTTCTGACCCTTGGACACCCTCACTTACCAAGACCCTAAGAGATCATCATTCACCAAGACCCAAATACTTCTAAGCAGAAATTCCCATTTTGGAATTTTTCCATTTTTGTTCCCAATGGAACCAAGGACTTCATTTACTATTTTGCCCCCAAACACCCTTTGTTTTGAAAGGGTAATTATTAAGTTGTCTTTATTCATCAGTCACAAATTGTTTTTCCTCATTTTATCTTAAAGACAAATAGAAACTTTGGATCAGTGTGAAATGGACAGGAAATTGATGGTACTAATGGTAGCTGCCCTTGACTGTGCTCCCACCACTTGTCAGGTGTTCCGCTGAGAAAGTACGCGACTGGGCTTAGCTCATTTGACCTTCCCGACAACATTGTAGGTTAGTACCATTCTCCTCATTCCACAAATGTAGGGATCGATGTTCAGAGGAGGCCATCTCAATAGGAAGTTGCAGGGCTGGGGAATCTGAGCCACTGAGCTGTACTGTGAAGGAGTCTCTCTTAGCCTCTGCAACTTGCTGAGGCCAAAAGAGCACTTGGAGAGGCATTTGGAACCTCGAGCCCTTGACTGTCTCTGAATATCCTTAAAGAGTGTGCCTCCTCCAAGAGGCTGAGGGCGCTGAGGAGCTGTAGAGGGTGAAGGTAAGATTCAGGTGGACCCCAGCCATCCTGGGAGCACTTGGCTGGGGTCCACTGACCCCCTGAACATTGTGTTCAGTGACTGCTCACTAAACCAGGACCCAGGCATCCCACAATTGGGAACTGGGAAGGGTGGGTTGCATGACACATGAGACAAGATGATAGACAGGCTTGCACACCAGGGAGACAGGAGTTCAGACCCAGATTCTTCCACTGAAGAGCTGTGTGACTTTGGGCAAAGGTTTTCATCCTTCAAGCCTTGGCTTTCTCACCTGTCCAATGTGGTCAGCACAACCTACCTCAGTGTTACTTCAGAGGATTCAGTGAGAACCAACATTGTCCGATGCCTAGAAGTCAGTAAGTGGATAATAATTGACAGCTGCCATCCTTGCTACTTTCTAGGTAGTGCTCCAAGAGCCCCATTGATGCCACATCTGAAATTTTCGATGTTTGCCTCACACAGAGTCTGTACTGCACTGAGACTATGCTGTGACTTTAGGCAGCTCTTGCACCAGCGCCCAGGGCCAGAGCGGCTCTGTGGGCATCACTGTTCCCCACTTCACAATCTGGGCAGTAGCTTGCCTCCTCCTGCAAAGACTTGGGGCTCCACCATCCAGGAAGTTGTGCTGGACAGTGACCTGGAGACGCTGACAAACAAGTCTGTTGAAAGCAACAGAGAACGGAGAAAAGATGGAAGGGAAGCATGAGAGAGAGATGTGGGGAGTAAACTGAGTAACAGGAGGCAGGACGCTGGGGTCGGTGAAGGACAAGGGTCTGGTGTCCCATAGACCTGGGCTGAAAGCCTGGCTGCGCTCTGCATTAGTGTGTCACTCTGGACAAGTCACCAGCTCTCTCTGAGTTTCAGTGTTCTCATGTGTAAAATGAGGATACTAACAGTTCCTCCTTCAGAAGTTTTTTTTTTCTTTTTTCTTTTTGGAGACGGGGTCTCGCTATGTTGCCCAGGCTGGAGTGCAGTGGCTATTCACAGGCGCTATCCCACTACTGATCAGCACAGGAGTTTTGACCTGCTCCGTTTCTGACCTGGGCCACTTCACCCATCCTTAGGCAGCCTGGTGGTCCCCCTCTCCCGGGAGGTCACCATACTGATGCCGAACTTAGTGCGGACACCCGATCAGCATAACGCACTACAGCCCAGAACTCCTGGGCTCAAGCAATCCTCCCACCTCAGCCTCCCAAATAGCTGGGACTACAAGCATGCACCACCAGGCCCCGCTAGCTTTTTTTTTTCAGGAGGATTTAATGAGATAATGTATGCAAAGCACAGTGCACAGCTCATAGGAAGTGCTCAATATGACAGCCATGACCATCACAATGATTATTATCTCCTACCAGTCAAAAGCCAGTTTTCTCAAAGGCTGCGTGTGGTCGGTATCATCATGGTTCCCATTTTACAGACAGGGATGCCAAGAGGAGGAGCAAAGCCACCCGAATTGGTAGATCCTTTCGCTTGCACGCTGCCACCCGGGTGGGCTCTAGCTGGGCTCTGGGTGCTTGGAGGCCAGCGGTGCCACGTGCAGGAGCACAACCATTCCCTGCCTTTTGACCCCCTTCCCTCTCGGACTGTCCCACACTGATAAGAAAAGCTGCAGCAGCTGACCTCAAGGGGGCAGCATGAGGCCTGGAAACCCCAGGCTGGCTGCAGGGACTGGGCTGAGCCGGCTGCTGGTGGGGAAGCGAGGTGTATCCAAAAGGCGATCCAGGGAGCCTGAGGAGGGCTGGCCTGCTGGGTCCCAGGCTACCTGTGCTGGCAGCTGAGGCCAGGGCTGGGCTTTGAAAGAGAAAGAACCAGAGGGGCACTGAATTAGGATGCTTGGCCCCTTCCTTTACAACCTCCTCTCCGGACTATTTCCGTTCAGTAAATAGGGGCAGAACGTGGCCAGGCGACATGGGGAATTGAGTGGGATACATTCCTAGACCTTCAGGGAGTGGGGGAGCCCTGTGCAGCCTGGGGAGTGGCAGGGCGGGGTGTCATGTCAGATGGAATCTGGCTGAAAGAGTATTTCCCAAGCTACGAGGGGCCACACAGAGCCCAGGACATTTCTTAGTCCTGCGCGTGGACCTCTCTGGCCTCTGCTCACAATGGGGACCACTGAGTACCCTGGTTCTAGGCCCTTCCCAAGTCCTGAGTCAGAATTTCTGTCTTTTTGGCCATCAGTCCAGAGGATTTCTGTACAGGTTCACATCTAATAACTGTGCTGGTGACCAAAAAACCTGACGGAAGGGCCGTGAGGAAAGACTGTCACTGTGTGTTGATCGGTCCTTGCTAGGTCCTGAGCTCAGTGCTGCACAGATGCTGCTCTCTGCACTTTCCCTTTCACAGTAGTCCTTCACCTGTTCCTTATGATGATGGACTGCACTGGCTCAGAGAGGTGAAGTAACATGTGCAAGGGCACACAGCTGCCAGACCTGAGGCAGATCAGAGCCCAGGGCTGCCTGCTTCTAAAGCTTCGGAGCTTTTACTGCCTAGTAACTGGGTGTGGGGCTGGAAAGGGCAGCAAGGCTAGTACCCGACCCATGGCCCAGGAAAGAAGCTGGGATTCCCCTGGCCGTCGAGAGTGGTGCCTGTCATGGACCCTGCTCCTTGCAGCCTGGCATTTGTCTAAGCTGAAACATTTAAAACTTTTTTAAAAAATTGGTAAGACAGGAGAGCTAAGCCATGTTTTCTCCTCCACCCTGGCCTCTTCCAGAGATGGCTCAGTGCCCCTGGTCAGACCAGAGTCCACATGGCTCTTGTACCTTGAACATTTTGGTAGGAAAGGGGCTGGGAGTGGGAGGAGAAGGGCTGGGTTTGAGAATCCCTGGCAATTCCGTCTTCAGACTCCTTCAGCCTGCCGGATGCTGCGCCTTCCAGCTCTGCTTCCCTTTGCCCTTGGATTTTCAAACTTAGTTTCCTTATTTGTAAAATGGGTCTTTTGCTACTGGCTGCAAGTGCAATTTGCAAGGATTCTGTGAAATCATGGGAGAAAGGAGCTCCGGGAATCCGAATGTGCAGTATGAACATCAGTAATTACTCGGGACAACTGCTGAGTGTTTCTGGCTTTCAGAAATTGTGATCAGTTCGGGGCGATTCTCTGCACTGTCTCTGGATCCTGCTAGTCAAATTAGACTCACATAGTCTGTTTGAATGATCCCTGTGCGCGCGCTCTCTCTCTCTCCCCCACCCCGCCATTGTGTCTCCCCATCCCATTCCATCTTTAATCCGTCTGTCTCACTTTCTTCAATATTCAAATTAGTTATTTGAATGAAGTTTCTTCCCAGGCCCCATGGCTCAGAACTTGTTGAATTCCCCTCTATCAGGCCTCTATTGATGGAGAAAAGCCAAAGCTCTCACCGCCTTCCAGCCAGTGCTTTCACCACCTGAGATTTCAGCCAGTTCCTGCAGCTTGTCTACAAGGCATCGGTGTGCTTCCCAGCTTACGAAGAGAGGAGAGAGGGAAAGAAGCCTCATGAGCGTCCCTCAGAGTTCCAGACAAGCAAATTGCTTCTTTTGGTTAAAGGTGGCGTTTAGCCAGAATGTTGATAGATTAGGAATAGGGAGAAGAAAAGACAGCACCATTAATAACACTGACCATTCCGGAGCAGGGGTGGCCCTCTAACGCTATGCACTTGCCCTGACACCAGATACATCTCAGTTTTGAAATTGTTCTGGTCTTCCCACACAAGATATCATCAGTATATGGCTCAACCCACAGCAGCAACTGTGAGATGGCGATGGCTCTTCAGCTCCGTGGGGTCAGGCTGAGCTCTCAAAATCCCCCAGTTTGGGCAAGTGCTTTCCTCTCTCTGAACCTACAATTCCACCATGTCTGTATAATGGGCACTTCCCATCCCTGTTCTCTAAATTTCAGGGTTGATGGGAGGATTTGATGACATAATTCTGAGAGGCAGGTGCTTGGCACTTAGTAGATGTGTGGTCCTCCATCCTCCCGACAAACCTCCAAGCTCCCTAGAATGTTGCTGCATTGTAGGCGACAAATTTCTGACTCCTCAAATAAAGGTACAAGTGGTACCGTCATTTTAACTCAAAATGGTACTTCTGGGACTCTAACCAGAAAAAACTGAAAGCTTGTAAGAATGCATGTATATGAATGATAATTGCTGCATTGATTGTATTTGTCAAGAGGGAATGGGAAAATCTCCCCAAGGCTAAAGTGCCTCAATAAGGGAGAAGCTGAACACACTGAATGCACTACGGCATTCTATTGTATTGGACTAAGCAGCTATGACAAAGAATGAGGTTTCAGGAGCTGGTCTGGAGAGATGGGCATAATGCTTCAGTGAAAAAGTATACAAAAAATATGTATAGTATGATTTTTTTTTTTTAGAAAAAGCAAACCACCTTTGGTCCCCTCTTCTCCTGTGTGTGGACATACATGTTTCCATGACCCTGAAGAGAAGTACGGAGTGATGATTCACACCAAGTGTCAACCTTGCTTATCTCTGGGTGGACACAAAAGGAAGAGATGAATGGAAGAAAGAAGGTTTAAGAGTCTGCTGAACGTATATTTTTTGACTTTGAATTGTTTGCGTTTTTCTAAACACATGCATCATTTTTTTTTTTTTTTGTAATGAAATAAAGTTGTGGGAAGGCCATGGCACAAATAAGTCCTCAGTGGATGAAATGAGTAAATGAATGAAATCTGATCATCCTACCATTTGCAATTCGCTCTTTTAAGACAGGGGGTATTTTCATGTTTCAGATTCTCTACCAATACGCCAATACCCCTGAGTGGAGCTGATAAAGCTGAAGTTGTCACTGATCACTAATCTGGGGCTTGTCAGCCTCGGGCCAAGATCAAAATGAGAGAGAGAAAGAGAGAGAGAGAGAGAGAGTGAGTGTATGTGTGTGTGTGGAGAGGAGAAGAAAGAAGTAGCAAGTTGGACATCTCTGTGTGCCTGGTGGCATGCTGGGTGCCTTCACACACACCGGTACACTGAATACAAAAACAGTCCTGCAGGGATTTTATTCACTTCTTTTTATGAACAAAGGCACTAGTGCTTACAGGGTTTATGAACTTCTTGCCTAAGGTTCCGTAGCCAAAAGCTGAGCTGGATGCAAATGTAGGCCATCGACATCAAGACAAAGTGGAAAGCTTCCAAAGTCCCCTGAAACGAGCAGAATTTTGTTTAGAAAAACGCTCACAATCATCGCAAACATAGTGACGACAGCTCGTATCCACCGAGTCTTAGCTTTGTTCCTTGCTGACCCTTTGCTGAGTACTTCAAAATGATTTATCTCAATTAATCTTCATAAGGACCCAAGGATGGGAACCGTTATTATTCCCATTTTATACATGAGGAAATTGAGGCACAAGAGGAGAAGCAATTTCAAGAAAGAAACAAACGCAGAAAGTGAAGGGAAGGATTTTGCACCCACCCAGTCTAACTGTAGCACCTACCCTTTCAACCCTCAGGAGGACAGAGCTGTTCATTACAACACCCCCGGCCCTAGAACCCAGGCCTTGGAACTCCAGTCCAGGGCTCTTTGCACTATACCAGACTGACGTCAGTCCTCAGGCCTTGCTCAGAAACAACAGAGCCATGAAGAGGGAGGCTGAGAGACTCGCTCTGTCTCTGGAGTTTGCCATGACCGTCTTTATGGGGCTTCCCGGAGTAACTCTGGTCTTCTCTGGGCTGTCACGGCGCATTTTGGTTTCACGTTCTCCTGGGCTTCCTGCTGCTCATTCCTCATAAGTCCAGCACTGTGCAACCCAGGCCGGAGGCCACATGCCTCCAGGGTGGCTGGACAACCTCTTTCAGGGCTTTGTTAAGAAGGCCATCCTCATCTATCTAAGATAGCGTGTGCCACAATCCAGCCATTTCCTTCGCGACAGAATGATTTTTGTCATTTCTCTCAATCACCTGAAACATTATTTATTTACTATTTTAATTGAAACTGAAAAAAAAAAAAACTTCAAACTTTATTTCTAAGGGGAAATCTCTATCACTGGCTATACATGCACAACCAGCATGACTTGTCATACGTAGAAAGCTACTGTAAAATGAAGATAATTAAAACAGAACAAAGCCACGCTAGGATAGCTAGGCATTGTGGCTTGCAGAAGTGCTAAGACTAGCAAGTGTTGTAGAGGCAATGAGCCATCCTAGCAGTTTCCAAGACTTTCAGCTTGATACTACCTGAAGGCCTGAGAAAAAAAAACTAGAGACACCTCCCTCTGCCTGGGGCTGGTGGTTCTGACCTAGCCACAGTCAGAAGCACTGCCTTGTACATGTTGCTCCTCCCTGATACTTCCGTGTTATCTATGCAGCTCTTGCAACCTCTTGAAGGTCTTCTACAGTCATTGGCCTCTTGGGAAATGCTCTTGGCCAGAGGGCTTGTCTTGCTCAGTGATGGCCAGCTCAGCTACCCTGTCTCAGACCAGCCCAGGCCTTCAGCCAGCTCCTGGGGCAACTTTGAGAGCTTTCCAAAGAAAGGGTCTAAAGGGCTAGGCACGGTGGCTCATGCCTGTAATCCCAACACTTTGGGGGGCCAAAGTGGGTTGATCACCTGAGGCCAGCAGTTCAAGACCAGCCTGGCCAACATTGTGAAACCCCCATCTATATTAAAAATACAAAAAAAAAAAAAAAAAATTAGCCAGGCATGGTGGTGGGCACCTGTAATCCCAGATACTTGGGAGGCTGAGGCAGGAGAAACGCTTGAACCCTTGAGGCAGAGGCTGCAGTGAGCCAAGATCGCACCATTGCGCACTCAGGCCTGGGCAACAAGACTGAAACTCTGAAGAAACAAACGAAAAAAAAAGCAAGGGTCTACGAAGAGGTTGCATTAGCACTAATGATCGTATTGCACCTGAGAAGGGAGTGGAATTAGAGGTGATAAACTCTTTATCTTTTCTGTCACTTGATTTTTTATAATGATAAAATATTTATATATTGCTTAATAATAAAGACTTTTCTTTTTTAATTTTTTTTAATTTTTTTATTTTTTATTTCTTAAAAATTTTATTGCATTTTAGGTTTTGGGGTACATGTGAAGAACATGCAAGATTGTTGCATAGGCACACACGTGGCAGTGTGATCTGCTGCCTTCCTCCCCATCACCCACATCTAGCACTTCTCCCCATGCTATCTCTCCCCAACTCCCCTCCCCACCGTCCCTCCCCTGTTTCCCCCCAACCGACCCCAGTGTGTAGTGCTCCCCTCCCTGTGTCCATGTGTTCTCATTGCTCAACACCCACCTATGAGTGAGAACATGCAGGGTTTGATCTTCTGCTCTTCTGTCAGTTTGCTGAGAATGATGGTTTCCAGGTTCATCCATGTCCCTACAAAGGACACAAACTCATCGTTTTTGATGGCTGCATAGTATTCCATGGTGTATATGTGCCACATTTTCCCTGTCCAGTCTATCATCGATGGGCATTTGGGTTGTTTCCAGGTCTTTGCTATTGTAAACAGTGCTGCAATGAACATTCGTGTGCATGTGTCCTTATGGTAGAACAATTTATAATCCTTTGGATATATACCCAGTAATGGGATTGCTGGGTCAAATGGAATTTCTATTTCTAGGTCCTTGAGGAGTTGCCACACTGTCTTCCACAATGGTTGAACTAATTTACACTCCCACCAACAGTGTAAAAGTGTTCCTATTTCTCCATATCCTCTCCAGCATCTGGTGTCTCCAGATTTTTTAATGATCGCCATTCTAACTGGCATGAGATGGTATCTCAACATAGTTTTGATTTGCATTTCTCTGATGACCAGTGATGATGAGCATTTTTTCATAGGCTTGTTGGCCTCATGTATGTCTTCATAAAGACTTTTCTAAGAAAGACAGCCTGGCATTCCATCTCACTGTCCTGCCAGGGTCAAGGTGCCCTCTTTGGGCATTTGGGAGACAGTTCAGGTGAGCAGGTAGGAGCAGTGGCTGCTCCCCATGGTGTGGCAGAGTGGGTCTTGTGATATCAGCGCCATCCTCACGGAGCAGGAAACAGATATGAGTTCCGGTTTTTTCGGTGCTAGGGAAACAGTGTGACTTACCCTGGAATTTGAATCCAGGCTGAGAACTCGCCAGTAGGTGACCTTTGGCAAATCACTCGACCCCTCTGAGTTTTCGTGGGGATTATACAACCTACCTGGAGGAATTGCTGTGTACATACATGATGCCCTAACCCACATGGCTGTTTTGGTGTCTTGACAGTCAGTACTGTGCCAGGTTGGGCAAATTTTTTCCTTCATGAACCTCAGTCTTCTCATTAACAAGCTGAGGATGTGATTAGATCTGTGGGCCACATCTAGGGCCACTGGTCAAACCCAATTGCCAGACTTGCTTTTTATGGGCCACAGGGTATTTTCTGGTTAGCTGCCAACATTTAAAAATCAGGAGTTTGTATATAGGAATCTAGGTTTTGTGTGCCTCCTGAGAAATCTACAAATCTGATGTTTTGTAAAATGATTGTCAAAAGGTCCACATTTTGACAATCATTGAGAACCGGCTAGGGCCTTCCCCCAAGACGAGACTTACTTACACGAGCTGTTAAGCTATTTAACTTACTGGGTGTTCAATATTCACAGCAGCTGCATGTTCAGGATGAGGTTGGATAGCTGGCCCCAGGTCATACGGATGGGAACCGGAGAGCCAGGACTTGAACCCACGCATTTTGACTCTGCATGTATTTATTTCCCCATGCTACCTCTTGGTCGAGGAGCCAAGAACTGTACCAGGCACTGCAGAGACAGAGGTGGAGACAGCCTGAGGCTGTCATTGCTTCCTGTAAGTCTGTTACTTCCTTTCTGTGCTGGGGAAGCAAGGGTTAACCCTACCCTATTGTCTCACCCTGGCCAGAGGCTGCCAGGGTGAACAATTCAAGAACTCGCTGAAGGTGGATGAAGCAAAGCCTCCCCTTCTAATGACAACTGGTGTTCACGCTGATAGCAACCCCTGGCCCAGGCTGGCCCCCAGCTGGCCCTCAGCAGCACTCCCAGGGTGTTCTGGAGCCCTGCACTGGCTCTGTTTTGCTTTGGCAGTGGAGCACACCCGCCTCCCATTGCTCTAGCCCTCCTGTTTACCCTGCAAACAGCCAAGTGCTCCACACTATCATTTAGAGGCCAGGGGGCGGCTGCCATGGGGTACCAGGCAGTCCAGGCCTGTTTGAGCTGTCCTGGGACCTGAGGCCTGCACGTGCCTAAAACCCATTTGCCTAGGAATTAATGGGCCCCCACACCCCTGCTAGCTGTAGACAGGAGCTGGGAGGCAGCCAGTGAAAGGGAGGGGACGGGGGTAAAAGGGGAGGGTGCTTCTGGGCTCTGGCTGACTCTGATTCTATTGAGCCCCATGACCTTGAGCTTCTGGGTCTCAATGCTTCAGTTTCCCCACTGTAATCTAGAGCTCCAGAGAGCAGCAAGCTCCTGGATGCAGAAGATTCTGGTGCAACATCTCTTGGGAGCATGGCCACGGGACCCTGACCATCATTAGCATTCATTGTTGCTAGCAGAACTGGACAAGAGGCATTGGACTAAGACTTTCAAAACCTGCCACTGAAGTATAACCTTCAGAAAAGTGTTCATATCACAAGTGCAACTCAATGAATGTTTACGCCTCAAGCACACCTGTGTGATTGGCACCCAGACCAAAAAGGAGAATGCCCGCAGCACTCCAGAAAAAGCCCTCACACTCATCCTCCACCCACAGACACCACTTGATTTACATCATCTCTTTAGTGCTCACTACAATTCCACGAGGTTCATACCGAGTTATTCCCACTTTATAAGTGAAGCAACAGGGCCTCAGTGTGGGTGACCACACCTGCTGGTGACTGGGCCAAGATTTGAACTCAGGCCCTTTATCTCTAGAGTCCAAACCTGAACCACTGTGCTGGGAAAAGTGGTGGGCCTGGGTTAAGGTACGGATAGGACCTTGTCACACTTCCACCCTTGCCTTCCAGAAACTTCCAGGTTCAGGGAGTGAGGCAGAAAGTCTTAACCACCCCTCGAATGTGTCAATGTTGCATTGTTTCTCACCTGTCTGCCCAAATTAATAGGACAGGGACCATGTCTTGTTTGTTTTGCCACTCAAAGCCCTGCTGGATGCCTGGAACCCAGCAGGTGCTCACTAAACTTTTGCCACATGAATGAATGAATAAGAGAATGAATGAGAATGAAAAGAAGGAATAATGGTAGAAGGGAGAGAGGAAGGGAGGGAGGAAGACTGAAGACAAACTCTTATTCCAAATGTTAGGCTCTGTCTGTCTCACCTGCCCCATGCTCATTACCAGACCTGAACCTTTGCTATGACTTCGGTTTCTAAAATGTGTTCTCAGCTCAGCCCTAGGTCACCTAAGGCCACGATGGCTACTATAATGTTGTCTTGACCTACTGAGGGTGGGCTTGGGTCAGAGAGGGTAACGAAATCAAGGTCACCTCCAAAGGCCCCCTGAGCACCGTCTCCCCCTGCCACCCCACACTTAGGCCTCCCTCTTCCCTGGCTGTACCCCAGGCCTAACACCCCTCACCTGTGTGCCTGGTCACCTTCTGCCTGGAGACAACTTCCCTCTGGTCCTTCCACTTGGCAGGAAGGGCCACACTTCTTTTCTTTTTTTTTTTTTTTTTTTTCTGAGATGGAATCTCGCTCTGTCGCCAGGCTGGAGTGCAGTAATGTGATCTCAGCTCACTGCAACCTCCGCCACCCAGGTTCAAGAAATTCTCCTGCCTCAACCTCCCGAGTAGCTGGGATTACAGGTGCCTGCCACCATGCCCAGCTAATTTTTTGGTTTTAGTAGAGATGGGGCTTCACCATGTTGACCAGGCTGGTCTCAAACTCCTGACCTCAGATAATCTGCTCATCTAGACCTCCTAAAGTGGGGCCGCACTTCTGATTATTTGAGACTCTGCTTGTGTTATTTCCTATCTCTTCTAACTATATATATATATATATATAATTTTGATAGATATAAGGGTAGAAGTGCAGTTTTGTCACATGGTTATTTTGCATAGTGGTAAAGTCTGGGCCTTTAGTGTAACCATCACCCAAACAGCATACATTGTACCCATTAGGTAATTTCTCTTCCCTCACCCCCCTTAAGACCATCCCACATTTCCTCTCTCCTTGATTTCCTTCCTCTGTGATCTCACCTACCCAGAGGCAGAACGCCTCACTCCTGCACCACCTTCCTCTGGTGCTGTAAACCCACCTCCATCATCATTCACGTCTAGTGAGCTCTAGTGATGGATTCCTGAGTCTCCCTCCCTCACTGGTCTCTGTGCTATGAGAGCGGGATGCTGGATCAGACTGCCTTTACGCTCTGCGTTTGTCATAGTGCTGGACATAGAGTGGATCGCAATGGGTGTTGACTCCATCAAGAAATTAGAGGGTAACTATCTGACTCAGACACTTGATGCATCAACTTCTACCATCGAGCATATTTTTTGTAATAAACAAAATTCAAACACCCACCATCCCTGAAACTCAGAATTATTCTTTTCTATTAAACAAACGTTAGAGGGTGAGTAGGGAGAGAATTGGGTCATTTAGGAGAATGGAGAAATTGACACTATAAGGGCAAGAAAAAAAATTCATCTTCACGTCTTCTCCAAGGACTGGCCCCAAGTTAGACTTAGTGTTGTCCACCCGCTCCTTCTGCTTCTCTTCCCAGTGTTTGACAGCCAGAAAACCTGACTGGCTAGTGTCTATGCCTAACTCTTGACATTTTTGCTTTAGAATTGTATTACCTGGGAAGTCAGGAGCTCTGGGCCCCTGCTGTATGACCTTGGCCAAGCCCTTTCCCTCTCCGCGCTTCTGTTTCCCTGTTGGTGAAATGAGGGGGGCAAGGATTAACATGCTTTTTACAGGGCCCTCTGATCTGACATACTGACTCCCCTACAGTTTCTTTGGATTGTGGAGGTATTCCTTCCTCCCCTACTGGAAGGTATAAGTGTGTCTAACTCTTAAGTTAAAATAAATTTTGTCAGGAGGATTTTCTGAGGCTTTCATAGCAGACGTTTCAATAAGACTGGAGATCCCCTAACAGTAACAAAAACACTAACAGCAAGAAAAATGGCTATTATTTATTGTTTGTTTGTGCCAAGAGTTCACAGAACTCAGAGCACTGAATCCTGATAGTGGCCTGTGAGATGGATGCTGTGTCTTCCTAGCCATACATGTGAATACAGAGGCCCAGAAAAGTAACATCACTTGTCCAGATTTTCTCCATAAACAATTGGCAGAGTCGGTATTCCAAACCAAGCCTGCTAGATTCCAGAACATGGGACCTTAAGGAGGAAGCTAGACCCCAACTAGACCTCCATCTGTGGCAGCATATTTCTTGAAGGAGGGCTCTGAAAACCATAACGGCCCACTGATTCTTAACCAGAACCAATGAGGCCATTTGACAAAATTCATTTAGCTTCTATCTCAGAGAAGGAAACTGAGACACAAAGATTTAGTGACTTGCACAAGGTGTTGCTTCCCAACACTTCTGCGTTCATGGAACACTTTGGAATATTGAAGTTTGAAGGGCATATTCAGAAGGATGACAACACAAACACCACGTTACACTAAAATAAGTGTTGGGGATATTGACGTTTTGAGTAAGTGTTAATTAAATATATGAAGGAACACATGAGCAGAGACATGCATTTGCGCTCTGACTCCTCATCACCTTCTCCAGGGCTGGCCACTCTGTGGGCCCCAGAGTCAACTTGGTTGATGGAAGGAGTGACAAACATGCTGAACCTGAAATCTCAGTGACTCGCCAGTTTCTGCCTGGGGGCTTGGGATGCTGGGACGTGATGTGTGGTCTCAGACCCAGCAACTTTCCATGACTCCCCAAGATCTGCAGTTACCACCCGCGCTGGGCAAAGGCAGTAGGAGGCTCTAAGAACACCTGGTTTATGGCCCCAGATCCACCACTTTTCAAAATGTCTTTCTCAAGTTTAGAAAGCTTGGTGCTAGAATACTTTTTGCTTCACGTAACAAAAGGCCTGACTAGAAGCGGCTTAAGCAGTGAGTTCATGTATTCTCCCACATTCCAAGAGCTCTGAGCCATGAAAGTTCCAGAATATTCCTTCCACCTTTCTGATCCTTCGCACATTGGTGTGGTCTTGGCTCATCCCTTCATGGTTGCCGCGTGGCAGCTGCAGCTTCCAGCATCACATCCCCGTGTCAAAGCCTGGCATGGGAAGGTCGTTGGGAAGGAAACAAAGACGACTGTTTCTTTCCATGAATAAATCACACGCCCATGTGTAAGGAAGACTGGGCAAGATAGCGTCTACCATTTTCAGCCTCTGAGATGGAAAGCAGTCTCGATCTGCAAGGAAGAAGTGCTTTGGGTTGTGTGAGGGTGGCTGTGGCTGGGTAATCAGTTGTACCTGCCACAACTGACAGAGAGATCTATCGCCCACCCCTCCAACATAGCTCTGCAGCCACCCCTCTTGTGGGACATGGAATGATGGAGGCAAGGGAAGCTCCTGATGGGGTCCCATGCCCCGGCAGTGGCTTGTTCTCCATTCTCCCCACTGGCCCCTCATCCCAGGCTGCCCACTTCATCTTCGTTCCTACTCTGTGTGAAGACGAAGAGTACAAGCATGGATGGTCTTTTACCACTGAGACAAAACAATCCGTAACATGCCATGCACTGCGGCAAACACCTAATCTGTTGTCTCATTCAACTTCACAAAATTCCCATTCTACAGATGAGGAAGTTGAGGCTTGGAGAAATGAAGGGACTGGCTCAAGGTCACATAGAGTAAGGGAAGAAACTGGGGTCGGGACTCAGTTGTCGTTGACTCCAGAGCCTGCCCTCTTAGAAGTTATTATTGGATCACCCTCACTTAAAGGCTCTAGGCTCCAATTCTAGAGCCAATGAGCTGCTGTAATTTTCATTCTGCCCATATCTCCTTGGCTCAAGACCAAGCTGGCAGTGCCCCTTCTTTCCCCCACTTCAACTGGCTTCAGCTGGTCCCTAATCTAAGCTCTGTCTCTTTCCTGGCTCCTTTGCTCCTACCAGTTATTTCTTTGTGTCTGTCTGTGGTGGGGAGGGGGCTAAATGAGAGTCACATCCACTTGCCACCTTCAGAATGGCTCTCTCGGGGCAACTCAGACCCACAGCCTCCCTGAGCCCCTCCTCTGCTCCCAGACAGGCTTTAAAAGTTATGCAGGCAATCAGACCCGATCTTGGAATCACCAGTGTGGAAAATCCAGGGGAACAAATCCTGTTGACTCTGGGCAGGTGCAGCTATCACCATCCCCAGCCCCAGGTTCTGGCTGGTTGGCCCCCTCTCTTGGGCTCAGGCACAGGCAGGGGAGGGTAAGGGTGCTGCGGGAGAATGAGGCAGCAGGGTGCTGTGTGTGCCCTCAACGGGCATGGCCATGCCAGCCCCAGCAGCCCCTCTGCTAGAACAAACTGTTCCCCACCCTGGTGGGAAAACCCGCTTCAGAGAGTGAGGTTGTGCCTGCCAAATCAACACAGTGAAGCTTCTTGTCAGTTTTCCACAAAATAAAGATGGTCAGATGCCCCCAGTCTCCAGGGTCTTGTTCTTTGGGAAGTGATCCCCTCCTCTAACTAGTTCCTGTGAGAAAAGTCTGGCTCAGGGGAGAGCTGTCAGGCACCTAGCAAATAATCCACCATACCCTGTCCTTCTCACTGTGCACATCCCTGCCCCAGGATGTAAAATGCCCACATAGGAAGGACATTCATCTTCCTCTTACAATGGAGAACCCCTTGATGTTGAGGATAGGAGTCTGTCACCCCGCAAATATTTCTGGAGCTCCTGCAGTGGGCACAGGATGTCCTCCTTAGCTTAGAGCACTGTGCAAGCCTGCACCACTCTCCATCCATCTACCCTTTTATTCATCTGTCCATCCAGTGAGTGCTTGCTGAGTGCTGGCTGTGTGCATCTGATGCTGCACACTGAGGATCCAGGGACCAAGGCATCCCTGCCTGCACAGGGTGTACCATGCAGTAAAACAAACAGGCAGGGCAGCTCATGATCAGGGAGCTGAAAGTCTGGAGAGAGGCCTATCCCCGGCTCTGCCTGAGCTGAGAGTTTAACTGGGCTTTGCATCATTTCAGTGCTTTCAGGATCAGAGGAGGCTCTCAGAAAACACCCAAGGCAGGGAGTGATAGATTTGTGCTTTGGGAAAAGCACCCTGGTCTTGAGAGGCTGGATTGGAGGCAGACACTGACTGGGAGGCTGATCCAGAGGTGAGACATAGGGGCCTGAACTGAGGTAGGAGGAGAAGGGGAGGGGGAACAGAGAGATTGATTTGAACAATAATTAAAAGGTAGTGCCAATAGGACTGAGTGAGATAAGGTGAGGGAGGCGAGGAAGAGGGAGGGTCAAGGGTGATGCCCACATTTCTGAGCTGGGCAATCTGGTGGACATTGGCACCCTTTGCTGATGAGAAAAGGGATTCTGACAGAGGGCGTTGACTCACCAAGGTCATTCTTGAGTCAGTGGAATTGGAACAGAGCTCAAACTTCTTCCCGAGGTACTCCTATTCCAGGAGACGATGGCCTCAGGATGCCTATGGGAGAGGGCTCCTGTGGGTTTGGGAGAGGGAAAGGTTGTTTTCAATCGAGGGCTCTCAACCCAGGAGATATTTGTGGGTGTCTGGAGTTATTTTTGGTCATTGCGACTCTGGGGGCGGTGGAGGTCATGACATCTAGTGGCAGAGACAGGAATACTGCTAGACACCCTGCAGTGCACAAGACAGCCGCCCACAACCACAAACCATCTGACCCGCAAGATCAGTTGTGCTCAGGCTGAGAAACTAACAGGCCTTAGGGAAGCCAAATAGTGAAGAACAGTCATGACAGCTATGGAGCCAGATGTTTGAGTTCAAAGCTCAGCTCTATTGATTAGTAGATGTCTGATCATGGGCAAGTTACTTGCCACTTAAAGGAGGCCCTGCAGGTCCTGGCATATAAGAGGTCGGCATTTAGTAAGAGGTCTCCAAGATCATCCATGAATTAGCCCAGATGGCCATACCCTAGGAGTGTGAGGAAGCATGCAGGTCAGCTTCCTTTGTAGGTGGGGAAACAGAGACTCAGAGAGGTTGAGAGTGTGCTAGGCACTGGAATACGTGGAAGAATAAGGTTAACCTGTGTTCTCTAGGACCTCAGTCTAGTTAAGGAGACAGGAAGACAAACCAATATCACTAACATGACAACAGTGAGTGTAACTTCCACTCAGCCTCATCTGACATGTATCCAACAAATAATTGATGAGCATCTACTATAGGCCAGGCCCATGTCTTGGTCACCTGAGTTCCTGCCCTCGAGTAGTTCACAGCCTAGTGGTGATACAGATTATAGGATGCCCAAGCAATGCATGCCCACCAGCAGCTGTATGACTTTGCATTTCCCAAGCACCAGATACTAACAGGCTTTGGCTCATTTAATCTTAAAACGCATCATGATGAGACATTATTGCCAGGCTCATTTTGTAGTTTGGGAACTGAGGTTGTAAAAGATTAAATAACTTACCCAAAGTCTTACAACTGGTTTGTGACGGGGCCAAGTTTGGAGCCCTGAGTTTTCATGCCCCAGAGCTCAAGGTCTTGACCCCTCCAATGGATGCCTGCCCTGTTCTGTTGGGAGCCCCTGCCATGCTCCTAGTGGCTGGCCTGCCACCCGAAGTC
This sequence comes from Sapajus apella, assembly GCF_009761245.1. NCBI lineage: Eukaryota > Metazoa > Chordata > Mammalia > Primates > Cebidae > Sapajus > Sapajus apella. The sequence continues at coordinate 345,782 of NW_022437019.1, forward strand.
CTTTTGATCCAGATATCCCTTGAACTTCACCCTTCTGGAAGTGACTGGCAATCAGCCCTGGGCTTTCTCAACATTGCAGAGAGGAGCCGTTGCAAGGTGCAAAGATGGTGAGATCCTGAGAGATGGCAGCCAGAAGCTTGCTCCTGTGGGGCCCAGAGGCACAAGAGATATCTCTTGGGGCACTTCCTACCCATCCAGACAGGATGTCCTTGCACTGATGTGATCTTCAGTGAGGAAAATAGGGGTTCAATCCTTTCTCTGACAGAGGCTGTGGGCATATGAGAAGCAAAACAAGAGGAAGAGGAATATTGAAATGACAGTCTCGTTAAAGGTGCTCTCTGCAGGAACCCAGGGAGGCTAATTTACCTTCCCCAGTTTCCTTTTTCAAATGTCCTCCAATGAAACCCAGTCAAATGGATACAGGGAACTCACTTTTAAACAAAATACAAGCCAGGAGATCCCACTTTTCTGGACACAGACCCCAGGGCCACGTACAAGTTGTTGCTAGGCACTGACATTCCAGCTAAAGTCCCAGGGTTGCCTGTACACGGAAGAACTAGCAAGTCCTGCACATTTATGTTCAACTCTGTTTGGATTCTATTCATTCCACAAGCATTTATTGAGCACCTCTCAGACATGAGGCACTACACAGCAAACTGAAGAGACAATGGTGAGGCAAGGTGGTGTCCGTCGTCAGGGGCACACTGAATGGAAGCTATTTTCAGGGCTCCTGTTATTCTGGGGGGTGGGTCTCTTGCCTCCAGCAATAGGCAGTGCTTTTAGAGGACCTAAAGAGTGGGTACACCTAGCTAGAATGTGGAATGTTCTGGAAGGAAAGTGTCAGACAGGTCTCTACATGTGGCTGTTGGGTTCCCACAAGGACTCTCAGAATTGGAGGCCATTGGTCAGACAGGATTTTCCCTAGTGGAGTTAGAGAAGTTCTTTAAGTGGAGAAAAATTCTCAGGCTGATATCATGAAGACGATGGAAACTTGGAAAACTTGGCACGCTCTGGTGTCAATATGAGCTCCACAAATTGTGGAAGAAATTCAGAGTTTTGAATGGGGCTTGAGTTGAGTTGCCTCCCAGTCATTCGTTCCTTCACTCCCTCATTCGTTCAAAAACTGTGTTGTATGCCTGGCACCAGGCCAAGTGCTTGACGTGGGCTAGCTCACTGAAGCTGCGGAGAATCTCATGAGGTGGTATTATTAGGGCCACGTTGTGCAGATATAGAAACTGAAGCCCAGAGAGAGGGACGAAGTTGCCAAGGTGGCACAGCCAGAAAGTACTACTGAGCAGAATTAGATCAAACTCTGCCACCTTCAGCGGTGTGACCTTGGAATAAGATCACTTTACAGAGTCTTGTTTTTTGTTTTTTTCTGTGCAAATTGGCTACAATGATCTTTACGCCAAGGCTGTTATGAGGCTTAAATAAGACAATGTTCCCAAAGGGCCCGGTCCATAGACACCCTTAGAACACTTTGATTCACCTTCCCTCTCTTGTCTCCAAGGGGTTTGGGCTGCACTTCCCTCTAAAATCAGGCAG